>NC_073413.1:1486375-1788875 GCF_028641065.1 Leucoraja erinaceus | reverse complement strand
TGACACCCCCTGACACCCCTGACACCCCTGACACCCTGACACCCCAGCACCCTGACACCCCGGCACCCTGACACCCCCCGACACCCCGACACCCCTGACACCCTGACACCCCGACACCCCTGACACCCTGACACCCTGACACCCTGACACCCCCCACACCCCTGACACCCCCTGCACCCTGACAAACCCTGCACCCTGACACCCCGACACCCTGACACCCTGACACCTGACACCCTGACACCCCTGACACCCTGACACCCTGACACCCTGACACCCCCTACAGACACCCTGACACCCCTGACACCCTGACACCCCTGACACCCTGACACCCCCTGACACCCTGACACCCTGACCTGCACCCCCACCCCTGACACCCTGACACCCCACCTGACCCCCGGCACCCTGACACCCCTGACACCCTGACAACCCTGACACCCTGACACCCTGACACCCTGACCACCCCGCACCCTGACACCCTTACACCCTGACACCCCACCCCTGCACCCTGACACCCCTGCACCCCCGACCCTGACACCCCCTGACACCCTGACACCCCTGACACCCCTGCACACCCTGACACCCTGCACCCCCGGACACCCTGCACCCTGACACCCGGCACACCCCTGACACCCTGACACCCCTGACACCCTGACACCCCCGGCACCCTGACCCTGACCCCTGACACCCTGACACCCCTGACACCCTGACACCCTGACACCCTGACACCCCTGACACCCTGACACCCTGAACCACCCTGACACCCCGGCACCCCTGACACCCCCTGACACCCTGGCACCCCCGTCACCCTGACACCCTGACACCCTGACACCCTGACACCCCTGACACCCTGACACCCTGACACCCTGACACCCTGACCCCCTGACACCCCACCCCCGACACCCTGACACCCTGAACCCCCCGCACCCTGACACCCTGACACCACCCTGACACCCTGACACCCTGACACCCCGGCACCCTGACACCCCTGACACCCTGACACCCTGGCACCCTGACCCCCGGCACCCTGACACCCTGACACCCTGACCCCTGCACCCTGACACCCCTGACCCCCGGCACCCTGACACCCCCGGCACCCGTGACACCCCGACAACCCTGACACCCCTGACACCCTGCACCCCTGACACCCCGACACCCTGACACCCCCACCCTGACACCCTGACACCCTGACACCCCTGACACCCTGACACCCCCGCACCCTGACACCCCTGACACCCCTGACACCCCCTGACACCCCTGCACCCTGACACCCTGACACCCTGACACCCTGACACCCGCACACCCTGACACCCTGACACCCCTGACACCCTGACAACACCCTGACACCCCTGCACCCTGACACCCCTGACACCCTGACCCCCGGCACCCTGACACCCTGACACCCTGACACCCTGACCCCCTGGCACCCCCTGACACCCGACACCCCTGACCCTGACACCCCGGCACCCCTGACACCCTGACACCCGACACCCTGACACCCTGACACCCTGACACCCCGACACCCTGACACCCTGACACCCCTGCACCCCCTGACACCCTGCACCCTGACCACCCTGACACCCCGACACCCCCCCCTGACACCCTGACACCCCTGACACCCCTGACACCCCGACACCCCCTTACACCCCCCGGACACCCTGACACCCTGACACCCCGACACCCTGACACCCTGACCCCCTGACACCCCGGACACCCCGACACCCTGACACCCCTGACACCCCCCGACACCCCTGACCCCCTGACACCCTGACACCCCGACACCCTGACACCCTGACACCCTGACACCCCGCACCCTGACACCCCGGGAGACCCTGACACCCCTGACACCTGACACCCCTGACACCCCGACACCCCTGACACCCTGACACCCCTGACACCCCTGACACCCTGACACCCTGACACCCCCGGACACCCCGACACCCTGACACCCCCGACACCCTGACCCCTGACACCCTGACACCCTGACACCCCGGCACCCTGACACCCTGACCCCCCACACCCTGGCACCCTGACACCCCTGACACCCCTGACCCCCTTACACCCTGACACCCTGACACCCTGACACCCCGACACCCCCTGACACCCTGACACCCTGACAACCCCCTGACACCCCTGACACCCCGGACACCCTGACACCCTGACACCCCTGACACCCTGACCCCCCTGACACCCTGACACCCCGGCACCACCACCCCGACACCCTGACACCACCTGACACCCTGACACCCCCCACTGACACACCCTGACACCCCTGACACCCTGGCACACCCCTGACACCCCGACACCCTGACACCCTGACACCCTGACACCCCCCTGACACCCCCGACACCCTGACCCTGACCCCTGACACCCACACACCCTGACACCCCCCGACACCCTGACACCCCGGCACCCTGACACCCTGACACCCTGACACCCCGACACCCTGACCCCTGACACCCTGACACCCCGGCACCCCGACACCCTGACACCCTGACACCCCGGCACACCCCTGACACCCTGACACCCCCCCCACCCCTGACACCCTGACACCCCTGACACACCTGACACCCTGACACCCCTGCACCCTGACACCTGACCCTGACACCCTGACCCCCCCCCTGACACCCCTGACACCCCTGACACCCCTGACACCCCTGCACCCTGACACCCCTGACACCCTGACACCCCACTGACCACCCTGACCCGGCACCCTGACACCCCTGACACCCTGACCCCTGACACCCTGACACCCCGGCACCCTGACACCCGACCCTGACACCCCGACACCCTGACACACCCCTGACCACCCTGACACCCTGACACCCTGACACCCCCTGACCCTGACACCCTGACACCCTGACACCCCCCCCACCCTGACCCCCCGACACCCCGGCACCCTGACACCCTGACACCTGACCACCCCGACACCCACCCTGACCCCTGACACCCTGACACCCTGGACACCCTGACACCCTGACACCCCTGACCCCTGACACCCTGACACCCACTGACACCCTGACACCCTGCACCCTGACACCCCTGACACCCTGACACCCTGACACCCTGGCACCCTGACACCCTGACACCCTGACACCCTGACACCAAGCCCTGACACCCTGACACCCTGACACCCTGACACCCTTACAAACCCTGACACACCCTGACACCCTGACACCCCGACACCCTGACACCCTGACACCCCTGACACCCTGACAACCCTGACACCCTGACCCCCTGACACCCCTGACACCCTGACACCCTGACACCCTGACCCCCGACACCCCTGACACCCTGACACACCCCCACCCCACCCCCTGACACCCTGACACCCCCGACACCCTGACACCCCTGACACCCCCCCACACCCTGAACACCCCCGACCCCCCCTGACACCCCGACACCCTGACCCCCTGACACCCTGACACCCTGACACCCCTGACACCCCTGACACCCTGACACCCTGACACCCTGACACCCTGACACCCTGACACCCTGACCTGACCCTGACACCCTGACCCCCTGACACCCTGACACCCCTGACACCCCTGACACCCCTGACACCCTGACACCCCCTGACACCCTGACACACCCTGACACCCTGACACCCCGACACCCTGACACCCTGACACCCCCCACCCTGACACCCTGACACCCCGGCACCCTGACACCCTGACACCCCCACCACCCCCTGACCCCTGACACCCTGACACCCTGACACACCCTGACAACCCTGACACCCCTGACACCCTGACACCCCCCTCCCCTGACACCCCCACCCTGACACCCCTGACACCCTGACACCCTGACACCCTGACACCCTGACACCCTGACACCCGGCACCCCCACCCCTGACACCCCTGACACCCTGACACCCTGGCACCCTGACACCCCCCTGACACCCCCCTGACACCCTGACCCTGACACCCTGACCCCTGACCCCTGTACACCCTGACACCCTGACCCCTGACACCCTGACACCCTGACACCCCCACTGACACCCCCCTGCACCCCGGCACCCTGACACCCTGGACCCCCCTGACACCCTGACACCCTGACACCCCTGACCCCTGACCCCCTGACACCCTGACCACCCTGACACCCGGCACCCTGGCACCCCCGACACCCTGACACCCCGGACCCCCTGACACCCTGACACCCTGACACCCTGCCACCCCTGACACCCTGACCCCGGCACACCCCCCGGCACCCTGACCCCCTGACACCCCCTGACACCCTGACACCCCGACACCCTGACACCCCGACACCCTGACCCCCTGACACCACCGCACCCCCTGACACCCTGACACCCTGACACCCTGACACCCTGACCCTACCACCCTGACACCCTGACACCCCTGCACCCTGACACCCCCCCTGACCCCCTGACACCCCTGACCCCCTGACACCCTGACACCCCCCTGACACCCCTGACACCCTGACCCCCCTGACACCCTTAACCCCCTGACACCCCTGACCCCCCCCTGACACCCCCGACACCCCCGGCACCCTGACACCCTGACACCCCCGACACCCTGACCCCTGACACCCCCGCACCCTGACACCCCCTGGCACCCCTGACACCCTGACACCCCGGCACCCCTGACCCCCTGACCCCCCTGGCACCCTGACACCCTGACCACCCCTGACACCCTGACCCCTGACACCCCTGACACCCTGACCACCCCCCCTCTCACCCTGACACCCTGACACCCTGACACCCTGACACCCTGACACACCCTGACACCCTGACACCCCCCTGACACCCTGACCCCCCTGACACCCTGACACCCCGACACCCCTGACCCCCTGACACCCTGACCCCTGACCCCCCCTGACACCCTGACACCCTGACACCCTGACCACCCCTGCACCCTGACACCCTGACACCTGGACACCCTGACACCCTGACACCCCTGCACACCCCTGACACCCTGACACACCCCCACCCCTGACACCCTGACACCCTGACACCCTGACACCCCTGGCACCCCTGACACCCCTGACCCCCCTGACACCCTGACACCCCCCCACCCCCCACCCCTGACACCCCTGACACCCTGACACCCCTGCCCCGACACCCTGACACCCCTGACACCACCCCTGCCCCCCCCGACACCCCTGACACCCCTGACACCCCCGACACCCTGACACCCCTGACCACCCTGACACCCTGACCCTGACACCCCTGACACCCTGACACCCTGACACCCCTGACACCCTGACACCCCTGACACCCCTGACCCCTGACACCCTGACCCCCCCCACCCCTGACACCCCTGACACCCCCTGACACCCCGGCACCCCGACACCCTGACACCCCGACCCCCTGACACCCTGACCCTGACACCCCTGACACCCTGACACCCCCACCACCCTGACACCCCGACACCCTGACACCCCTGACACCCCTGACACCCCTGACACCCCGACACACCCTACACACCCTGACACCCTGACACCCTGACACCCCCCTGACAACCCCCTCACCCCACCCCCCGACACCCTGACACCCTGACACCCTGACCCGGCACCCTGACACCCCGACACCCTGACACCCTGACACCCCCGACACCCCTGACCCCTGACACCCTGACCCCCTGACACCCCTGACACCCTGACACCCCCTGACACCCTGACACCCTGACACCCTGACACCCCTGACACCCTGACACCCCGACACCCTGACACCCTGACACCCCTGACACCCTGACACCCCGGCACCCTGACACCCCCGGCACCCTGACACCCCTGACACCCCTGACACCCCGACACCCCTGACACCCTGACACCCTGACACCCCTGACACCCCGGACACCCTGACACCCCTGACACCCCTGACACCCTGACACCCTGACACCCTGACACCCCTGACCCCCCGGCACCCTGACACCCTGACACCCTGACACCCCCTGCACACCCTGACACCCCTGACACCCTGACACCCTGACACCCTGACCCCTGACACCCTGACACCCCACCCTGACCCTGACACCCTGACACCCTGACACCCCTGACACCCTGACACCCTGACACCCCTGACACCCTGACACCCTGACACCCTGACCCTGCACCCTGACACCCCTGCACCCTGACACCCTGACACCCTGACACCCTGACACCCCACACCGACACCCTGACACCCCTGACACCCCGGCACCCTGACACCCTGACACCCCCCTGACCCTGGACACCCCCTGCACCCTGACACCCTGACACCCTGACACCCCGGACACCCCCTGCACCCCTGACACCCCCGACACCCTGACACCCCTGACACCCTGACACCCTGACACCCTGACACCCCGACACCCTGACACCCCTGACACCCCTGACACCCTTGACACCCCTGCACCCTGACACCCTGACACCCTGACAAACCCTGGACACCCTGACACCCCTGACACCCTGACACCCTGACACCCCGACACCCCGACACCCTGACACCCTGACACCCCCCGACAACCCTGACACCCCTGACCCCTGACACCCTGACACCCTGACACCCCTGACACCCTGACACCCTGCACACCCTGACCACCCTGACACCCCGACACCCCCACACCCTGACACCCCTGACACCCCCGGCACCCTGACACCCCCCCCTGACACCCCTGACACCCCTGACACCCTGACACCCCTGACACCCTGGCACCCCTGACCCCCGACACCCTGACACCCCTGACACCCTGACACCCTTACACCCCACACCCTGACACCCCTGCACCCTGACACCCTGACACCCCGGCACCCCTGACACCCCTGACACCCCTGACACCCTGACACCCCCTGACACCCCGGCACCCTGACACCCTGACACCCTGACACCCCCGACACCCCTGACCCCCTGACACCCTGACCACCCTGACACCCTGACACCCCCGGCACCCTGACACCCCGGCACCCTGACACCCTGACACCCTGACACCCTGCACCCTGACACCCCTGACACCCCGACACCCTGACCCCCTTACACCCTGACACCCTGACACCCCGGCACCCTTACACCCTGACACCCCTGCACCCCTGACACCCCTGGCACCCTGACACCCTGACACCCCTGACACCCCTGACACCCTGACACCCTGACACCCCTGACACCCCTGACACCCCCCCACACCCCGACACCACCCCGACACCCTGACACCCTGACACCCCTGACACCCTTACCCCCTGACACCCCCGGCACCCTGACACCCTGACAACCCCACACCCTGAACACCCTGACACCCTGACACCCTGACACCCCGGACCCTGACACCCTGAAACCCTGACACCCCGACACCCCTGACACCCACCCTGACACCCTGGCACCCCTGACACCCTGACACCCGACACCTGGCACCCTGACCCCGACACCCCTGCACCCTGACACCCGGCACCCTGACACCCTGACACCCCCCGCACCCTGACACCCTGACACCCTGACAAACCCTGACACCCTGACACCCTGACACCCCGTCACCTGACCCCTGACACCCTGACACCCTGACCCACCCACACCCCGGCACACCCTGACACCCTGAGCACCCTTGCCCTGACACACCCCGTCACCCTGACACCCTTGGCACCCTGACACCCCTGACACCCCTACACCCTGACACCCTGACACCCCCTGCACACCCCGGACACCCCTGGCACCCACACCCTGCACCCCCTGACACCCCTGCACCCTGACCAACCCCACACCCTGACACCCTGACACCCCTGACACCCCTGACAATGCCGGCACCCCGACACCCCGTCACCCCCCGGCACCCTGACACCCTGACACCCTGACACCCTGAAGGGACACCCCTGACACCCCCCGTCACCCTGACACCCCCGACACCCCCCCCCTGACACCCTGACACCCTGACACCCCGACACCCTGCACCCTGCACCCTGACACCCCTGACACCCCTGACACCCTGACACCCCGGCACCCTGACACCCTGACCCCTGACACCCCCTGACACCCTTACACCCTGGCACCCCGGCACCCTGGACTGAAACCCTGACACCCTGACAAACCCTTGACACCCCGTACACCCTGACAACCCCGGCACCTGACCCTGGCACCCTGACACCTTACCCCTGACCCCTGACACCCTGACACCACCCCGGACACCCTGACACCCTGCAACCCCCGGCACCCCGGACACCCTGACACCCCCCATCACCCCTGACACCCTGACACCCTGCACCCCGACACCCTGCCACCCCTGCACCCCTGACACCCTGACACCCTGACACCCTGACACCCCGGCACCCTGACACCCCTGACACCCTGACACCCTGACACCCCGACACCCTGACACCCCCGTCACCCTGACACCCTGACACCTGACACCCCGGCACCCTGTACCCCCCCGCACCCTTCCACCCCTGACACCCCTGACACCCCTGACACCCTGACACCCTGACACCCTGACACCCTGACACCCTGACACCCCCACCCCCACCCTGACACCCCCGACACCCTGAGCACCCTGACACCCCGCACCCTGACACCCTGACCCCGACACCCTGCACCCTGACCCACCAACCCCCACCCTGACACCCCCCCCACCCTGACACCCTGACACCCTGACACCCTGACACCCTGACACCCCCTGCACCCTGACAACCCTACCATGCGCCCCGGCCACCCTGTACCCTGACCCTGCACCCCTGCACCCCTGACACCCCGGCACCCTGACACACCCCGCACCCTGACACCCCCGGCACCCTGACACCCTGACACCCTGACACACCCGGCACCCTGACACCCCGACTCACCCTGACACCCCCCCACCCCTGACCCCTGACACCACCCTGACCCTGACACCACCCCGACACCCTGACACCACGGACACCCTGACACCCTGACACCCCGACACCCCTGACCCCTGACACCCCCGGCACCCTGACACCCTGACACCCTGACACCCTGCACCCTGACACCTGACACCCTGACCCTGACCCCTGACACCCTGACACCCCTGACACCCTGACACCCCCCTGACACCCTGACCCCCCCACACACCCTGACACCCCGGCACCCTGACACCCCTGCACCCCCTGACACCCTGACACCCTGACACCCCTGACACCCTGACACCCCTGCACCCCTGACACCCTGACACCTGGCACCCTGACACCCCGGCACCCCCCGACACCCTGACACCCTGACACCCTGACACCCCTGACACCCTGACCCCTGACACCCCTGCACCCTGAACCCCCCGACACCCTGACACCCTGACACCCCGGACACCCTGACACCCCTACACCCTTACACCCCCGGCACCCCCTGACACCCTGACACCCCCCTTACACCCTGACACCCCTGACACCCTGACACCCGACCCCCTGACACCCCGTGCACCCCGGCACCCTGACACCCTGACACCCTGACACCCCTACACCCCGGCACCCCCTACACACCCTGACACCCTGACACCCTGACAACCCCTGACACCCTGACACCCCCGCACCCCTGACACCCTACACCCCTGACACCCTGACACCCCCGCACCCTGACACCCTGGACACCCTGGCACACCCTGACACCCCCCGACACCCTGACACCCCCACCCTTACACCCTGACACCCTGACACCTGACAACCCTGACACCCTGACACCCCGGCACCCTGACACCCCCCGCACACCTGACACCCGGACCCCCCCGCACACCCTGACACCCTGACACCCCCGACACCCTGACACCCTGACACCCCCCCACCCTGACACCCTGACACCCCGGCACCCTGCACCCCCGACACCCTGACACCCTGACACCCTGACACCCCGGCACCCTGACACCCCGGCACCCTGACACCCTGACACCCTGACACCCTGACACCCTGACACCCCAACACCCTGACACCCCTGCACCCTGACACCCTGACACCCCTGACCCTGACACCCTGACACCCTGACACCCCGCACCCCCTGACACCCTGACACCCTGACACCCTGACAACCCCGGCACCCTGACACCCCTGACACCCTGACACCCTGACACCCCGACACCCTGACACCCCCCTTGACCCTGACACCCTGACACCCCGGACACCCCGACACCCCGGCACCCTGACACCCTGACACCCCTGACACCCTGACACCCCCGGCACCCTGACACCCCTGACACCCTGACACCCCCCTACACCCTGACACCCCTGACACCCCCTGACACCCCGACACCCTGACACCCTGACACCCTGACCGCACCCTGACACCCTGACACCCCCCTCACCCCACCCCCCGACACCCTGACACCCCCCGACACCCTGACACCCTGACACCCTGACACCCCTGCACCCCGACACCCTGGCACCCCTGACACCCTGACACCCTGACACCCTGACACCCTGACACCCTGGCACCCCTGACACCCCTGACACCCCGGCACCCTGACACCCTGACACCCCGGCACCCTGACACCCCTGACACCCCGGCACACCCGACACCCCTGACACCCTGACACCCTGACACCCCTGACACCCCGGCACCCTGACACCCTGACACCCCGACACCCCCGACACCCCTACACCCCGACACCCTGACACACCCCCTGACACCCCCTGACACCCCGGCCACCCTGACACCCTGACACCCCGACACCCCGACACCCCTGACCCTGACCCTGACACCCCTGACACCTGACACCCTGACACCCTGACACCCTGACACCCCTGACACCCCGACACCCCTGACACCCTGACACCCCTGACACCCCTGACACCCCGACACCCCGACACCCTGACACCCCGACACCCCTGACACCCTGACACCCTGACACACCCCGACACCCCCACCCCGGACACCCTGACACCCCTGACACCCTGACACCCCGACACCCTGACACCCCCCACCCCGACCACCCTGACACCCCGACACCCTGACACCCTGACTGACCCCTGACACCCTGACACCTGACACCCCCTGACACCCTGACACCCCTGACACCCCGACACCCTGACACCCCTGCACCCTGACACCCTGCACCCCGACACCCTGACACCCTGACACCCCTACACACCCTGACACCCCGGAACCCCGACACCCCCCCTGACACCCCCGCACCCTGACACCCCTGACACCCCCACCCCTGACACCCTGACACCCTGACACCCCGACACCCTGACACCCTGACACCCTGACACCCTGACACCCTTGACACCCCTGACACCCTGACACCCTGACACCCTGACACCCCGTCACCCTGACCCTGACCCCCTGACACCCTGACACCCTGACACCCCGACACCCCGACACCCCCTACACCCCCACCCTGACACCCCTGACACCCCTGACACCCTGACACCCCTGACACCCGACACCCTGACACCCCGGACACCCCGGACACCCCGACACCCTGACACCCCCCGACACCCTGACACCCCGGACACCCTGACCCCGACACCCTGACACCCTGACACCCTGACACCCTGACACCCTGACACCCCTGACACCCCCCCACCCTGACACCCTGACACCCTGACACCCTGACACCCTGACACCCTGACACCCCGACACCCTGACACCCTGACACCCCTGACACCCTGACACCCTGACACCCCGGCACCCTGACACCCTGACACCCCGAAACCCTGACACCCTGACACCCTGCACCCCGACACCCTGACCCCCTGCACCCCCACACCCCCTGACACCCTGACACCCTGACACCCTGACACCCTGACACCCCGACACCCTGACACCCTGACCCCGGCCTGACCCCGACACCCCGGCACCCCCGACACCCCCTGACACCCCGGACCCCTGACACCCTGACACCCCGGCACCCCGACACCCTGACACCCTGACACCCCGGCACCCCGACACCCTGACACCCCGGCACCCTGACACCCTGACACCCCTGCACCCTGACACCCCGGCACCCCTGACACCCCCGACACCCCTGCACCCTGACACCCCTGACACCCTGACACCCTGACACCCCGACACCCTGACACCCTGACACCCTGACACCCCCGACACCCTGACACCCTGCCTGACACCCTGACACCCTGACACCCTGACACCCCCGACACCCTGACACCCCGGACACCCTGACACCCTGACACCCCGACACCCCTGACACCTGACACCCTGACACCCTGACACCCTGACACCCCTGACACCCTGACACCCCTGACACCCCTGACACCCTGACACCCCCGGCACCCACCCTGACACCCTGACACCCCCGACACCCTGACACCCTGACACCCTGACACCCTGACACCCTGACACCCCGACACCCTGACACCCTGACACCCTGACACCCTGACACCCACCCTGACACCCTGACACCCTGACACCCTGACACCCCGACACCCTGACACCCTGACACCCTGACACCCTGACACCCTGACACCCAGACACCCTCACACCCTGACACCCCGACACCCTGACACCCTGACACCCCTGACACCCTGACACCCTGACACCCTGACACCCTGACACCCGGACACCCTGACACCCTGACACCCTGACACCCCTGACCCCCGACACCCCCCCCTGACACCCTGACTGACCCCGACACCCTGGCACCCTGACACCCCTGACCCCCGACCCCGACACCCTGACACCCTGACACCCCGGCACCCACCCCTGCACCCCAGCCAGTGGATACTGGGGCGACCTGATACCCACGCAATGCTCAATCAAAACCAAGCAGCATTTAAACCTACCTGTACCCCGCCTTTAAACTAGTTTTACCCCAGCATTGGGCTCAGTATAGATCCCTGTACCCCTTTCATCTCATCTGTACCCAGTTACTGCGCTCATGACTGTACACCACTATCGCGCTCAGTATTAACACGCCTGTAAGTGATGGACATGGGTTTTAGGAACTAGGGGTTCGCTAAGATTCGTGAGGCTGAGGTTGGGAAGGGGGGGGGGGGGGGGGGAGGTGGATGCGCTATAAGCCCCCTTGAGAAAATGTTTTTGTAATATGGTGAATTTCAGGGCCATTTTGAGCCTGGGTGTGATGATCACATCCACATTGCCCAGTCACTGCCCAGTCCATCATCGGCTCTGACCTTCCTTCCATCGAGGGGATCTATCGCAGTCGCTGCCTCAAAAAGGCTGGCAGCATCATCAAAGAACCTACACCATCCTGGCCACACACTCATCTCCCTGCTACCTTCAGGTAGAAGGTACAGGAGCCTGAAGACTGCAACGACCCGGTTCAGGAATAGCTACTTCCCCACAACCATCAGGCTATTAAACCTGGCTCGGACAAAACTTTGATTATTAATAACCCATTATCTGTTATTTGCACTTTATCATTGTATTTCTTCATGTGTGTGTATATATTTATATTATAGTATATAGACACACTGATCTGTTTTGTAGTCAATGCCTACTATGTTTTGTTGTGCTGAAGCAAAGCAAGAATTTCATTGTCCTATCAGGGACACATGACAATAAACTCACTTGAACTTGAACTTGAACACATTGTATCAGTAACTCAGGCAAATACAGATAGGCAGCTCAGTAAGGGAAGCTGGCCGCTGATTGGTCGCAACGCCCCTCGGAGACTGCGTCTGATTAGCCACCGAGTGATTTAAAAATAATCTAACTCCATTAATTCACTCAAGGTGTATTATGATGTGTTCTACAGTATGAAGTGTACAGCAAAACTTGCACCTCCAGAGTGGTCTATCATGTTGTTTTGTAGTCTCCTTGTACCAATCAAAAGCAGTGAAATGCTTGTGTCCGAGTCCCTTTTATTGACCACATTATATGACAAGTTTTGCATTTCAATGTTCGTGTGTATTTTATTGATCTAAATAAACGTTGATTTATATATGTGAAATTAATTCCATGATTAACAATACTGAGAAATGAGAAGATCATTACACATCAAATTTGCGTAGAAATGTCCAGAATTTTATTGATAGTCGAACAAACAGCTTTTTTTTCCACAACACAAAAAGGTTTACACTGAAGTATAATAATTACATTGGAAATGAACTTATTTACAATAAATATAAAGAGCAATAAACAATTTATTTCTTAAAAAATAATTTCAAAAGATTTGTTTTTCCACATTAGGAAGAACATAATTTCAGATATCGTAATAATGTACATTTATGTACTTTTGTACTGTTCATTCTTTATGGGAACTTTGCCCCCGGCTATCAGCAGCCAAATGACCAGTGAGATTCAGACTCAGGTTCACACTTCAGTCCTGACTCTCTAATCTGGCTGGAAATGTTGGTGTCATGGTGATGGGTGTATTCCTGGGGTCCAGCTGGGCTTCCCTGATAGGCTCTTCTTGGAAGCTGCCTGGTATTGTCTGTGGAAGTCATTGCTGCCCGATGTGGCGTTGAGCTGGTGCCCTGATGTTGGGTGCGCTTGCCATCGGTGGGTACGCCGTGTGCTGTGGTCCCATCAATGCTTGTGGATAAAACACATAAACCTATTAATATGAATTGGGAGGAAAATAAATGATATAAAATAAATCACAACCTTTCACAGGCTGTGTGTCGCAGTTAATCTCGAGTCAGATTCAGAAAATGTATCACATTATACATGGTGAACATGCTGATGTGGTGGTGCCATCATCCCCATTTGTGGGTGACCCATGAATGCCATGTGCCGCATCAGACTCTGCAACACCATTGAATTCATAGTGAGTAATTCATACAAAAGCATTATTAAAGTCATAATTTTTAGAAATTCCACAAACTTTGATTAAGAGATTTTACCGGCTGAGGGAATCTGTGGGCCCTTGCCAAGGCAAAGGCCTCCATGGAGAAGCTAACCCACTCGCTTTCAGGAATGAGGAGCATCTCTTGTGTTAAGAACGCTGAGAAGGTTTCAACTATCCTCTCGTGTGATGTCTTTGGCTGTGTCATAGTGATCATGGTGTCTGTTGTTGCCTTTGCCTGTTGCACGATCTGCAACAAAAGGGTACGATCCAGGTAAGTAATGTTTGGGGAACGATGGAGAAAAATGGATGGATCAAATGAGAAATCTGCTGATAATTCACCCAAAAGCACTTACTTCTTTGATCATCCGCTGACTAGCTGCAGTTATGCTGCAGCCTGCAGTGGGGATGACAATGGTCGGCTTCCTCGTGCTGTACTCCTGGCTGGTCGGGGTGGTGGATCCAGAAGGTCGCTCATGCGGATCAAGCTCACCCTCACTGGAGATGGCACGCTGTGGTCTCTCCTTGTTAAAATGGAAGAAAATAAATGTGTATATGTTATAAAAAATAAAATTTAAAAAATTGATCATGGGGAACAAGGACATGGTAGACCAATTGAATAACTACTTTGGTTCTGTCTTCACTAAGGAAGACATAAATAATCTGCCGGAAATAGCAAGGGACCAGGGGTTAAATGAGATGGAGGAACTGAGTGAAATCCAGGTTAGCCGGGAAGTGGTGTTAGGTAAATTGAATGGATTAAAGGCCGATAAATCCCCAGGGCCAGATAAGTTGCATCCTTAAGGAAATAGCCGCAGAAATAGTGGATGCATTAGTGAGAATTTTTCAAACCTCTTTAGATTCTGGAGTAGTTCCTGAGGACTGGAGGGTAACTAATGTAACCCCATTTTTTAAAAAGGGAGGGAGAGAAAATGGGGAATTACAGACCAGTTAGTCTAACATCGGTGGTGGGGAAAATTCTGGAGTCAGTTATTAAAGATGGGATAGCAGCACATTTGGAAAGTGGTGAATTCATTGGACAAAGTCAGCATGCATTTATGAAAGGTAAATCATGTCTGACGAATCTTATAGAATCTTTTGAGGATGTAACTAGTAGAGTGGATAAGGGAGAACCAGTGGATGTTTCAGAAAGCTTTCGACAAGGTCCCACATAAGAGGTTAGTATGCAAACATAAAGCACACGGTATTGGGGGTTCAGTATTGATGTGGATAGAGAACTGGCTGGCAGACAGAAAGCAAAGAGTAGGAGTAAATGGGTCATTTTCAGAATGGCAGGCAGTGACTAGTGGGGTACCGCAAGGCTCAGCTGGGACCCCAGATATTTACAATATATATTAATGACCGACATCTCCACGTCCCACATGTTAGCTGTGAGAGGATTAGTATGACTTTGGATAGTTTGGGTGACAAATAAGATGCATGTGGATAAATGTGGGTTATCCGAAAAACAGGGGAAAGTAGATTATTATCTGAATGGTGGCCGAAAAAGGGGAGATGCAACTGTACAGTTTTGGTCTCCAAATCTGAGGAAATACATTCTTGCCATAGAGGGAGTACAGAGAAGGTTCACCAGACTGATTCCTGGGATGGCAGGACTTTCATATGAAGAAAGACTTGATAGACTCGGCTTGTACACGCTAGAATTTAGAAGATTGAGCGGGGATATTATAGAAACTTACAAAATTCTTAAGGGGTTGGACAGGCTAGATGCAGGAAGATTATTCCCGATGTTGGGGAAGTCCAGAACTAGGGGTTACAGTTTAAGGATAAGAGGGAAGTCTTTTAGGACTGAGATGAGAAAATCATTTTTTACACAGAGAGTGGTGAATCTGTGGCATTCTCTGCCACAGAAGGTAGTTGAGGCCAGTTCATTGTATTTTAAGAGGGAGTTAGATGTGGCCCTTGTGGCTAAAGGGATCAGGGGGTATGGAGAGAAGGCAGGTACGGGATACTGAGTTGGATGATCAGCCATGATCATATTGAATGGCGGTGCAGGCTCGAAGGGCCAAATGGCCTACTCCTGCACCTATTTTCCATGTATCACAAATTTTCAAGACCTTCAGGACGTGGCAAGCAAGATGACAATCAAATTACCAATGTCAAAATATTATTTTATACTAATCACCTTCCTGGTGCTCTGGTTCGGCTCCACTCGAACGATATGGTCATTTATAAACCCCCATTTTTCCACTATCCACTGCTGCCTCTCGGTCACAAATCTACGGCCCGAGCCAGACTTGTGCAAACTGCGTGTCAGCCTGCCGTACATTGTCCTCTGGCCCTTATAGAATTGGCACAGTTGGTCGCCTGTGAAAACATGGAATGAGTGAAGATCAGTGTGGAACAAATTGTAATTATAATGACTGAAATGCCGCCAAACAACAAAGTAAGTGTGTACATACACGTGCAGCCAGGGAACTCCTTTGCCTTGTCCTCAAGCATCATGAACCTTCGCTTTGTATTCCTAAACTGCCTGTGGTTTTTGTCATACAGCTCAGGGTTGTCCCGATACCAATCTACCAGTTCCCCCTCTTGTTCCCTGCTGAATTCATAGGGCTCGGTTACCATTTGCCTCTTCCTCTTGATCTCAAATGAGACATCACTATCCTCAGCATAATCATAGTCCCAATGTACAGCCTCCTCCTCCTTGACCTCAACCTGCAGAACCTGCATCTTGTCCCTGGCTGCTTTTCGTTGTGCCCTGCTCTGCTGATGAGCCCTGCTTCTCTTGAGCGCCATTTTCCGATCGTCTCCGTTGCAAGTGAAAAAACTCTTTAGAAAGTCGGCGCTCGATATATCCGTGCGGTCACGTGGTGCGTCGCTCAGATGACGCGCCGTGACGTGCGCGACGCGTCTGGACGCACAGTGAGGCATGATGACGCAAAATACATCAACATGGGTCACGACCTTGCGTCATCCCGCGACAACCTCTTTTCAGGCTGTCGCCGAAGATGTCGCCCAAGTGGGACAGGCCCGACACACGCACATGCAGACACACAGTGTTACCTATAAAGTGAGGAGACGATGCGCTTTGTCCATCTGCTCACCACTGACATGTACACGGGCGACCGGCCTCCCCCCGCCGCTCTCCCCCGCCACCCTGAGGCTTTGTCCGGGAGCGCTGGGGGAGAGGGTGCGGCGACGTGTGCCGGCTGTGTGCTTGTCTCCCCGAGCAGGGCGCCTGGTCCACACGTTCACCAACTAGCAGCTGATGTGACACATGGCTGGCGGGGCTCGGAGCTGGTGCTGGCGGCCCTCATCCTGCCGGGAGCTGAAGCGGGAGCAGCCCGCGGCCGGGGACGGGAAGGCGGAGGAGGAGGAGGAGGAGGCCGTGGCTCTGGGGGAGGTGACCGTGGGGACAGCGGAGGCAGGCGGCCCGGACAACGGGTCCCGGGAGCGGCTGTCCGGCCCCGGGACTGAAGGGCAGCGGAGAGCGGAGCCGAGGCAGAACTCACAGTGGATGACAAGGAGCTGCAGCCCGGGGACAGAGAATCCCCCCTCAATTAACCCCTCAGCCCGCTCACCTCCACCCCCCACTCCCTCTCACCCTCCCTCCCTCCCTCCCTCTCCTTCCTTCCCTCTCTCCCCCCGTCCCTCCCTCCCTACCCTCTCTCCTTCCCTCAGCCCGCTCACCACCCTCACTCCCTCCGTCACCTCCTGCTTCATCTCCATTCTACAGCCACCACAGTTAATTTGCCCCGTTTACAAGTAGTGATCCCCTCACTGAATCACACGCACGACCCAACCCACGAGTGAACACTACACACACTCATCACAGCACTCACTGTTCACAAGTCAGCACCCTGTCTCTACCTGAATCCACACACACTACCGCTCACTAAATGCACACTCACTGAATCACACACACACTGCCCCTCACTGACTCCACATTCACTGGCGAACATAACACACACCCTCACACCCCCGTTCACAATTGAACACACGCTGTTTGCTGCCCTGCTCACTACTAAACACTCGCCATCTCACCGGTGAACACGACAACTGCTCACTGCCTTGTTCACAAGTGAGCATAGTGCACTGCTCCCCACCCTGCTGACTGATAAACACACTGAGCACACACTAGTGAACACACTGTCCATTGCTCACTGCCCTGCACACACACGCACACACACCTCACACTCATACACACACTTCACTTCACACACACACACATCCAAACACACACACATACACACATCCAAACACACACAAACTCACAGACACATCCAAACACACACACATTCACACACACAGCGTGCCACTCAGGGTCGGATTTAGATGAAGCTGTTTAAGCTATTTTACTTGTGAGCCCCCCTCTCAATCCCCCACCCCCACGACTAGAGGAGCATGACTACAGGGTCAGCGGGCAAAGAGTAGGAGGTCCCGGCGGGTGGATGGTCGGTGGGGCGGCGAGGTTGGACTGGTCCGGTGAGGCAGTGAGGTGATTAGGCGCCCCTAGATCTCGAGGCGTTAAGCTTAAGCTTGTCTATCTTAAACGTAAATCCGGCCCTGGCCATGGTCTCAGAATTTGGGCTAAGATGTTAGAAAGATGAGATGAAATGTTACTCAGACGGTATGAACGTGGAGTTTGTTATTGCAGAGGCTGGTGAAAGTCAATGAAGATGTTTAGACACAGAGGGATCAAGGGGGGCAGAGAGAGTCGCAACATAATACGGAGATGGAGCACCAACTTGAATGATGGGACGGGTACGAAGGGCTGAATGGCCTACTTCAGCTCCTATCGTTTTTATGTATCTATGGTGACCACTGCAAATAAAAAAAGGTTAAGAAAACTATTAGTGAAATTAAATGATTAGTTTTTTTAGTTTTAATTTTAGAGGTATAGCATTTCGGCCTAATGAGTCTGTGCCGACCAGCGATCCCTGTACACTAGTACTATCCAGGGACAATTTACACTTTTAACAAAACCAATTAACATACAATCCTGGAAGTCTATGGAATGTGGGTGGAAACCGGAGCACCCGGAGAAAACCCACGCAGTCACAGGGAGAACGTACAAACTCCGTACAGACAGCACCCGTAGTCAGGATCGAACCTGGGTCCAACGCGGAGCGTGGAGGGGGGGGGGGGGAGAAGGAGTGGAGACATTTTTAAGAAACCAGCCAACTTATAATAAAGTTTAGCGGGCATTTAACATTACCAGTTGGCTTTCCTTGGTCCTGAAAACTCCAATGAGGCAATTAAAATGCCCGGTCAGCAAAGGAGATTGCCTACGGCTGCCCTCGACTGCATGTAACTAAATAGCAACCCCACTCCACTGCACTATGAGTTCAAAAGAACCATACCGACTCGTGGGAAAAGTTTCAGCATCCTCGACCAAACTGAGGCCACGAGTAGGCGGGAACTTCCCTCGAGCATGAAGGAGAGTTCCAGTGACCTCATAGGACCTCCCAGGACCACGTGTCGACCATGCTGTGAGTTTGAGCAGTCCAGGGCAAACTCTTCTTGTGCATGGCGTGCACAGCCTAAAGTTGTAGGTCAACTTTAAAACATTAACTTCAATAATGCATTTCGTTGTCTCTGTACTGTACTATACACTGACAATGACAATTAAAATTGAATCTGAATCTGAATCTGAACGTTCTATTTGATCTTGATTTGATCGGGTTGATTACATTAGTCGAAACAGGGTGGACCATGTGAAGGTTGTAATCTCCCACCCCAGGCAAAACTCATCTAAACTCATAGATTAGGTTGCCGCAGTGGGACAGCCCTTAATATATTTAAGTTTGCTGTAGACACTTAAATATGTGGGAGACCACGTTGTGATGAGGTCTCGAAGAAGATATGGATAGATTGAGTGAATGAATGAACATTTGACTAATGGAGCTTAAAGTGGAAAAGTGTGAGATCATGCACTCCAGTAAAAGTCAAAAGGCAGGCTATATTCTAGATGGAGGAAGCATATGGTATGCTTGCCTTCATTGGTCAGTGCATTGTGTGGAAGAGTGTGTTCCCATGAAAACCATCCGAATGATCCCCTACCTGAAGCCTTGGATGAACCAGGTGGCCCACAATCTTCTGAGGACCAGATCTCAGGCATTGAAGTCTGGCGATGCAGATTAACATAATGTCCAGATATGATCTCAATATGGCCAAGAAAAAAACCTCAAAAGGGACCGCTCTAAACCAAAGACAAGATGGGCATTCACCAGCTGTGACAGGGCTTGACGCCATCACTTCCTACAAGGCAAAATCTGGTGGCAGCTCAAATGACAGCGAGGCATCACTCCTGGAAGAACTCAATGCGATAGGTGGATACCATAGCCCCCATATTGCAATCTCAGTCACCGAGTTCAACATCAAAAGATCCTTCAGCTGGGTGAACCCTCGGAAAGCCTCTGGACTCAATGGTGCCCTTGGTCATGTTCTCATAACCTACATGGACCATCGGATGGAGTTTTCGTGGACATTTTCAACCTCACATTACTGAGGTCCGAGGTTCCAACCTGCTTTTAAATGGCATCATTAATTGCTGTGCCCAAGAAGAGTAAGGTGACATGTCTCGGTGGTCATTGAGGCATGTCAATTAATGCCTCTGTCCCACTTAGGAAACCTGAACGGAAACCTCTGGAGACTTTGCGCCCCACCCAAGGTTTCCGTGAGGTTCCCGGAGGTTGCAGGTAGTGGAAGCAGGTAGGGAGGCTGACAAAAACCTCTGGGACCCGCACGGAAACCTTGGGTGGGGCGCAAAGTCTCTAGAGGTTTCCGTTCAGGTTTCTTAAGTGGGACAGGGGCATTACTCTTCTTGGGCTCAGGTATTAATGCCTATCCTGCTGAGTTACTCCAGCATTTTGTGTCTATCATCAGACTATTGAACACTACGAACTTCAACTAAATTCTGAGCTATGAACTAGCTTAATTGTACCAGGGACTTCGGGCTTATGGATATGCAGGGAATGAAGGAATATGGATTACGTTCAGGCAGATAAACATGTTGGTCTTGTCACCATATCAATAGACAATAGGTGCAGGAGTAGGCCATTCGGCCCTTCGAGCCAACACCGCCATTCAATGTGATCATGGCTGATCATCCCCAATCAGTACCCCGTTCCTGCCAAGAGACTTCGGCAAAGACATTGTGGGCCGATGGACCTATTCCCGTGCTGTGCTGCTATAAGCACTAGATTGCAAATGAATGCAATACATGAACGATCTAGATGTCCTTCTTCACTGTCCATGAAAGGTTAACCAGTGGCTGCAACAAGTAGTTTATAGAGAGTTTAGTGGAGAGATACAGCATGAGACGGCACAATGGTGCAACGCCAGAGACCTGGGTTTGATCCGGACTACAGGTGCTGTCAATATGGAGTTTGCATGTTCTCCCTGAGATCACTTGGGTTATCTCCAGATGCTCCGGTTTCCTCCCACTGATCACTGGTTGGCGTAGACTCGGTGGGCCAAAGGCCCTATTTCCATGTTGTATCTGTAATCTAAACTAAGCAGGCCCTTCAGCCCAGTAGGTTCATTGATCACACCCATTCTATATTATCCCACTTTCACTTTGGATACCTACACACTAGGGGCAATTTACTGAAACCAATTAACCTACAAACTTGCACGTCTTTGGAATGTGGGAGGAAACTGGAGCACTTGGAGAAAATCCATGTGGTCACAGGGAGACCATGCAAACTCTGCACAGACAGGTCAGGATGGACCCTGATCTCTAACGTTGTGAGGCAGCAGCTCTACTGCTGCACCACCGTGATTAATGGGTTGACTAGTTAGAAAGGAGTTTGGAAACATGGCCTTTCCTGTAAGGGGATTGGGGTTTAAAAATAGCTCATGAAGAGAATGACTTTGAATTGATAGATTTGTAGGAGTGGAGCAGTGTAGCCCTTAAACCGGTCAGTGAGAGAGGGAAGGACGAGACAGTGTCTAATGGAGTGAGCTGGAGGTTAATGGAAGGTGGGCAAAAATGCTGGAGAAACTCGGCGGGTCAGGCAGCATCTATGGAGAGAAGGAATAGGCGACGTTTTGGGTCGAGACCCAAGGGTCTCCACAGCTCTCCATAGATGCTGTGTCACCTGCTGAGTTTCTCCAGCATTTTTGTCCACCTTCCATTTTTACAGCATCTGCAGTTGTTTCTTGAACAGGAGGTTGGTTAATGGAGGTCATTCACTGGTCTTGGTCCAGGAATGATTCTGGGGGTGGTTTCTGCTGCCTGCTGACTGACCAGAGTACCTTTAATACCTGAAATAGAGAAAATAACACAGAAAACCTCTCAATGTTCATCGTTACTTAACGTTTTGTTTGCTATTTTACAACTGATTCCAGATGGGAAAAGAACAATGCACTCACTTCTCTCTCTCTCTCACTCTAGTGTGATATGAGTGGACAGCTTCTGCAGCGGGTCCAGACCTAGCTGAGAAATGTGATTGTTTCTATTATATGAGTTCCTCAGGTAAGTTTTAATTGTTTTTATTTTGATATCTGGTGTAAAACTATGAGCATGCATATTCTTTCTTCATCTTGTCCATCTCCATTTGTTGCTTCAACTCACTGCTCCTCCTTCTGTCGATCTGCTCCATCTCCCGCAGTTTCTACAACGGACACACATGTTATTCGACAAGAGCCAAGTAACCCGTGAAGATTATTCTCCCTTGACTAAACCTGATGCACACTGTTAATATGATAAACCACTGGATAGTCTGAAGAAGGGTTTCGGCCTGAAACGTTGCCTATTTTTTATTCGCTCCATAGATGCTGCTGCACCCGCTGAGTTTCTCCAGCAATTTTGTGTACCTACACTGGATATTCCTGTCTGGATCATTCAATAGTTCATGGCAATAGGGGCTGAAGAAGTGGACGGAGAGAGGTCGGAGTGAGTGAGAGAGAGAGAGAGAGAGAGAGAGAGAGAGAGAGAGAGAGAGAAGGTATGCAGGGAATGAGAATGAGCTACAAGAAACTGCAGATGCTGCAATCCTGACCAAAACACAAAGTGCCGGAAGAACTCAGCAGGTCTGACAGCATCTGCGGAAGGAATGGACAGGAGATGTTGCAAGTCGGGGCCCTTCTTCAGACTGGGAATGAGAAGGGGTGAGGGGTCCACTGGGAACAAAGAGTGTTTTAAGTATTCACTGGTTCTCGATTCCCCCACTCTGGGCAAGCGACTCTATGCGTCTATTCCTTTGATGATTTTGTACATTATGAATCACCCCTCATCCTCCTGCACCCCAAGGAATAGAGTCCTAGCCTGCTCAACCACCCCCAATAGCTCAGGCCCTCGTGCCCTGGAACCATCCTTGTCAATCTTCCGTGACTTCACTTAAATTCGGCTTCACTTTAATTCCACACTCACCAAGATCTGGAGACAAGCAACCCACTCTTATATGTACCTGCCAGGAGACAGCTAGTGACCTCGCCCCATGTCCTGCAGATACACCACCAACCTAGTTAAGGCAATGTGAACAATGGCTACATGTCTCCTTCAATGGAGAGCTGTAGCTCTGTAGATGCTTCCTCAGTTAAGGGCCCACTTTCCCGAATTACTCAGGAATTCTTCCGAGTTTCCCCTTGATTCAAACTCGGAGAATGTCCGTAACGAGTCCGTAGGAGTCCGTAGATATATCGTAGCGGCCCGTTATGCCAACCGTAGGTACTCGGGGCATCAGGTAAGTCGGGACGTTTTTTCCAGCATGACAAAAAAGTCCACGAGTAAAAAGATAGTCGGGAGGAGGAGTTCGTAGATCACAAAAATCTTGATTTTTTTAAAAAGTCCTTTCAAATTGACAGAGGACTCGGGAAAGTGGGACAGGCCCTTTACTCATCTGTGTCCCCTTGAACTTAGGTCAAGACTTCCAGAGGAGGAGGAGGAGGAGGGCTTCATTTAAAAAGTCAAGAGGACTTTTTAAAGACTTTATAGACTTTAGACATACAGCGCAGAAACAGGCCCTTCGGCCCACCGAGTCGGTGCCAACCAGCGATCATCCCGGACGTTAACACTATCCTACCCTTTAGGGACAATTTGCAACTTTTTTACTGAAGCCAATTAACCGATAAACCTGTACGTCTTTGAACTGTGGGAAGAAACCAGAGCACCCGGAGAAAACCCACGTGGTCACAGAGAGAACGTACAAACTCCATACAGGCAGCACCTGTAGTCAGAATCGAAGCCGGATCTCTGGCGCTGTAAGGTAACAGCCTCTGCGCCACCGTGCCGCTCTAAATGACCTGATGGGGAGTATTTTGGGGAGTAAGTCCCATGATGGGAGTAGGTCCAGCTCTGTCACGATCTGACTGTACGCTCTCTCCTGTGTTTGGCCAGGAACCAAACCTAGCACTAGATTCACTCACGGTTGTACCTATGATGAAGTAGACTGCAAGTGCAGCAGAGGGAAATGTTGGAGATGGCTGCTTGCTCCACTATGTTCACCCCACAGTACCTGGGAAATTTCAGTGTGAATGATTCCGCGGAATTCCTTCCCTCGACCGAAAGATTCCATTTGCTCCAGGAACTGCCGTCTCTCTTCAATCTCATCGCACACTGGGCAGGAGGGAAGAGAAGGACAAGAATGGTAACGGCCAACCCATCCCCGACAACACTTGGCAACCCTCAGTACATTCTCAAGTCAACTTTATTTGTTACATACACATACAAGATGTGCAGTGAAATGAAAGTGGCAATGCTTGTGGGATTGTGCAAAACAGCAGAACAGAATAGAACCAGTATTTACATTTAAAAAAAAAAGAAGATGCAACAGCATTTACCCCCTGGTGAGATCAGAGTTTACAGTCCTGTGGGAAGAAACTCCGTTTTGACAGCGGAGGCGTTTGCCTGACCGCAGCAGCTGACCTCCATTTCAGATATTGTACATCCCCAGTCCCTCAATTACCCTTCCCTCACCACCCACCCAGAAACCACCACCTCAATGAAGGCTCATCAGCGTCTTTTCTTCCTGAGAGAGACTGAAGAAGTCCATCTGCTCTGATCCTGGTGAACTTCTATTTCAGACCATGGCATTGCATTGTACATCCACAGTATGGTATGGCAGTCCCTTGCAGATTGGTGACCCCATCCCGGTTCCTCACCCCCTCCATTGAGTCTGTCCAAAGCAAGCCTGTCTGAGGACAGCTCGCCAAGGTTTGCTCTCACCCCATGGATTTACCCTCCTACCAAGCCGGGATGCGCTACAGGTCTCTTCCCCGAATCACAGGTCGAGGAACATCCCGGCATGTCACAATACCAACAACGTACCTCGGTGACTCCCAATCACCACCCCCCCCCCCACTTATTATTATTTATTCAAATCGTTTGCTATGTCGCTCTTCAAGGGAGATGCTAAATGCATTTCGTTGTCTCTGTACTGTACACTGACAATGACAATTAAAATTGAATCTGAATCTGAATCTAATGTTTCATCCACATGCATTACCCCAAGCCATGATCCCCACCCACCCTCACCATCCCATGTACAATCCCCACCGACTCTCACCCCCACAATGGACAATCCCCAACCACCCCCAACGCTGCAAAGCAACAAGCCCATCCTCCCTCACCACCCATGTACGATCTCCATCCGTCCTCACCACCCTTGCACTTTTGCCACCCACCTACCCTCACCACAACACACAATGCCCATCCACCCTCACCGTCCCTACGCACAATCCACACCCAAACCCGTGATCTTCACTCATCCCCACGCACCTCTCCCAATGTACAAGCCTCAACCACTCCCGCCATTGCAATACACAATGCCCACTGACCCTCACCCACCTTCACCACCTCAATGCACTATCCCCACCCACACCATGCCAACGCATAATCCCGGCCCACCCTCTTATCTATAATCTCCTAACACTATCCTAAGGCACGATCCCCTCACCCGAACCAGATTCCCCCTCCAGAGTCGTTACCCCTATAGCCTTGTCTCCTGCTCACTGTACACCCATCCACCTCCCTACTGGCCAACATCTATCTAACCTTGCTACAGTACACGTTCCTCACCCTTACTCATTTTCCCCACCAACTGCCCACTCCAAACCTCCAGCAGAGCATTCTCCCCACCTTCATTCCCTCACACACATGTAACATCCATCACCACATTGTGTGAAATGGAGGGGAAGAGGGGTGGGGCTGTGGGGTGGGGCGAGAGTGGATACTGGGGCATGTTGGTAGAAACAGAAACATAGAAATTAGTGCAGGAGTAGAGGCCATTCGGCCCTTCAAGCCTGCACCGCCATTCAATATGATCATGGCTGATCATCCAACTCAGTATCCCGTGCTTCATACCCCCTGTCCCCTTAGCCACAAGGGCCACATCTAACTCCCTCTTAAATTGGAACTGGCTTCAACACCCTCAGAGAGTTCCAGAGATTCACCACTTCTGTGTGAAAAAAAGTTTTTCTCATCTCGGTTTTATTCCCCCCTTATCCTTAAGTTCCCCTTGGGACTTCTCGGGAACAATCTTCCTGCATCTAGCCTGTGTTTTGTAAGTTTCTATAAGATCCCCTCTCAATCCCCTGGGTGCTGCCAGTTTCTTCCAACCAGAGCACCTGGATGAAACCCACGCAGTCACAAGGAGAAGATGTAAACTCCACACAGGTCAGGATGTCTGTCTGGAGCTGTGAGGCATCAGCTCCACCAGCCGCTCCAACAGATGTACTTACACTCGTCGAAACGGTCAATTTCTGGCTTCTCTTCCTCTTCCTCCTCTTTGTGTTTTTGTTTCGTGTCTGGCGTTGGACCGTCCTTCCCAGTCGCCATAATGTTTTGCAGCCGCTGCTTTTCTCTCTCCAAGTTTCCTGTAGTGTAACCATACATTGGTCACGGTGAACAAGTGAGAGAATGAGCACCAGGAAAAGGCAGAATAGACAACAGGTGCAAGAGTAGGCCATTCGGCCCTTCAAGCCAGCACCGCCATTCAATGTCCCCATATCCCCTGACTCCGCTATCTTTAAGAGCCCTATCTAGCTCTCTCTTGAAAGTATCCAGAGAACTGGCTCCCACCGACCTCTGAGGCAGAGAATTCCACAGACTCACAACTCTCTGTGTGGAAAAAGTGTTTCCTCTTCTCTGTTCTAAATGGCTTACCCCTTATTCTTAAACTGTGGCCCCTGGTTCTGGACTCCCCCAACATTAGTAAGTTGTAATTAGTAAGTTTGCAAATAGCTTGATATAGATAGTCAAGAGGATAGTCATAGCCTACAAGAAGATATAGATCAGTTGGTATATCGGGCAGAGCAATGGCAGATGGAACTTAACCCTGATAAATGTGAGATAATGGCATTACTTTACAAACTGTCTTAAGAATTTTTATGTATAGATTTATTTACAGAATAATGACCTTGAAAATGTAATCATCTTGGTCTTATCAAAGATAAGGTTTAGCACGACACGCTACCAATCCCAGCTGTGGAGACATTGGTATAGTTGTCTCGTTGTAGGACACTGATTTTTTTCATTCTTGATCTTCAACCATGTATTGTGCTCTTATATGTAATTTATGGTGCTTTTGTATGCAATTTATTCTATGTAATGACTTGTCTTTCATCTGGACCTTGAGTCTGTAATAAAAAGTAAGTAAAGCCCCTGTCCCACATGTGTCCTTCACACGCTAATTACGCGACCTTGTCGTCGTGTTGAGGTGCACGGGTATCGTGTGGGCCGTGCGGGACGGTGGCATGGAGAAGCGTGGAGCGGTATGGAGTATGGAGTGTGGTATTGCGCGGCGCTCCGGGATTTTGTAGGGAAACAAAATCTTTGCGCGTCTCCGGTGTGATGTAGCGTGTACGCGCGCAGACGTATTGCGGTCCCACGATACCCGTGAGCCTCAACGCGATGATCTTCCCCTCTACTTTTCTAGCTGTCTTCCTCCCTCTACAAACAGCCTGAAGAAGTGTCCCGACCCAAAACATTATCTATCCATGTTCTTCAGGAGCGGCACCATGGGGCAGCGGTAGAGTTGCCGCCCTATAGCACCAGAGACCCAGGTTCGATCCTGGCTATGGGTGCTGTTGGTATGGAGTTTGTACGTTCTCCCTGACACCTCATAGGTTTTCTCCGGATGCGCCGGTTTCCTCTCGCACTCCAAAGACATGGAGGTTTGTACATTAACTGGTTTGGAAAACAAATTGTCCCTAGTGTGCAGGATAGTGCTAGTGATCACTGGTCGGTGTAGACGGTGGGCGGAGGGGCCTGTTTCCATGCTGTGTCTCCAAAATCGAAAGTCCAGGGGTGTTGCCTGACCCGCAGGGTTACTCTGGCACTTTGATCGGCCTAGGGGTTCAGGACAGGGGCACAAGAGTATGTGAAACAGGGGTTGATTTTGGCTGATTTGTTATGTAGCCAAGAGCGCCATCACCAGGAAGGTCACATTCTGTCACTGCAAAGATCCGGACAATAGTCACAGCTCTGAGGAAAAAGCAGTGAGTCCGAAGCCCAGGCTTTGGACAAATGTTGAAGATTTCAGCAAAGGCTTGAAAAGGTTGCAATTTACAAATGGATACATTTTAAATCAGTAATTTTGAAAGAATTAATCATTTAAGGTTTTAAAATGTGTTTAATGTTTTATTCTGGGCCTCCTCAAATGTTTCTGTACCTGAAGAAGAATTGGTTAATAACAATATTTTCTAAAAGCATTTGTGGGAAATTCTTAGCATAGCTTGATTATTATTTGTTTCAGGAAGCATGCATGGAAATAGGATGTCTGCGAAGGGTGCTCAGCATCGCCAAGGACTGCTCTCACCCCAACCATGGACTGTTTACCCTCCTACCATCCGGGAGGCGCTACAGGTCTCTCCGTTGCCGAACCAGCAGGTCCAGGAACAGCTTCTTCCCTGCGGCTGTCACACTACTCAACACTGTACCTCGGTGACTGGCAACCACCCCCCCCAACGGACACTCCTCCCACAGGAAAAACACTATGACTGTATGCACGTAAATAGATTTATTTATTGCTCGTATCTCTGTCGCTCTTCCAGGGAGATGCTAACTGCATTTCGTTGTCTATGTACTGTACACTGACAATGACAATTAAAGTTGAATCTGAATCTGAATCTGATCTTTTAAAAAGTGCTGAAAGTGAGAAGCAGATTCTATGGTTATGGTGAAGGTGCTATGGTAAGGATGAAGTTGAATAAACTTGTTCAAAATTGTTTTTGAAGATAAATGACTAAATTCTTCCTCATAGAGATACAGCACAGAAACACGCCCTTCGGTTCAACTTGCCCATGCTGACCAAGATGCCCCATCTATGCTAGTCCCATCTGCCTATGTTTGGCCCATATTCCTCTAAAACGTTCCTATTCATGCACCTGTCCAACTATCTTTTAAATGTTGTTATAGTATCCGCCTTGTGTCTTTGGACTTTACTTTAGACTTTAGTTCAGAGATATAGCACGGAAACAGGCCCTTCGGCCCACCAAGCCCGCACCAACCCTGTACACTTACACTATCCTACAATTTTTACTAATGCCAATTACCTGGTTCCTTTATCATTGTAACTTTTTTGCATATCTTTCATTCATTTGTTCTATATCTCTCTGCGTTTCACTTTCCTCTGACTAGTCTGCAGAAGGCTCTTGACCTGAAACATCACCCATTCCTTCTCTCTAGAGATGCTGCCTGTCCCGCTGAGTTACTCCAGCATTTTGTGTCTGCCTACAAACATATACGTCTTGAATGTATCTGATCACCTACTTGTTGGTCGAGGCCGAAACCTTTCCCGCTGGTATGCATCACCAGCACGGCAGCTTTCTGCAGTGCGTAGTTGTGGCTTGGTGGGTAGCTGGGCTCGGACAGGGGTGGCTGGTGGCAGAGGAGTGGAGTCTAAAACCAGGCTAGAAGTGGGATTGCAACTCACAGGTAATGAATCACCCTCTGTAAATAAAACAGAAATAGGAAGACAATAAACACAGTCTTTAGCAAGATTTTCAACAAAGAAGAGGACAGATTAAAACAGCACAGGAGACCATTTGGCCCATCATTCCTCTACCTGTTATGTGAAAGAGCTATTTTGTTAGTCAGGTTTATCTGTTTTTCCTCAAAGCCTGACAATTTTCTCTCCTCATATCATTTCATACAGCATAGAACCGTACAGCACGGTACTAGGCTCTTCGGCTCACGATGTTTGCGCTGAACACTTCATTTTGTAAATTAACAGATTATACCAATAACCTGTGTAGAAGTAGTTCTCATCTAATGCTCTACATTCAATTATCTAAATACACATCTTCTGGTTTATTATTCTGCCTACTTGGAAATAGTTGCTAATTATCCTGAAATCCTTCAAGATCTTGAATGTACTCATACCTTTATCTAATCTGAGGGGCATCAACTTGGTTTCTCAATGTTTGTCTACTTATCTTTTATCCTAGTTATCATTTCAGAAAACCTTTATATTCTCAGTAATCCTTGCCCTTCTTCCTAATGTATGGTGCCCAGAACTGAAGACACCACGCAACTTTGTTAGTTTTCTTTGCCTTCATTTACACATTTTGAACAGTAGTTTCTCGTACATAACAACCTCCAGCCACCTTGCCTGTTCTTGCACTCCCTTTAAAGATGTACTAATCAGTTTATATTCCTTACGTCATTCTTTCCATAAAAATTTCTCACAGCAAAATGCCTGTTAATTAAAAAAATTAGTCTGCGTTGCATGAAGAAGGCATAGCGAAGAATGAAACAGCTTTACCACTTTGCATGTTGAGTCAGCATCAAATATTTCTAGAGTGAGACAAAAATGCTGGAGAAACTCAGCGGGTGAGGCAGCATCTATGGAGTGAAGGAAAAAGGCAATGTTTCGGGTCGAGACCCTTCTACAGCTATGGAGTGAAGGAAAAAGGCAGCATTTCGGGTCGAGACCCTTCTACAATCTATGGAGTGAAGGAAAAAGGCAACGTTTCGGGCCGAGACCCTTCTACAGTCTATGGAGCGAAGGAAAAAGGCGACGTTTCGGGTTGAGACCCTTCTTCAGTCTGAGAGGATAGGTTTAATAAAGAATGAAGTTCCATTTACCTTGTTCCATTAACATTCTTAGGGTAAGCCGATCGTAGCTGAGAAACAGAGTGCAACTTTCTGCACGCTGTTGCATAAAAAACACTCGCAGAGGTCAGGTACAACATGAGAATGCATTTACTGTTAAATACAGAGTGAGAAGCAAGAGTGAAAATACTGACCCTGGAGCCTCCTGTTAAGTTGCCTCAGCTGGAACTTATTCAGTTTGGATTCATGCATCATCTCTGCAAGAAGACAGATGAGAAGAGTCAGGCACTAAGAGCAGGAATCCTGGAACAGCAGTAGAAGATGTACACAATATGCCTGGAGAACACCTTCACTCAGTCCGCCCGAACCTACCTGATCTCCTGGTTGCGAAACACTTTAATTCTCCTTCCCATTCCCACACAGACCTTACTGTTAGAAACATAGAAACATAGAAATTAGGTGCAGGAGTAGGCCATTCGGCCCTTCGAGCCTGCACCGCCATTCAATATGATCATGGCTGATCATCCAACTCAGTATCCCGTACCTGCCTTTTCTCCATACCCTCTGATCCAGAGTGACAAGGGCCACATCTAAAATCCCTCTTAAATATAGCCAATGGAACTGGCCTCAAACTACCCTTTGTGGCTCCAGAGATTCACCACTCTCTGGAAAAAGTTCTTCATCTCGGTTTGGATTCATCCTTAAGCATCATCTCTGCAAGAAGAACAGAATTTTGAGAAGTTTCTATAGTCCCCTCTCACTAAAACTCTAGCAGAATCCTGGAACAGTCAGTAGAAGATGTACACAATATGCCTGGAGAACACCTTCGCTCAGTCCGCCCGAACCTACCTGATCTCCTGGTTGCGAAACACTTTAATTCTCCTTCCCATTCCCACACAGACCTTACTGTTCTAGATCTCCTCCATTGTCAGTGAGGCTAAATTCAAATCGGAGGAACAGCACCTCACATTTCGCTTGAGCAGCTTACAGCCCAGTGGTATGAGAATTGATTTCTCTAACTTCATTGGCATTCCTTCTCTCTCCATCCCTTCCCCACCCAATTTGCACCAGCTTCTCGTTTTCATGTCACAAACAGCCCGTTTCCTTTATCATAATTTCTTTTTTTTTGCATATCTTTCATTCATTGTTCTTTATCTCTCTACATCATCATCTATATCTCTCGTTTCCCTTATCCCTAACCAGTCTCAAGAAGGGTCTCGACTCGAAACGTCACCCACTCCTGCTGTCCAGAGATGCTGCCTGTCCCGCTGAATTACTCCAGCATTTTGTGTCTATGTCTGTAGGCAGCTCTGTTTCCTCTTTCCATTTATATATATACTTCTCTCTATTACCCTGGCTTAGTGCTACTCTTTCTGTGCACGTTTCACAAAGGTAGAATTAAAACAACACTGCCTGTTCTACTTCGTTTCAAGAGGAGCTGTGCTTGATGCCATAGCCCTACTTTACAGTTATAGCCCTGTAAAGTTCCTCAACCACTTCTCCCACTCCTGCTTAAAATTAGTAGGAAGGAAGTGCAGATGCTGGTTTATACCGAAGTTAAACACAAAATGCTGGAGTAAATCAGCGGGTCAGACAGCAACTCTGGAGAAAAGAAACAGGTGATGGTTCTGGTCAGAACCTTAGGTCGTGTCAGACCCGTGTCTGAATAAGGGTTCCGACCTGAAACGTCACCTATTCCGTTTCTCAAGAGATGCTGCCTGACCCGCTGAGTTACTCCAGCATTTTGTGTCCATGTTTAAAACTGTTCGCAGAAGTAGTTTCCAGTACAGGAGTGTACCCAATCCAGATTTTTTGCCAGTGGTTTAATGTTCATGTTTCTTGAATTCAATAAATTGTGTTAAATTTTATTTATCCCCACTGATTTTAAACTTATGCTACTGTAAGGATGTCGTCAAGCTTGCTATAGGAGGGATGTCATTAAGCTGGCATGAGTGCAAGATGATTTACGTTGATATTGCCAGGACTTGAAGGCCTGAGCTATAAGAGGAGGTTGGGCAGGCTAGGACTTTATTTGGAGCGGAGGGGCTGAGGGGTATTTTTATAGAGGTGTGTAAAATCGTGAGGGGGATAGTTAGAGTGAATGCACAGTCTATTACCCAGAGAAGCGTAATCAAGAACCAGAGGTCATAACTTTAAGATGAGAGGGGGAAACATTTAATAGGAACCTGAGAAGCAACTTTTCCAAACAGAGGGTGGTGTGTGTACGGAAAGAGCTGCCGAGGAGGTAGTTCACACAGGTACTATAACAACATTTAAAAGACATTTGGACAGGTGACGTTTCGGGTCAGAACCCTTCGTCAGTCTGAAGAATGGAAATGCTACAGCTGTCGCTTTATCTCCCCCCCTCGACTCCATCCAAGGACCCAAGCAGTCTTTCTAGTTGAGGCAGAGGTTCACCTGCAGCTCCTCCAACCTCATCTATTGCATCCGCTGTTCTAGGTGTCAACTGCTCTACATCGGTGAGACCAAGCGTAGGCTCGCCCAACACCTCCGCTCGGTTCGCAATAACCAACCTGATCTCCCTGTGGTTCAGCACTTCAACTCCCCCTCCCATTCTAAATCTGACCTTTCTGTCCTGGGCCTCCTCCATTGCCAGAGTGATGACCACTGTAAATTGGAGGAACAACACCTCATATTTCGCTTGGGTAGTTTACACACCAGCAGTATGAACATTGACTTCTCTAATTTCAGGTAGTCCTTACTTTCTCCCTCCTTCCCCCTCCCTCCCCCTTCCCAACTCTCCCACATAGCCCACTATCTCCGCCTCTTCCTTTCTTTTTCCCGTCCCCCCGCCCGACATCAGTCTGAAGAAGGGTCTCGACCCGAAACGTCACCTACTCCTTTTCTCAATTGATGCTGCCTCACTCGCTGAGTTTCTCCAACATTTTTGTCTACTTTCGATTTTTCAAGCATCTGCAGTTCCTTCTTAAACGCTCCATTCCGAAATGTCACCTATTCCTTTTCTCCAGAGATGCTGCCCGACCCGCTGTGTTTCTCCAGCATTTTGTGTCTATCTTTGGAATACAAAGTGATGGAAACTCTGCTATAACCACATGAAGGTCAAATGTGATAACTTTTGATTACCGTTGACAGCTCCACAAATTACTGTAGGGAGAGTTTTTTGGCTTTAAAGTGGCCCCAATGCAGATTCACCAGAATGATACAAATATGGATAAAATTAGAAAGTTAGGCTGTGTAGACTATATTTATTTTTCATTGAATGCAGGAAAAAAGAGGCAGTCTAATTGGCAAGTCTATAATGATAGGGCATATCCTCAGAATTCAATGTGTTGGGAAGAACTGCAGATGCTGGTTTAAATCACGGAGATACAAAATGCTGGAGTAACTCAGCGGGACAGGCCGCATCTCTGGAGAGAAGGAATGGGTGACGTTTCAGGTCGAGACCCTTCTTTAGACTCAAACTAAGTTGTTCCAGTGATGTCAAAATGAATATGGGAAATCTGGAGCTGTTTCTGCTGTTAAAATCTGTTGATGTTCATTGAGAAAACCACATTGTTTGTGAAGTAAGGGTATGGGCTGCCCAGATCAGCACTGGTTCAGCCTCCTCCAGTTGTTCTATGCACAGTGCTTCTCTTTCTCTCTCTCTCTCTCCGCTGCCGTCTGCTTAAATCTGGTTAGTTACACTCCTCCTCACCCTCATTGACTGTCCCTCATCCTTCCTCACCCCTCTTCCTGTCCCTCCTCCACACCTCACCTTATTGCTCATCCTAACCTCAACCATCCTCCTCTCACTTTGATCTGCCCCTCACTCTTACCCCTCCTCCTGCCCTCTGCCCCATCAGCTTCCCCCCTCCTCATGCCCAACATCTCTCAGCCTGCCCCACATCCACTTGACCCTTGCCTCTCCTGTCCCTCACCTTCCTCCGCCTGTCACTCACATTCTTCATCAGCACTCGTTCAGCCCTTCGCCTCCTACCCCATCCTGCCCCTCCCCCATCCCTCACCCCGCCCCTCTCGCCCCTCTATCCCTCACCCCCTGCCCCTTATACCTGGGTCCCTCACCCTATCCTCCTCCTTCTGCCCCTCTCCTCGCCCCTTATCCATCCCTGTCCCCTCATCTCCCCTTATCCTCCCTGGTTCCCCTCCCTCATCCCCCAATTCCTCCGCCTCCTCCCCCTCTTCCTCCCTCTCATCCTCCCCCTCTCCACTCTCATCTCCCCCCTCCTCTCTCTCTCTCTCTCTCTCTCCCTCTCTCTCCCCGTCCCCCTCCCCTCTCCCCTCCCCCTCCCCCTCCCCCTCCCCTCTCCTCCCCTCTCTCCCCCCCTCCCTCTCTCTCTCTCTCCCTCTCTCCCCCTCTCCTCCTCTCTCTCTCCCTCTCCCTCTCTCTCCCCCCTCTCCCTCCCTCCATCAACCTCTCTCCCTCCCCATCTCTCCCTTCTCTTTCCCCTTCCCCCCTCTCCCTCTCCCTCTCTCCCTCTCTCACCCCCCCTCTCTCACCCCTCCTCCTCCTTTTCCCTCCCCCTCTCCCTCTCCCCCCTCGCCCTCTCTCACCCCTCAGCACATCCACGGTCTCCCTGGTGTACGGGGCTTTGACACAGTTCGAGAAGCCGCCGCCGGTTTGCATCTGCTGCCGGCTGGACATGCCGCCGGTGCCGCCGCTCGGCCCCTCGACCCAGTCTGTCCCGCCCGAGGCCCGGGCCGTTGCCGTGGCAACGCGACCGCCGCCTGCGGGGGCGGGGCCTGCCTGGAGGGCGATACCACCAGCGGCGCGGGGGTGGGGGGGCGCGGGCCGTACCAATAGCACTGCCAGTGTGGGGGTGCACAGCCACTGCATCCAGTGCAAGGGGGAGAGGGAGAGGGGCACCCAGTCCACTGGATCTAATGGTGGGGTCAAGGCAACAACCCAACCTGTGGGTCCAGTGCAGGGCAGGATAACAGCTAGCAGTCCATGCACTGGATCCAGTGCAGGTGCTCTGGAATAACCAGTGGCTGGGGAAAAAATCCTCCACTGTAAAAGATATCTGGGTGTAGCGGCAGATGCAAAACTAATATAGTCATAGAGTCATACAGCGTGGAAACTTGCCCACACCAACCATGTCCCATCTACACTAGTCTCACTAGCTTGCATTTGGCCCACATCCCTCTAAACCTATCCTATCCATGTACTTGTCTAAATGTTTCATAAATGTTGCAATAGTCTGTGCCTTAACTATCTTCTCTGGCAGCTCCTTCCATACACCCTTTGTGTGAACAAGTTACCCCTCAGATTCCCATTAAATCTTTCCCCCTTAATCTTAAACATTCGGGCTCTGGTTCTCAATTCCCCTACGCTGGGTAAGAAACTCCGTGCATATACCCGATCTATTCCTCTCATGATTTTATACACCTCTATAGGATTATACACCTCATTCTCCTGCGCTCCAAGGAATAGTGTCCCAGCACTGCTCAACCTCACCCTACAGCCCAGACCCTCGAGTCTTGGCAACATCCTCGTATATCTTCTCTGTACCCTTTCCAACTTGACAACATGTTTGGGGCTTTGGCTCCAGCTGGGAAAGGAGAATTAACTTTAAATGCTGTTACTAACACCATCCACACGGTGAGAATGTCCTTCTGTCTCATTATGTTCTATAATTCACAAGTTATATGAATTTGCTCCCTCGATCCAATATGGGGAGATACTGGGGAGCTGGGGAAATACTGAAGGCCCTGGATCCAGTGTGGTTTGATAAGGCTACAGACATATAACTATATAACAATTACAGCACGGAAACAGGCCATCTCGACCCTTCTAGTCCGTGCTGAACACATAATCTCCCGTAGTCCCACATAGTCTCCTCCTCAAGGGCCACACACAGTGGCGATAGAGTTGCTGCCTTACAGCACCAAAAATCCAAACTATGAGTGCCGTCTGTACGGAGTTTGTACGTTCTCCCGGTGACTGCCAAGGTTTTCTCCGGGTGCTCCGGTTTCCTCCCACATTCCAAAGACGTGCAGGTTTGTAGGCTTCTTCTTCTTTCGTGTGGCGTGCACAGCCTAAAGTTGTTGGACAACTTGTTCTATTTGATCTTCCGTTTGTGCAAGTCGAGTTGATTGCATTAGTCGAAACAGGACGGACCACGTGAAGGTTGCAATCTTCCACCCCAGGTTTGTAGGCTAATTGGCTTCAGTAAAATTGAAAATTGTCCCTGCCTAGTGTGTGTAGGATAGTGTTAGGATACAGGGAGAGCTGTGTAGCATGGACTTAGCGAACCAAAGGGCCTGTTTCCACGCTGTATCTCAAAAACTAACCCACTCCAGCATTAGCAGATGCAGTCTCTTTGGATCCAATGTGTGGGTGTTGAGCATGCTTTGCTTATTCTGGTTGGCAAGCTCAGCTCCCTAGGTCCAGTGAAGGATAATGGATGGAAAATGCATCCCACCTGGGTTCACTGTAGTGTTTAAAGGGCAGAACGGTTACCATTTGGGTCCACTGAATGATCATATAGTGGTGAATGCAACCAATTAGACCAATGCATAACCTTACTGCGCCCACACATGCACCCCACCAAATCCAAGGCAGGGTTATAGGGAAGATGGACACAAAATGCTGGCGTAACTCAACGGGCCAGACAGGACCTCTGGAGAAAAAGAATAGGTGATGTTTTGGATCGAGACCCTTCTTCGGGCTGAGAGTCAGGGGAGAGGGAAACTAGAGATATGAAAAGGTTCAGAACAAATCAGAGCCGGCACCGATGGCCAAGGAAAGGTAGAGCCCACAATGGTCCATTGTTGCCTGTGGAAGAGGTGAAAACGAATGGGTGCATGGATGAAAACAGTGGAACTAGCAGGGCGACTAGGGTAGGGGCAGAGAGTGAGGGTTACTTGCAATTAGAGATATCGACATTCATACCGCTGGGTTTTAAGTTTATTGGGGCAGGTATGGAGCCCTCAATGACAGGTGATAGGGTAACAGGTATTCTGGGCCTGGATGTGCCGGATGTGGTCTTTCTACCAACTCTCCCTGGATACATGAGGGACGAGTTTCTGGGATATTGGCTCAGGGGGCAGGTCAGCATTTACTCCCTTCCAACTGTTAACAAGAACGTAGAGGAGAGCTGTCTTTCTGAACCGCTGTGGTACTTTGGGTGCAGGTGCTCCCAGTGCCGTTGGGGCGGGTGTTCCAGGATGTAGGAATGGTGGTGTATTTTCCACGCAGGAAGGTGTGAGGCTCGGGAGAGAGCCTGCAGGCGGTGGTGTCTCTGAAGCTGATACTCTTGATGGAAAGGCTTGCAGGATTGGAATGCCTAGAAGGCGTTGGCTGTGCAGTCAGTGAATTTTGTAGAAACAAGGAACTGCAGATGCTGGTTTACAAAAAAAAACGGCTGGAGTAAATCAACATGCCAGGCAGCATCTATGTAGAACATGGATAGGTGACATTTCTCGTTAGATCCTTCTTCAGACTGGCATATTTTGTAGATGGCCCGCACTGTAGCCATAGTGCAGCAGCTGTGAAAGGAGTTTTACGTCCCCTGTCGACTCCATTCAAGGACCCAAGCAGTTGTTCCAGGTGCGACAGAGGTTCACCTGCATCTCCTCCAACCTCATCTATTGCATCCACTGCTCTAGGTGTCAGCTGATCTACATCGGTGAGACCAAGTGTAGGCTTGGCGATCGCTTCGCCCAACACCTCCGCTCGGTCCGCATTAACCAACCTGATCTCCCTGTGGCTCAGCACTTCAACACCCACTCCCATTCCGAATCCGACCTTTCTGTCCTGGGCCTCCTCCATGGCCGGAGTGAGGCCCAGCGCAAACTGGAGGAGCAGCACCTCATATTCCGCTTGGGCAGTCTGCATCCTGAACATTGACTTCTCCAATTTCCTGTAGCCCTTGCTGTCTCCTCCCCTTCTCAGCTCTCCCTCGGCCCTCTGGCTCCTCATCTTCCTTTCTTCTTCCTGCACCTCCCCCCCCACCCTGCATCAGTCTGAAGAAGGGTTTCAGCCCGAAACGTCGCCTATTTCCTTCGCTCCATAGATGCTGCCTCACCCGCTGAGTTTCTCCAGCAATTTTGTCTACCATCGATTTTCCAGAATCTGCAGTCCCTTCTTGGGTAGTGGACAAGGTGCCAACCAAGAGGGCTGTTTTATCCTAGATCGTACAAAAGTATTAATACTAAACAAACTGAGTGCTTACAGGTCTTGGCCTGCAAGGTACACTGTTGAGTTCTTCCAATATGTTTGTTGTATATCAGATTCCAGCATCTGTCTCATTTTGTTTTCCTTGTCATAGATGGTATTGAGCTTACTGCACAGTGTTCGACTCGTGTAAATAAGTGGATAGCATTAATATAGAGACAAGAGACTGCAGATTCTTGAATCTAGAGCAACGAAACACAAAATACTGGAGGAGCTCAGGTAAAGAGGAGTGGGTCAGATGGGGGAGGGAGAAGCTCCCTTATCCTGGATACACCGATCATTTACCAGCCCTTGCCCTACTCCTTCCTCTCACCTCTTTCTCCCAGCTATCTCCCCTCTACTCCATCAGTCTGAATGAAGGCCCCGACCTGAAACATTATCTGTAATTTCCCTCCACAGATGCTGCCTGGCCCACTGAATACTTTTCAGTGGTAGACATAAAATGCTGGAGAAATTCAGCAGGTGAGGCAGCATCTATGGAGCGAAGGAAATAGACGACGTTTCAGGTCGAAACCCTTCTACAGACTGACTTTGTTCCATAGATGCTGCCTCGCCTGCTGAGTTTCTCCAGCATTTTGGCTACCTTCGATTTTCCAGCATCTGATGTTCCTTCTTAAACATGAGACTCAACAAGACGGCTTTGAAGCAAGTATAATGTGTGGTATTAGACTTCTGACCGATATACACTACAAACCAACTGACTCACATGGCTATCTGGACTACACGTCTTCCCACCCTGCCCCCCTACTCCCAATTCCTCCGCCTACGCCGCATCTGCTCCCAGGATGAGACGTTCCACAGGGCTGAGAAGGGGAGGAGAAAGTAAGGACTACCTGAAATTAGAGAAGTCAATGTTCATACAATGTTCTTGAATACTTTTCAGTTTTTGGATTAAGAAATAGAGCCTGGAAACAGATCCTTTTGCCCAAAGTCCACTCTGTCCATGTTAACGGCACCTTATACAGAGTGAGCAGCTTAAAGTGCAGGAAAAATGTTCCCAATGTTGGGCGACTCCAGTCTTAGAATAGAGGGGAGGTCATTTAATACTGAGGTGAGAAAAAACGTTTTCACCTAGAGAGTTGTGAATTTGTGGAATTCCCTGCCACAGAGGACAGTGGAGGTCAAGTCACTGGATGGATTTAAGAGAGAGTTAGATAGAGCTCTAGGGGCTAGTGGAGTCAAATGATATGGGGAGAAGGCAGGCCATGCAGTGGTTCCAGGTGCGACAGAGGTTCAGCCATGATCACAATGAATGGCGGCGCTGGCTCGAAGGGCCTCCTTTTCTATGTTTCTATGTTGCTATTAACTGTCACTATTGCACTAACTCACCATATCAGCGACATTCCCTTTGTTCTACACATCTCGCTCCCACCTTCTTTCCTACTGAAAACAAACTTGTATCTCTCTACAGAGGTACAGTGACAAGCTTTTGTTGTGTGCTAACCAGTCAGCGGAAAGACCACTCAAGCCATCCAGTGTACTGATATATAATAAAGGGAATAACATGAATAACGTTTAGTGCAAGATAAAGTCCAGTAAAGACCGATTAAAGAGGTAGATAGTAGCTCAGCTCTGCTCTCAAGTTGGTAGGATGGTTGTAGATGTAGCCCAGATCATCACATAGACCAGACTTCTCCACACTGCCTCAGAAAAGCATCCAACATAATCAAAGACGTCCCACCCCGGTCATTCCTTCTTCTCCCTGCTCTTGTTTGGCAGGGAGGTACTGAAGCTTGAAAGCGCGCATCACCAGGAACAGCTTCATTATCAGACTGCTTAACGGTCTCTCCATCAGCTAGAGCAATGTCAGATTCACCGCTATCCTATTACGGACATTGGGCTTTGTCTGGGGATGAGATTCGTTACAATGCTGAGAATGACATTCTGCAAACTGATTGTATCTATGTTTGGTATACCCTTGACTTGAGATAAATGTAAACCAGTGAAAGTGATAGAAGTGGAAGGGGGTCGGAGAGAGGGGGAAGGACGGGTGGGATAGTGGGAGAAATGGGTGCTCATCCAGGTGGGGGGGGGGGAAATAAAGGTGAGGCAGGGGTGTTGTTGCTGTTACCTAAAATAGGGCAATTCAATGTTCACACCGTTGTAAGCTACACAAGCAGAATATGAGCTGCTGTTCCCCCAGTTGCACGTGGCCTTACTCTGACAGTGGAGATGGTCCAGGAGAGAAAGCTTGGTCTGGGAATGGGAAGGGTGGGGGGTGTTAAAAATGGTTAGCAACTGTTTGTAAACCAGCATCTGCAGTTCCTTGTGTCCAGTAGATATAAGTGACAATAAGTGCAGGAGTAGGCCATTCGGCCCTTCGAGCCAGCACCGCCATTTAATGTGATCATGGCTGATCATCCACAATCAGTACCCCGTTCCTGCCTTCTCCCCATATCCGTTGGCCCGGTACAGTACAGCCACATTGGATCCAGCACATGCTGAAGCTGATGCCCAGTCTTATATACAGTCACAACAGGTCCAGTGGACAATAAAATGACAGAAGGATGTTGCCAGGACACGAGGGCCTGAGCTACAGGGAGAGGTTGAGCAGGCTAGGACTTTATTCGTAGGAGCACAGGAGGATGATGTGAGATTTTATAGAGGAATAGATTGGGTGGATGCACAGCCTTTTACCTAGAGCAGCGGAATCAAGAACTAGAAGACATAGGTTTAAGGTAAGGGGGGAAAGATTTAATGGAGACTGGAGGGGTAACTTTTTCTTTACAAAAAGGGGGGTAGTGATATGGAACAAGCTCACGGAGCAGGTAGTTGAGGCAGGTATGTTACAACCTTAAAATAACATTAGGGCAGGCACATGAATAGGATATGTTTAGAGGGATATGGGTCAAACGCAATCAGGTGGGACTAGTGTAGATGGGACATGTTGGGCCGAAGTACATCATACTGTAATGCCCCTGTCCCACTTCGGAAACCTGAACAGAAACCTCTGGAGACTTTGCGTCCCCACCTAAGGTTTCCGTGCGGTTCCCGGAGGTTGCAGGTGGTTGCAGATAGTGGAAGCAGGTAGGGAGACTGGCAAAAACCTCCGGGAATCGCACGGAAACCTTGTGTGGGGCACAAAGTCTCCAGAGGTTTCCGTTCAGGTTTCCTAAGTGGGACAGGGGCAAGAGACTCCATGACACATGGAGGAAAATCAGCCAAGGACCAGGCAGACAGGTTTTTAAGTACAATCAACAGTTACTACATCAATCACAACTTTGGACAACGTTCCATTTTAATAGACCCATTTTTATCAATTTTGTTAGCAGAATAATATAGCTTTAGAACAGTGCTTGTGTTTTTCAATAAATATTATATACAAACGAGTAAAATAGAATAAAAGCTAAATATATGGATCAGCAAAATGGTCTGAATGAACGAATAAAAGCAATCCCATAATTGAAAGATTAATACAAAGACATGGCACCAATACCCCAGTTACAAGAACAAGAAGGAGTTTAAATTGAAGATTTGACAATAAATTGAATTAAGGCATTTTTGGCAGCAGAACCTGCATGTTAATTAGAGATACAATTATTGCTAAGAACCGACAAAACCTCAACAAACTATATTAATGAGGGTAAGGGTGCAGACACCAAGTCTCAGTCCCGTACTTAGACCAATAAAGAATATATGTTGCTCTCATCCAATCTACAGAAGGACCAGGTTTCAAAAACAAATCGAAAAGTCCCTGAAAAAGTTTGGATCGTGAAAGAATTCCAAACTGAAGTTGCTTCTTGCTGGGGCGCATTTACCTGTGAACGGCCACTCACAAGACAGAGCTGCAGGTACGTTGGTCAGACTGGTGAGTCCTCTTGGCTTGCTGAATCTGGAACAGCTCCTAGCAACGGCTCAATGCCCGGCAATGCAGCCAACTATAACATAGGCTGAGCATGGCCAAAGTGCACCGAGTTTGACTGGAGATTGACTCAAATGGAGATGACTCCATTGTAGTTTGAAGCATGTGTATGTATAAATATATATGACCCTGCGGAGAAACATGCAGGCTGAGACACCGCTGGTCAATTAAAGTGCAGAGTTAATAGAGATAGCTTCACAATGACCGTCACTATGTTTAAAAGTATATTTGTGTCAGTTGGTCTCTGCGACTGTGTCCGTGTTCTGTGTGTACACTCGAGAAATTATGCACAAGAGCTCACAACCATTTTCCACCAGTGTTCAGAGGTCTGTTGCAACGTTACACAGCTACAAAGGAACCCTCTTGTTCACCACAGCTTCCTCCGCCTCTCAGAGCAGCGGGGAATACATTACTTGGGGCACGGAAGTGGGAATATTTAGAAGACTGCAGTAAAATGTGGACCTTACGCTGGCAAGTGCTAGTTGGAAGGTTTTCACAGACTGAAGGTCTGTCGTTTCTTGCTGCAGTGATCCACTGGGGCTGCAGATAGATGAAGGATGGCACTGAGGTGCCCAGTCCTATGGTATACAGAAGCACTTTGTGTGTGCAGTTCCCCCTCGAAGAGGGAATTTCCTATCTCCGCGTTATTTGTAAGTGTCAGGGCGTATCCCACACTCACACACGGTGCTCAGCACTCGATACCTGCATGTTGTACCCAACATCACCCCAAGCCTTGCACTGTCAGAGGGTGTGCAGCAACGAGTACAATCTGCGTTACCAATCACTGGTGTAATTGCGGCATCTCGGTAAAGTTTCCTTTAGAGATACAGCGTGGGAGCAGGCCCTTCGGCCCACCCAGTCTGTGCCAACCAGTGATCACCCATTCTATCCTACACACGAGGGACAATTTACAGAAGCCAATTAACCTATAAACCTGCACTGGAGTACCCGGAGAAAACACATGGAGAACAGGAGAACGTGCAAACGCCTATATTTATAGGGATATATATATATATAACGCCTATATTTATAGGGATATATATATATATATATAACGCCTATATATAGAGAGAGAGAGAGAGACAGCACCTATTGTTAGGATGGAACCCGGGTCTCTAGTGCTTTTGAGGCAGCAACTCTACCGCTGCCCCTCTTATCTCTTTGCAATGTTTTCAGCTGCAGATGGTGACGGATTCATGGCACACTGTGTCTCGTGAAACATGCAGCATCTATTATTAAAAGCTTGCAGAGATGTGGGCCGTTTGTGGGTGGCCAAGTCTTCAACCACCCCGCCTGGCAGCAGCGGAAGGCAGCAGGAAACAGGCGGGTCCTCAATCACACGGATTGAGATGGGAACAAGGGTGACAAGCGGCAGCGAGCTCAAAAACTCCCCGGTGAAAGAGCTCCGAGCCAGTCTCACTCGAGCACCCAACCCTGCAGCTGTGAAAACCTTGCAGAAGACCACACGGTGGAAAGGAAACAACTTTAGCCGAGAGCAGAATTTCTCACCAGTTAGACTGAACAGCACGAAGCAAAAATAGCGCAGGGTTGGTTCTATTGCACGTACAACAAGTGATATATCATAAGCAGGCCAAATGTGTAGGAAAGAAATGCAGAGGATGGTATAAATCGAAGAAAGTCACAAAATGCCGGAGTAACTCAGCCGGACAGGCAGCGTCTCTGGAGAGAAGGGATGGGTGACGTTTCGGGATCCGAAACGTCACCCATCCCTTCTCTCCAGAGATGCTGCCTGTCCCGCTGAGTTACTCCGGCATTTTGTGTCTTTCGTCCATAAATAGTAAGCAGCCTCGGCCAGCACATGAAGGATGAGACTTCTATGAATCAGTCACCAGACGCTGTGTGGTACAGCTCCCGACACAATCAACTGTGCAAGGTCAGTCGGCTCGGCCCGGGCAGGGCTACCCTGCAGCTCTCCATTCACCGCACCTCTCCCTCATCACAAGTTCTTCTCCTTGCCAGTTTTAGACTTCCCCTCGGGTTTGTTGCTGAGAAACTTCAGCATCTTCTTCGGTTTGAACTTTGCCTTTTTCTTCACGTCGCTGCTTGGTTCCTTGTGGAAATCTGTTTAGGAAAAAGCAGTAGTTAGAGACCGTATTTCGGCAGCGTGCCGATAGCCCACCGCCTGCCAGAGTGGCTGAGCCTCAATCCCCTACACTCAGATTCAGATAATTTTAATTGTCATTGTCAGTGTACAGTACAGAGACAACGAAATGCATTTAGCATCTCCCTGGAAGAGCGACATAGCAAATGATTGAATAAATAATAATAAGTGTCCGGGGGGGGGGGGGGGGTGATTGGCAGTCACCGAGGTACGTTGTTGAGTAGAGTGACAGCCGCCGGGAAGGAGCTGTTCCTGGACCTGCTGGTTCGGCAACGGAGAGACCTGTAGCGCCTCCTGGATGGTAGGAGGGTAAACAGTCCACGGTTGGGGTGAGAGCAGTCCTTGGCGATGCTGAGCGCCCTCCGCAGACAACGCTTGCTTTGGACACACTCAATGGAGGGGAGCCAGGAACCGGTGATGCGTTGGGCAATTTTCACCACCCTCTGCAATGCCTTCCGGTCGGAGACAGAGCAGTTGCCATACCATACTGTGATGCAGTTGGTAAGGATGCTCTCGATGGTGCAGCGGTAGAAGTTCACCAGGATCTGAGGAGACAGATGGACCTTCTTCAGTCTCCTCAGGAAGAAGAGACGCTGGTGAGCCTTCTTGGTTCACTCAGGGGTTGGCTGCCTGCATGGGGGACAAAGCCTGGATCCACAGGAGCGAGTCTGTAGAGGACGGAGGCTGAGACCGGGAACACATACACACATGGACACACAAACTAGGGTTGCCAACTGTCTCCTATTAGCCGGGACATCCCGTATATTGGGCTAAATTGGTTTGTCCCGTACGGGACTGTTCTTGTCCCGAATTTGACCGTTACTACTCGGGTCGAGGGGACTGTTGGGTCGGAGCGCTGTGTCCAGCCCCGCCTCACCCGTCCCTACGTAGTGCATCCCATGGAGTGCAGCAGCAGCAGCAGCGCCTCGCACGTGGCCCCGTCGGTCGGCAGCCCGGCCAGATGTCTGATCTTCGGACCTTCGCTTACCGCCGACACCACCATCACCCCTCCTTCTCATGGCCGATCACCGGTTCCTGAGTTGGACGGGGTGCCGGACTTTGTGCGCGATGTTGCCCGGGTCAAAACTCCTCAGCTGGCCAACACCCGGGCCAACTCATCATTCACCCAGCCACGGCCGAGTCGGTTAACGAATTGCCGTGAGGAAGTTGTCCCGTATTTTGATCTTTTGTTCCTTATTTGGGAGTGAGAAAGTTGGGCAAACCTAACAACAGACACACACACACACACACAAACAGCCACACACACACACAAACACCGAGACACACACACACAGACACACACACACAGACACACACACACACAGACACACACACACACACACACACACACACACACACACACACACACACACAGACACAAACACACAGAGACACACACACACACACACACACACACACGCGCACACACAGGCCCGGAGCCTGACGGATGGGGGATATACTAGTTTAGTTTAGTTTATTGTCACGTGTACAGAGGGACAGTGAAAAGTTTTTGTTGCGTGCTAACCAGTCAGCGGAAAGACAATACATGATTACAATCGTGCCGTCCACAGTGTACAGATCTGTAGTAGAGATTTAAAGGAGTGGAGTGAATGTAATGCATGATTGCAGGTCTGGTTTGGGCTATGCTCCAGAGAGCCACCAAGGCTGGACCTGCAGCCACTCACCGTGCTAACACAAGGCCCAGCACTTGATTTGTCTGCAAAATCAAGTCGAGAGTTAAGTGATGGACACAAAGTATTGGAGTAACTCAGTGGGTCAGGCAACATCTCTGGAGAGAGGGAATAGGTGATGTTTTGGGTCGAAACCTTCAGAATGAAAGAAGAAAGAACTATTCCTTTTTTCCCCAGAGATGCTGCCTGACCCGCTGAGTTACTGTTTATCTCTCCTTAGAGCTACTTGTAGTTGAGTTTTAATTTTAGTTTTAGAGATACAGTGCAGAAGCAGGCCCTTCGACCCTCCCTGCCGACCAGCAGTACCCGCACATTAACACTATCCTACACACACTAGGGACAATTTTTTTTTTGACACACATTTACCAAGCCAATTTACCTACACACCTGTACGTCTTGGGATTGTGGGAGGAAACCGGAGCACCGGAGAAAACCCACGCGGTCACAGGGAGAATGTAGAAACTCCATACAGACAGCACCCGTAGTCAGGATCGAACCCGGGTCTCAGGTGCTGTGTGGCAGCTACTCTGCTTTGTACTTTGAGTGGTTTCACTTCAGCTACTTGTTGCAAAACATCAGGGCGGCACGATGGCGCAGCGGTAAATTTGCTGCCTTACAGCGCCAGAGACCCGTGTTCGATCCAGACTGCGTGTGCTGTCTGTATGGAGTTTGTACGTTCACCCTGTGACCTGTGTGGGTTTTCCTCCGAGATCTTCCGTTTCCTCCCACACTCCATGGACGTACAGGTTTGTAGGTTAATTGGCTTGGTGTATGTGCAAATTGTCCCAGGTGTGCGTAGCATCGCATTGGTGTGCGGGGATCGCTGGTCGGCGCGGACTCGGTGGGCCGAAGGGCCTGTTTCCGCGCTGCATCTCTAAACTGAACCAAAACATTTCCAAAGGCAGTCAATGTCAACACTAAAGGTAAACTGTGACCATCGTCATATAGCCCCCGCTGTGAAGGGAGGGGAAGACACAAGTCAATGGAGACCTGGTGGCACAAGGATGACCTAGGATTTAGTTATTAGGAGAGAAGCACTAGGCCATTTCAGGAAGACCCCTCCCCATACCACGCCTTCCTCCCAATTTCAGACAGACCATTCAGGTCTGCTTATACTCTTGTATAAGGGGAAACGGAACAAAAATAGAGGAGAATTAATGTGGTGTTGAAACAAACTGAAATGCTCAAAGACCATACCTCCGCTCGACATTGAATAAAGATAATCTTACCTTTGTTTTTAATCATTGTCTCCAGCAACTTATCTTCCTCTTCCTCTCTGTAAGACAGTAAGGTGAGAATTTGCTTTCAGTTTCTCTCTCAGACCTGCTTGTCATGTATCTGTACACTTTGAATGGCTCGATTGTAACCACGTATTGTCTTTCCGCTGACTGGATAACAGGAGATACAGGCTTTTCACCGTACCTCGGTATTCACCACATTAGCTAAACTGAACCGTCTCGGGGTGGATCTCACCATCCTCTGCCAGTCCCCCACCGCACGTTGTCTCATCATCTGCAGGAACTCTGTGTGCCCAACAGCCGGAGGAGGGAGTCGAGGCAGGGACTGTCACGTTTAGGCAGGTACATGGATAGTGTAGGAAGGAACTTTAGATGCTGGTTTAAACCGTAGACACAAAATGCAGATTGGACAAACTTGGATTGTTTTCTCTGGAGCATCGGAGGCTGAGGAGAGACATGGTCGACGTATATGAAATTATCGGAGGCTAGATAAGGTAGACAGTCGGAATCTTTTACAGAGGGTGGTAATGACAAAGACGAGGGGGCATAGCTTTAAGGTGAAGGGGGACAAAGTTTAAAAGATGTGGGGAGCAATTTTATTTACCCCACAGAGGATTGGTCGGTGCCTGGAATGCGCTGCTGGGGGTGGTGATGGGGGCAGATATATTAGTGGCTTTGATGAGGTTTTTGGGCACATGGATCTGCAATGTTGGTGTATGGATCATTGCAGGTTGGCGATAGCTTACCTTGACATCATGTTCGGCACAGAGATTGTGAGCCCAAGGGCCTGTTCCTGTGCTGTAATTTTCGATGCTCTATTCCAAAGAAATGTCTGCCAGGCACAATAAGCCCAATGGGGAACATGGATCGGTGACGTTTTGTGTCTTGACCTGAAATGTCACCTGTCCATAGACCCAAAAAGCTGGCGTAACTCAGTGGGGACAGACAGCATCTTTGGAGAGAAGGAATGGGTGACGTTTCGGGGGTCGAGACCCTTCTTCAGACCCCCGTCCATGTTCTCCAGAGATGCTGTCTGACCCGCTGAATTCCTCCTTCTACTCCGCATCTGTATTCAGGATGAGCTGTTCCAGACCAGGGCATCGGAGATGTCCTCATTCTTTAGGAAACGGAGGTTCCCCTCTTCTATTATAGATGAGGCTCTCACCAGGGTCTCCTCTATATCCCGCAGCTCTGCTCTTACTTCCCATTCCCTTACTCGTAACAAGGGCAGAGTCCCCCTTGTCCTCACCTTCCACCCCATCAGTCATCACATACAACATATGATCTTCCAACATTTTTGCCACCTCCAACGGGATCCCACCACTGGCCACATCTTCCCATCTCTCACCCTTTCTGCTTTCCACAGAGACCGATCCCTCCGTAAATTCCTGGTCAATTCGTCCCTTCCCACCCAAACCACCCCGTCTCCCGGCACTTTCCCTTGCAACCGCAGGAAATGCTACACTTGTCGCTTAACCTCCCCCCTCGACTCCATGTAAGGACCCAAGCAGTCTATCCAGGTGAGACAGAGGTTCACCTGCACCACCTCCAACCTCATCTATTGCATCCATTGTTCCAGGTGTCAACCACTCTACATTGATGAGACCAAACACAGGCTCAGCGATCGCTTCGCCCAACACCTCCGCTCAATTTGCAATAACCAACCCGATCTCCCGGTGGCTCAGCACTTCAACTCCCCCTCCCATTCCGAATCTGACCTTTCTGTCCTGAACCTCCTCCATTGCCAGAGTGAGGCCCAGCGCAAATTGGAGGAACAGCATTTCATATTTTGCTTGGGTAGTTTACACCCCAGCGGTATGAACATTGACTTCTCTAACTTCAGAAAGTCCTTGCTTTCTCCCTCCTTCCCCTCCCCAGCTCTCCCACAAGCCTATTGTCTCCGCCTCTTCCTTCCTTCCCTTTTCCTGCCCCCCCCCCCGACATCAGTCTGAAGAAGGGTCTCGACCTGAAACGTCACCTATTCCTTCTCTCCATAGATGCTGCCTCACCCGCGGAGTTCCTCCAGTATTTTTGTCTATCTTCGATTTTTCTAGCATCTGCAGTTCTTCTGAATTACTCCGGTACTTTGTGTATTAAGCAACATCAGCAGTTCTTGTTTCTGCAATAAGCCCAATATTATGCGGGTAGCTCAAGGGTGATAGGTTTATGCTCCACCAAGCTGTACCATAATCTCATTTATTCTGCACGTTACTTACCGCTGTCTGTCTTCATCCAAGCTGTTGATGATGGCGTTTCTTTGTTCAATGACCGTGATCAACTCCTGCATCAGCTCTGCGTCCCGGCCCCGATCCTCGTCTGTCCAGTCTTTCTCTGCAGAGACACGCATGCATGGCAGTGATCAGCCTGAGGGGCCAGAGGCTGTCGTCGGCTTGTCCATGGTCAGTGATCAGTCTGAGGAGGTCCCCACAGTGGCACAACATAGGAGTTGCCGCCTTACAGCGCCAGAGACCCGGGTTCGATCCTGACCACGGGTGCTGTCTGTATGGAGTTTGTACGTTCTCCCCGTGACCTGCGCGGGTTTTTCCCGGTTTCCTCCCACACTCCAAAGACGTACAGGTCTGCAGGTTAATTTGGCTTTGATAACAATTGTAAGTTGTCCCCTAGTGTGTAGGATAGTGTTGGTGTGCGGGGATCGCTGGTTGGTGCGGACTAGGTGGGCCGAAGGGCCTGATTCCGCGCTGTACCTCTAAAGTAAAGCCTAAATCAGCGTGAGGAGGCTGGGACTGTGACTGTGTGGTCCTGATCAGCATGTGGTGATCAATGATCAGCATGTGGAAGTTGGGGGAGTGGTTGGTAGATCTGGGCCAGTGATCAGTCTGAGGAGGCTGGGGCTGCGATCGGGCAGCTCTGATCAGCGTGAGAGGATCAGTGATCAGCATTAAGAGGATGGGCAGTGATAAGCAAGACCTGGGGTCATCATGCAGCAGACACTGACCTGGTTTGTTAAGAAGACAGCGCAGTTCATACTCCACGTCGGCCTGCCGCTCCTCCAGATTTTGCTGCTTAAAGCTGAGGATTGAGAGAGGAATCAGATTAGCCTGGATGTCAGACTGAGGGGCAGCAGAGAGAAAGGCTCTCAGCCACGTCTACTTGAAGTGTCAACAAACAGTATAACATTAAATTGCTTTGTAATTCAACAGTGAGTGTGTGAGGAGGAGGAGAAGGGGTGGGGGAGGAGAGAAGAGGGTGGCATAGAGGAGGAGGGTGGTAGATAAGGGGAGGGGGGGCAGAGAGGAGAGGAGGAGAGGAGAGAGGAGAGGAGCAGAGAGGAGAGAGGAGACAGAGCAGAGAGAGAGGAGGGAGAAGGAGAGGGGAGGGGGGCAGAAGGAGAGGGAGCAGAGAGGAGAGAGAGAGGGAGGGCATAGAGGGAGGGGGCGCAGAGAGGTGGGGGGGGAGCAGAGAGGAGGGGGAGCAGAGAGGAGAGGTGAGGGGGGGAGCAGAGAGGAGGGGGAGAGAGAGGAGGCAGAGAGGAGGGGGAGCAGAGAGGAGGGGGGGGAGCAGAGAGAGAGGAGGGGGGAGCAGGGGGGGAGAGCAGAGGGGAGGGGGGTAGAGAGAGAGGGGGCAGAGGGAGCAGAGAGGAGAGGGGCAGAGGGAGAGAGGGGAGAGGGAGCAGAGAGGAGAAGGAGGGGGAGCAGAGAGGGAGGGGGAGGAGAGGGAGCAGAGAGGAGAGGGGCAGAGGAGAGGGGCAGAGAGAAGGGGCAGGAGGGGAGCAGAGAGGAGAGGGGCAGAGCAGAGGGAGAGGGGGAGAGGAAGCAGAGCAGAGGAGAGGAGGGGGAGCAGAGGGAGAGGGGGGGGGGGAGAGAGAGAAGGAGGGGGAGCAGAGAGGAGAGGGGCAGAGAGAGAGAGGGGCAGAGAGGAGAGGGAGCAGAGAGGAGAGGGAGTAGAGAGGAGAGGGAGCAGAGAGGAGAGGGAGTAGAGAGGAGGGGCAGCAGAGAGGAGGGGGAGCAGAGAGGAGAGGGAGCAGAGAGGAGAGGGGGGCAGAGAGGATAGACGGGGTAAAGGCCAGCTGTAGAGGGGACACAGATACCGCTCAGTCAGACGCGCTGCAGGGCAGGAGGTACGGAACCACCACACAGATAGACACAGAGCACTCACGTATAGACCAGTTCGGACTCACGGCGAACCAGCAAGTGCTTCTCATGGATCAGTTTGAACCAGTCGACCAGAAGATCATCCTCGTCGTCATCTGGAGATGAAAATGTGAACCGCATGTTGACAGGTGATGTGACACAGCCTGACCCCTCTCTCCCTCTCTCTCTCTTTTTCTCTCGTCAAGTGTATTTTATTGTCATTTGTCAAGAGTGAAATTCTTATTTGCAGCAGCACCACAGAATATGTAAACATAGTATGTAGACACAAAATGCTGGAGCAACTCAGCGGGTGAGGCAGCATCCATGGAAAGAAGTAATGGGCGACGTTCTTTCCTTCTCTCCATAGATGCTGCCTCACCCGCTGAGTTACTGATTTTACCAGCATCTGCAGTTCTTTCTTCCACATATGTAAACATAGTACAATGTAAACAATAAATGAGAGACAAAAAAAAGTTCAGTGTATAAGATCATAAGGAATAGAAGAAGAATTAGGACATTCGGCCCATCAAGTCTACTCCGCAATTCAATCATGGCTGATCTATCTATCCCCCCTAACCCCATTCTCCTGCCTTCTTCGCATAACCTCTGACACATGCACTAATCACGAATCTATCAATTTCTGCCATAAAATTATCCACTGACAGCCCCCACAGCCTTCTGTGGCAAAGAATTCCACAGATTCACCACCCTCTGACTAAAGAAATTTCTCCTCATCTCCTTCTAAAAGAACATCCTTTAATTCTGAAGCTACGTCCTCTAGCCCTGGACTCTTTCACTAGTGGAAACATCGTCTCCACAATCACTCTATTCACAAATACCCATATATATAGATCATATATTATCAAAGGTGCAAATTACAGTAGGGATTGTAATATCAAGTCCTCTAAACTTAAGTTAAAAAAAAATATATATATATATTTTTTTTACTTAAGTTTAGAGGACTTGATATTACAATCCCTACTGTAATTTGCACCTTTGATAATATATAAAACATACACACACGCACATATGTACACACGAAAAACAGCAAACAGTTCTCCTTCCCTCCCCTACCCTAGTTCTCCGCCTTGTGTCACTTTTGTGTCACAAGCAGGAGCTCACACTGATTTACTCCAGCTTTCTGTGTTTATCTCTTGATTAACTTTCCTGTTTGTAAGCCTCGTTGTCACCTTCCCCTCAGCCAACAATGTTACTCCAGCACGTTGGGTCTCTATGAGGAACACACATACAGTATCTGGTGCAGGCCTGTGGAATGGGCTGGGGATGAGTGAACATGGGCACTCAATGGCCTCCTTCTTTCGGTTCAATTTCCTTACCAACAGAAATTTCTAAATCCAAGCCCGAGACCAGGGATTTGAACACGTAAATGCAGGCCGTCATCTCCGGACTGACATGAACACTGGACGGCCATCTGTGGAGATTAAACTGAGGGCCTGTCCACTTGCCCGGGCGACAGTCATTGAACAGTAGGAGAGTTATCTCCACTATACGCTCAATGCAGCTCCCTCATCCACAGTCAGCTGAAGGTCTGGTCATCGTAAGGATGGGCACGGGGAGTTTAGCACCCAGAAACAGGCAGGGCATGGGGAGTTGGCACCCAGGAACAGGTTGGCCTTCATAACAAGAGGGTTTCAGTATAGGAGTAAAGAGGTTCTTCTGCAGTTGTATAGGGCTCTGGTGAGACCACATCTGGGGTATTGTGTACAGTTTTGGTCTCCTAATTTGAGGAAGGACATCCTTGTGATTGAGGCAGTGCAGCATAGGTTCACGAGATTGATCCCTGGGATGGCGGGACTGTCGTATGAGGAAAGATTGATAAGACTAGGCTTGTATTCACTGGAGTTTAGAAGGATGAGGAGTAATCTTATAGAAACATATAAAATTATAAAAAGACTGGACAAGCTAGATGCAGGAAAAATCTTCCCAATGTTGGGCGAGTCCAGAACCAGGGGCCACAGTCTTAGAATCAAGGGGAGGTCATTTAAGACTGAGGTGAGAAAAAACTTTTTACCCAGAGAGTTGGGAATTTGTGGAATTCCCTGCCACAGAGGGCAGTGGAGACCAAATCACAGGATGGATTTAAGAGAGAGTTAGATAGAGCTCTAGGGGCTAGTGGAATCACGGGATATGGGGAGAAGGCAGGCACGGGTTATTGATAGTTAATGAATGGCAGTGCTGGCTCGAAGGGCCGAATGGCCTCCTCCTGCACCTATTTTCTATGTAACAGGCTGGGCATGGGAGTTTGGCACCCAGGAACATGCTGCCCGTTTCCTGTACTTCAGCAAACTCTAACTTCTGGTGAACTCCGAGCCTGCCCTTCAACCCCAAGAACTTCAGCCCACGTTCCCGGCCCAGCGTGTGTTTGCTGAACTCACCGTTTTCACAGTTGCGGAGTTTCTCCTCCAGAGCCACCCCGCGGAATTCCAGCTCATCCAGCTGCTGCTCCAGGTTTTCCAGCTGCCCTTGGATACTCTCCTCAGGAATGTACTGGTCTGCGTGCACCTGAAAGATCGCACGTCGATGACCACAGTGGATGAGAAAAAGATTGGTGAAATTAAACAAGATCATAAGTGCTTACAGTAATGGGAGAGGACTTTACTAGCAGTGGGTGAGTCTAAGACACGAAGGCACAACCTCAGTATAAGAGAATGTACCTTTAGGCTGGAGATGAGGAGGAATTTCCTTAGGCAGAGGGTGGTGAATCTGTGGAATTCATTGCCACAAATTCACCACCTTTGGGTATTTTTAAAACAGGGATTGATGGGATTAGTAAGGGCGTCAAAGGTTACGGGGGCAAGGCAGGAGAATTGGGTAGAGGGGGAAAATCGATAACCCATGTCTGAATGGTGTAGACTCAATGGGCCGAATGGTCTAATTCTTCCCCCGTCTTGTTGTCTTAAGTAATTAAAATTCCTCATGCTTATTTACTATTTTTACTAATTTCCTTAATATGTTTGCATATTTCTCTCTCTCCCACTCCCATTCTCTCACTAATACATGAGTTGGGGGCTGTGTTGTATTATTGATTCCTTTCCCTTCCTCTAAGCTCTGCCACTTCTCCCCTGTATCCTTCGTAAACATTCTATTTTTAATTTTGAATTGTAATTTCTCTTTAACCATGCGCCAATCTTTACTTCTCCGTGGGTTGTCACCTTGTCGCGGTGGAGAAGCTTGCGTGGACCTGAGATCCTGAGAACGATGCCGTCCGGAGCTAGGCTCCATGTAGGGCCACCCATGGCGGTACGGTCGAGGGGGAGGTCTCTGACAAAGAGCAATCCAATCTAGGCCTCAACGGTGGAACAGGCGGAGGATGATGGCTGACCTTAGTGGAGCGTCTCAACGGCTGGGGAAGGTGGATGAAGGCTGCAGCAGAAACAGGTCTCCGGTCGTCTTGGACTCCAAGCCACTGGATCCTGACCCAGATCTGTCAAGATGGCTGTCTGTGCACCAGTCTCCCCATGTTAAACAAAGTCACGCACATATAGGGAATGTCCTCCATATAGGGAATAGCACTCTGGAGACACCCATGGTCAGCCATCACCGAGGGGGCTCTAAGAAGCTCCAATCTTTGCTGTGTCTGGATTTTACAGACGCATGATTGTCTCTAACTTCTGTTTTATCGCAGACACTGGCACCATTGATGGTTTGACAAATTAATTAATATTCAATAGGATTAAACATTATGATCAACTAGACTGTGTAGGAAGGAACTGCAGATGCTGGTTTAAACCGAAGGTAGGCACAAAAAGCTGGAGTTAACTCAGCGGGACAGGCAGCGTCTCAGGAGAGAAGGAATAGGTGACATTTCGGATCGAGACCGTTCTCTGAAGAAGTCGTAGGAGGATTCACTTCTATTAAGGCAGCACAAGGACCTAGAATCAGGCCGGGCGGCACAGTGGTACTTCTTCAGAGAAGGGTCTCGACCCGAAACGTCACCCATTCCTTCTCTCCAGAGATGCTACCTGTCCCGCAGAGCAACTCCAGCTGTTTGTGTCTAGCTATGATTGAATGGCAGAGCAGACTTGATGGGCTGAGTGGCCGAATTCTGATCTTGGAGGGAAGGCGTGACTGCTGGAAGCCCTGATTTGTACCCACCTTGCGTTTGATGAGTGGGAAGCCGTGACCGGGGGCTGGCGGACGAGCTGGCTTCGGCCCTCTCCGTGGTCTGAGTGGGACCGGACCTCCGGCCGGAGAGGATTTTCTGTCAAATGGATTTTCTTTGCAAGACGACTGCAAAAAGAACATTTAATTGTCTGATCAAAGGTTGTGTGAACGAACGCGTGGGAGAGATACTTCCAGCTGTGTTGATATGATCAGCCTCATGAATCAGTAACAAAGCTCGCTTATCATGCCCTTTAAATGTCCTGACATATTTGCTAGTTCCAGTCAGCACTTGGAAAGCATTAGTCGGAGTCACGGAATAGTTGGAATAGAACCTTTGATTTCCGCAGAATGAGAAAAGTTAGCGTGTCTCCAAAGACACTTACAAACATCTACAGATACACCGTTAGAAAGCATAGACAATAGACAATAGGTGCAGGAGCAGGCCATTCAGCCCTTCGAGCCAACACCACCATTCAATGTGATCATGGCTGATCATCCACAATCAGTACCTCGTTCCTGCCTTCTCCCCATATCCCCTGACTCCACTATCTTTAAGAGCCCTATCTAGATCTCTCTTGAAAGTATCCAGAGAACCGGCCTCCACCCCCCTCTGAGGCAGAGAATTCCACACTCACAACTCTCTGTGAGAAAAAGTGTTTCCTCATCTCTGTTCTAAATGGCTTACCCCTTATTCTTAAACTGTGGCCCCTGGTGCTGGACTCCCCCAACATCAGGAACATGTTTCCTGCCTCTAGCGTGTCCAAACCCTTAACAATCTTATATGTTTCAATAAGATTCCCTCTCATCCTTCTAAACTCCAGAGTGTACAAGCCCAGCTGCTCCATTCTCTCAGCATATGACAGTCCCGCCATCCCGGGAATTAACCTTGTTGCACTCCCTCAATAGTAAGTTGTAGTTGGGAAGGAAAGATAGATCAGCCATGATTGAATGGCAGAGTAGACTTCATGGGCCAAATCATCTAATTCTGCTCCTAGAACTTATGAACTATGAACATTGCTTACAATGCCATAATTAATATCACATAACTAGCATGCGGACCAGACTGGAGTGAAAATGGCACCAGAATCTGGCGACTCTTGCATGCAGTCTCAGTGAACTATTTCTGTGCTCTTTGTTCTAATCGGGGATTGTGCTTAGGTATAGCAATACTCTACTGAAATGTATGCCAGAATTTCATCATAGCTTTGTACACGGGAAGAACCATTGATCAATGCATGACCATGTGGGGGCAGAGTCAGGGACTGTACGCCCCGCGTTATTGTACAGGGTTCTCATGTGAAGTGGGAGCATTCACCAGTTTCCCAAAGGGTCATGCGCCGCCCCTGTGGACTGGGAACGCGGTCGGATGCCTTAATCGAGGCCTCGATGCATTCCGGATCGCCGAGTAGAAGCCTGGGTCGGCGGAGCAGTCAATGGAGCCCGCGTCTGGGGCCCGGGCCAGCACCACGGAGGCGCCAAGTGGGGCGTCAACTGCGGTGAGGCCTCGGCGGCAGAAGTTCAATCCTTTTCTCTTCAGCTTATTGTCTATCTTAGCCATATGTTTTACTACAGACTTCGGGCAATGGAAGCGCAGCGGTAGAGCTGCTGTCTCACAGCGCCAGAGACCTGGGTTCGGTCCCGACTACGGGTGCTGTCTGTACGGAGTTTGTACGTCTTCCCCGTGACCTGCAGGATCTCCAGTTTCCTACCACACTCCAAAGACGTACAGTTTTGTAGGTTAATTGGCTTAGTGTCATTGTAAATTGTCTCTAGTGTGTGTAGGATCGTGTTGGTGTGCGGGGATCGCTGGTCGATGCAGGCTCGGTGACCTCTAAACGAAACTAGTCAAGAATCTACCCACAATCATTTCCATTCCCCTGTCCACGCATTTTCGGTCATCTCTCCAAAAAAAACTAAATCAGATTCAACAGGCATGATCCCCCCCCCTCTATAAGTTCCTCTCTCAGATAAGCTGAACGTTTCATTTATTGTATGTTTAGTGACGCACCATCTCCACACCTACCTTTGGCTGGTCAGAGCTGGCAGCTTTTAATCTGTTCGATTCTGGAGATGGGTGACGTGGGGAAGCCGGAGGTTTAGGGGGAGGCCGGTGATAGACTGGTGGTGCTGGTCCTTCAGTAGATGTTGCGTTGGACTCTTTGGTTGCTGGACTCCCACTAGCCACCCCTGGGCTTCCTCGTGCCACCTCCAGGCTTGTGCCGGTCACTGCTGGCCACTCACCAGCCGCCTCTGGGATCTCGCCGGCCACCGTTGGAGTTTCGCTGGAGGTCTCCGGAGTCTTGTCCGCTGGACTTGTGCTGGCCAATTCCGGGCTCCCACTAGCCACTGCTGGGCTCTCACTCGTCACCTCTGGATCTTCACTGGTCACCTCTGGACCCTCACCCTCTGGGCCCTTGCCAGGGCTGTCTTCAAACCTCCTGCGTAGTTCTGGAGTAGACCTTGCGGAGCTCCCGGGAATGCTTTCCATGCTGAGGGAAGGGGAAGGGGTTGCGGAGAAGACTGAGCGCTGGGCTGAAAGAGATTGATAACTCAATTGATAACTCAAATTACATTGAAAAGTTAAATGCTATGTGAAGCGAGGAACTGCAGATGCAAAGACAGACACAAAATGCTGGAGTAACCCAGCGGGAAAGGCAGCATCTCTGGAGAATTGTTTCGGGTCGAGATCCTTCAAACGTCACCCATTCCTTCTCTCCAGAGATGCTGCCTGACCCGCTGAGTTACTCCAGTTTTTTAGACAATAGACAAGACATTAGGTGCAGGAGCAGGCCATTCGGCCCTTCGAGCCAGCACCGCCATTCAATGTGATCATGGCTGATCATCCCCCACCCCGTTCCTGCCTTCCCCCTATATCCCCATGACTCCGCTATCTTTAAGAGCCCTATCTAGCTCTCTAGAAAGTATCCAGAGAACCGGCCTCCACCGCCCTCTGAGGCAGAGAATTCCACAGACTCACCACTCTCTGTGAGAAAAAGTGTTTCCTCGTGTCCGTTCTAAATGGCTTACTTCTTATTCTTATTTTTGTGTCCGTCTTCCAGTTAAATGCTATGATTATTTATTTAACTAATAAACATTTTCTTCTGTTAAAGGGTTCAAATGCAATTCAATCAGGAATAATAATTCGTATTTATTTAGCATAATTTCCATCAGTTTGAAGAAGGGTCTCGACCCGAAACATCACCCATTCCTTCTCTCCAGAGATGCTGCCTGTCTCGCTGAGTTACTCCAGCATTTTGTGTCTATCTTTGGTTTAAACCAACATCTGCAGTACCTTCCTACACATAATAATTTGCATTCCCAATATATATAATCACGTATGTACCACAAAGTACCGTATAACACATGATAGAGATTATTACTTTATAAATAGTCAACAGAACTTTTCACTGTCAGTCTTTAGTGGCTTAAAACTTCTATGATTCTAAAAGTCTACTTTGCTAAAATCTTACATAATCTTATTATGGGAATGTCTGAGGACAGATTTGACCAGGAAAGGATGGATATAAAATACCAGACACAGAAGAGAAACTAAAATAAACTCTTTGGTTTGTTTTATGTGGGGGGAGGAGGGAGGGGATCGGGGGAAACTTTTTTTCAAGTTCTATCCATCCCAGAGATGTGATCAATTTTCGGATCACATTCTCCGGGCTCTGTGGCCCACCATCGCTGGAGCTGGAAGCCTCTTCGGACTGTCGTGAGCCCCACCGCAGGGCGCGGACTTAACATCGGAGCGGATCCCTTGCCTGGGATCGCTCCCACCGCGGAACCAACATCAAGGGCTCGCTGTCTCGAGTGAGGCTGAGTAGGGAGTTCCAACGGGAGTCGTGGAAGGTTCGACCAGCCCCGACGCGAGGTTCGATCGACCATCGCGGGGGAGCTGACATCCCCCTGATGCAGGAGCTGAACGCCTCGACGCGGAGGGCCCGAATGCCGCCGGCTATGTCGTCAAGATCATCCCGTCACCCGGGGGCTCGAGGCCCACGATCGAGGAGAAGAACTAAGGAAGGACTTGAACTTTATTTCGCCTTCCATCACAGTGAGGAATGTGTAGGAGTCACTGTGGTGGATGTTCATGTTAAAATGTGTTTTTTTGAGTGATCTGGTGCTTTTAATTGTATGACTGACCTGGCCAATGAAATTTCGCGTATGTTGCAAAACATACTTGGCGAATAAAAGTGCGATTCTGATTCTGATTCTGAAATTGAACTAACTAGATTTGGTATGTTCAAGACAAAACTAGTTAAATCCCCGCAATCTGATGATGTACAGCTGGTGAAGTACAGTAAACCCTCGTTATGATGGAACACGAGGTGCAGGGGAGGGGGTGATCATTCTTACCTATTGTCCACTATAACCGAGTTAGAGAATATCATTATATAAGCAGTAGAAACAAACTACCGCAGTTGCTGATTAATACATAAAAGGAAACTTAGTGCTGAGTAACTCAGCGAGTCAGGCAGCATCTCTGGAGAACATGGATAGGTGGTGGTTTGGGTCCAGACCTTTCTTCAGACTCTTGGTCCAGAACTGGGCCTGGAATCCAGGTGAGTTGTCGGCCCCGAGAGGAGAGGAGAGGAGAGGATCGGCGGAGTCAATGGTCGTGGCCCGTGGGTGGCCGGAGACCAGGTAAGCTTTGGCGGTGTGGCTTAGAAGAGGCGCGAGTCGGGGGCGACAAGGGGCAGCCAGTGCTGCAGGCAGCCGGGGAGTGGCGTGGGCAGCTGACGGTAGGTCTGTCTGCTATAACCCAAATCCGTTATAAAGAGGTCGGTAAAACGATAGTTTACTGTAGATGAAATTAGGAGAGGCATTGACAGGGTGGACAATCAGAATGTTGTTCCCAGGATGAGAATGTCCCAACACTAGAGGGCGTAGGTGAGCAGGGAAAAGTCGTGGAATGCATTGGTGGAGGTAGATGTGATGTTTAAGAAAGAACTGCAGATGCTGGAAAATCGAAGGTACACAAAAATGCTGGAGAAACTCAGTGGGTGCAGCAGCATCTATGGAACGAAGGAGATAGGCAACGTTTCGGGCCGAAACGTTGCCTATTTCCTTCGCTCCATAGATGCTGCTGCATCCGCTGAGTTTCTCCAGCATGTTTGAGGTAGATATGATAGTGGCTTGTAGATAAGCACATGGAAGTGAAAGGAATAGAGGGTCATAGATCACATTCAGGCAGATGAGATCAGTTTAACTTGGCATCATGTTTGGCTCAAACATTATGGCTGATGTGCGGTACTGTAGAAATGACTGATGTTAATAATAATAATAATAATAATAATAATAACTTTATTTATAAAGCACTTTAAACAACTGCAGTTGCCACAAAGTGCTGTACATGAGAACTCATGGACAAGACGTTATTACAAACCATTAAAAACCGTAAAACAAAGGACTATAAAACAGTAAAAATTAAAAGACATTAAAAGCACTAAAAACAGGAGCAATGTCTCAGCCAGTGTCGAAAGCCAGAGAATACAAATGAGTTTTTAGGGTGGATTTGAAGATGGACAGTGAGGGGGCCTGTCTGATGTGCAACGGCAAGGTGTTCCAGAGTGCCGGAGCAGCAACAGAAAAGGCTCTGTCCCCTCTGAGCTTCCGCTTAGACCTTGGTACCTCAAGGAGCAGCTGATCAGCTGACCTGAGGCGCCGGGCAGGAGCGTATGGGTGGAGCAGCTCAGAGAGGCAAGGCGGGGCGAGCCCATTCAACGATTTAACGATTCAGGAAAAGCGTCTATTTCATCATACTCCACTCTGTTTAAGGAGAGACAAACCAGGGCACAATATGCTTTGATACCATGTTACTAAAATCCATTATGAGGAGCAGTTCCATATTGGCACAAGTATGCGCTCGCCAGTGCCAACTGAATGGATATCTATTGAACCAACATAAAAAGTGTGAAGAGGTCACTGATGTGCATCTCTGGAAGTCACTGACCCTCACTTCAGTCAAAATAGTTATACCGTAAAAGATTCAAAGATATTTAGAGGTTTTGCCTGCCAAGCTTTGATTCCAGTTTATTGAGACTAAATTTATCACCATCCCACTGAATCCCCTCAGTCTCTGACTATTTTTACCGTGGTGTCCTATACATCCTTTTCCAGTTATTCTAAATTTACAACGGCTACTTCCTCAATATTCCCCTGATAATTTCTCCAGTTGGCCTGGCTCGTTTCCCAAAGAACAACACTGCTACCTCCCCTTTGTTGAGCCAGAAATGCACTGATCAAGAAAGTTTCCCTGAACAGGCATCAGATAATCTTCTTCTTTGCCATCTATGTGATTGCTAGCCATCTCCAAATAGATATTTGAATTCCCCCACTATCACTAGCCTGTGGCTTTTGCATATTACATTAGTTTAGTTTAGAGATACCATGCGGAAACAGGCCCTTCGGCCCACCGAGTCGATACCGACCTTCACACTAGCACCGTCCTACACACACTAATGCCCCTGTCCCACTTAGGAAACCTGAACGGAAACCTCTGGAGACTTTGCGCCCCACCCAAAGTTTCCGTGCGGTTCCCGGAGGTTGCAGGTGGTTGCCGGAGGTTGCTGGTAGTGGAAGCAGGTAGCAAGACTGACAAAAACCTCCGGGAACTGCACAGAAATCTTGGATGGGGCACAAAGTCTCCAGAGGTTTCCGTTCAGGTTTCCTAAGTGGGACAGGGGCATAAGGGACAATTTACTATTTTTTACTGAAGCCAATTAACCTACAAACCCACACATCTTTGTAGTTTGGGAGGAAACCGAAGCACGTTCAAGCGAGAATGTACAAACTCCTGACAGACAGCACCTGTCGTCAGGATCGAACCCGGGTATCTGGTGCTGTGAGGCAGCAGCTCTACCTGCTGCACCATCGTATCTCTAGGTTTTCTCCTCAATCTTGTTCCCAGCGGTTGACAGCCTACAGAATGTCTTATGTGGTTTATTTTGCCTGTAGCAGCCATGTTTTATGTACCTCTTGTACATGTACCTTAAACATTGGGTTTCCTTTAACTCTCAGCTTAGTCCTTTCCAAAACACACTGTTTCTCTTCCATTCGTCTCTTCCAATCTTGTCTACTCTTTATCCCCCTCCCCTTTCAACACGGCCCAAATCCCTGCAGAATTAATTTAAAACCCCCCAAAGCGTTTTGAACCTTGCTATGGGGTTGTGCCGAAAGGAACTGCAGATGCTGGTATATACCAAAGATAGACACAAAATGCTGGAGTAACTCAGCAGGTCAGGCAGCAGCTGTAGAGAAACAGGATGGGTAATATTTTGGGTGTGAAGGGTCCCAACCCGAAACAGCACCCGTCCTTTTTCTCTACAGATGTGCCTGACCCAATGAGTTACTCCAGCACTTTGTGTCTATCTTCCTGTGAGGATCCACGGATGCAACTCTGTTGGATTGCAATCTGCCTGAACTGTGGAGTTGCACCTCCGCAAATTCATTCCAAAGCCCCAGGAATGTAAAGTGCTCCCTCTTACATCATATGTTTGTGGGGTGTGGGGATTGCAACCTTCACATGGTCCGCCCTGTTTCGACGAATGCAATCAACCCGGCGTGCACAATCAAATAAGATCAAATAGAACAAGTTGTCCTGCAACTTTAGGCTGTGCACGCCATACTCAAGAAGAAGAGAGGAAGATTTGTTCATGCACTCCATTGTAGAGAACTTCCTCGTTCCGTGACTCTGAAAGCCCCTTTAAATCCATTTAATTCCAACTTTATTGGTGAAAGACCCAAAATGTTATTCTAGTCCTCTCTACAGATGTTACCAAACCTGCTGAACATTTCCTACTTTTGTTATTTGGGAGCTTCCAATACCTGGCGTATTTAGGAATGTTTAAGAAAGAACTGCAGATGCTGGAGAAATCGAAGGTAGACAAAAATGTTGGAGAAACTCAGCAGGTGAGGCAGCATCTATGGAGCGAATGAACAGGTGACGTTTCGGGTCGAGATCCTTCTTCAGACCAAAGGAATAGGTGACGTTTTGGCTCGAGACCCTTTTTCAGACTGAAGAAGGGTCTCGACCCAAAACGTCACCTATTCCTTTGCTCCATAGATGCTGCCTCACCCGCTGAGTTTCTCCAGCATTTTTGTCTATCCTGGAGTATTCAGCGTTTATTGTCCTGCTCTGCGTAGAACCTGGCGTGTGTTAATGTGTCTGAATATCTTCTACTGAATGCACTCGTTGCTCAATGCTACGAAGATATAGTGCCGACTCTTTCAAGGGGAAAGGAATAGTTATTTTCTCAACTAATTATACATCTTTTTGGGATCTTCTTCCAACACACAATAAATAATAGAAAAAACACAAAGTGCTGGAATAACTCAGTAGGCCGGACAGCATCTCTGGAAGACATGGATCAGTGTGGTTTTTAATCAGGACCCTTCTTCAGACTTCTTCTTGGTCTGAACAGTCTGAAGATGGATTCCAACCCGAAACGTCACCCATCCTTTTTCCCAGTAATGCTGTCTAACCCGCTGAGTTACTCCAGCATTTTGTGTCCATCTTCTAGATGACATGAACCCATCTTCAGATTCGTGAGGAGTCCATGAAGAAAGGCAGCAGCCGGCCTGAAACGTCACCCATTCCTTCTCTCCAGAGATGCTGCCTGTCCCGCTGAGTTACTCCAACATTTTGCGTCTACCTTCGGTGTAAACCAGCATCTGCAGTTCCTTCCTACACGTCTTCCAGAGATGCTGTCTGACCAGACAATAGACAATAGATAATAGACAATAGGTGCAGGAGTAGGCCATTTGGCCCTTCGATGTGATCATGGCTGATCATCCCCAATCAGTACCCCGTTCCTGCCTTCTCCCCATATCCCGACTCCACTGTTTTTAAGAGCCCTATCTAGCTCTCTCTTGAAAGCATCCAGAGAACCTGCCTCCACCGCCCCCCTGAGGCAGAGAATTCCACAGGCTCACCACTCTCTGTGAGAAAAAGTGTTTCCTCGTCTCCGTTCTAAATGGCTTACCCCTTATTCTGAAACTGTGGCCCCTGGTTCTGGACTCCCCCAACATCGGGAACAGATGGGTTACTCCAGCACCGTGTGGGTTTTGTTTGTAAACCAGCATCAGTTCATTGTGCCTACACAATAAATACCACAGCTGCCTCTCCGTGGCTGCAAGTTACCAGACTTCAAACAATCGTGGAAATAATTATCTAGGAACCCATTCTTTCTCAAATATATCCCAGAAAGTCCACCTGAATAGGCACAACGTAGTGGACAGGCTCACCTGAGGGCGATGCATTTGGTGCAGGGGGTGCTGGCCGCTTCCTGATCTTCGGGCTGCCAGCTGGCTGAATACCGTACCACGGGTGGGTCGGTTTGGGAGCGGTATCAGTCAGTTTCTCAGACACGTCGCCCGTTTCCTCATCGTCCACTTCGAAGGGGTTCAGGGAGCGGCTCTCGTCCGTCTCCCGCTGGGTGTCGCCGGGGCTAGGCCGCCTTCCAGGCCGGGGCGGAGCAGGCCTCCTCTTGGGCTCAGAGTTTACCAGCAAAAGCCACGGCGGGTCTTTAGGCTTGGCGTCGCCTTTCCTGCTGGAAACACATCATGCATCAGGAAGCAAGACAACAGCACCTCCTCGTAAAATGAAGGTAGACAAAAATGCTGGAGAAACTCAGTGGGTGAAGCAGCATCTATGGAGCAAAGGAAATAGGCGGCGTTGCCCATTTTCTTTGCTCCATAGATGCTGCCTCACCCGCTGAGTTTCTCCAGCATTTTTGTCTGCCTTCGATTGTCCAGCATCTGCAGTTCCTTCTTAAACTCTTCTTAAAATGATCTCATTTTCTTTCTGCCGACACATTTTTAATCTTAATCAAAATAATTACAAGTGTAAATATGTGAGAAGTGACAGGATCAAGGTGTGCCTTGCAACCTCGCGGGAAGACAAAGGCACCCATGCAGGTGTTAACAATACTTGTTTGTAAACACTGGCAGTGGTACAGTGTGACACTGCATCTATCAGCATTGGTATAATAACTTTATAACTTCCAGACAGATCCGTCACTATCATATAGTCTGTATCTATCACATTATTACATGGCCCATATCCATCACTATTACAGTCATATAGTGTGGAAACGGGCCGTACGACCCAACTTGCCCACACTGGCCAACGTGGCCCAGCTACACTAGTCCCATCTGCCCACGTTTGGTCCATATCCATCCAAACCTGTCCTATCCATGTACCCGTCTAACTGTTTTTAAATGTTGGGATAGTCCCTGCCTCAACTACCTCCTCTGGCAGCTTGTTCCGTACACCCACCACCCTTTGTGTGAAGAAAGTTATCCCTCAGATTCCTATTAATTCTTTTCCCCTTCACCTTAAACCTGTGTCCTCTTGTCCTCGATTCCCCTACTCTGGGCAAGAGACTGCGTGCATCTGATAGATACATGGTCAGTATCTATCACTCTATTACATGGTCTGTTTACCCTGCTGCTAGACAGGACCTCAGAACATGGGGTAGGCACAGGGGAATGGAAAGAGCAGTGAAGGATCAGTGTCAGTAAAATCCCGGACAGCAGTGTTGAAGTAGCGCCATGACGACAGCCATGGTTTTGCTGCAGTAAGCATCTGTTAGCAGCAGGTGGCAGTACAGGCACAGTCTCATCCAGTGAGCGTGGACAGACGGATCAGTCCTGGGCTCAGGACACAGTTTAAGGGCCTGTCCCACTTTCACAACCTAATTCACGACCTCTGCCGAGTTTGTCCTTGACTCATACTCGCAGCATGGTCGTCACGAGGTCGTAGGTCCTCGTGGCATCAAGTTGGTCGGGGCGTTTTTCTAGCCTGATGAAAAATGTCCACGAGTAAAAAAGGTTGTGAATTAGGTCGTGAAAGTGGGGCAGCCCCTTTATAAAGCAAGTGATATTGCAAGGATCATTGGGAGGGACCTGTAAATCCAGATCGCATTGCTTAAATATAGCTAGATCACTGGAAAAATGATTAAAAGCATTGTAAAAAATGATACAAAATCATGGGTCCATCAACACTTAAAAGCCAAGTCTGACCCGAACCATCACCGACCCATGTTCGGCAGTGATGCTGCCTGACCTGCAGTGTTACTCCAGCATTTTGTATCTTTCTTCACTTAAAAGGCAAGACTGATTAGACTTGACGCAAATTTAATTGTTCAGTATTTGCCTCTGTTACCTCCCTTTCTCGGTACTTAAAGAGATTTCCTTTTAATCTCTAAAGTTAGTGAGGAAACTGCCAAGGACAAGAAGGCTATGCAGAGAGTAGTGCGTTCGGCCGAACGCACTATGGGAACTTCACTCACCCCCCTGCAGGAACTATACAACAGGAGGTGCAACTCCAGAGCAAACAAAATCATGAGAGACCTCTTCCACCCCTGCAACGGACTGTTCCAGCCGCTACGGTCAGGCAAACGCCTCCGTTGCCATGCAGTGAGAACGGAGAGGTTGAGAAGGAGTTTCTTCCCAGAGGCAATTCGGACTGTAAACGCCTTTCTCACCAGGGACTAACTCTACAGAACGTTTTTCCTTCTATTATTTATTATGTAAAAGAAAATGTGTGTTATGATTGTGTTTATAATTTGTTTGGTTGTTTTGTTGTTTGTCTTTTGCACAAAAGTCCGCGAGCATTGCCACTTTCATTTCACTGCACATCTCGTATGTGTATGTGACAAATAAACTTGACTTGACTTGAAATTGAGAGACTGGGGGCCAACAAAGGTCAGAACAAATCCACATGAAGGATGGAACCATGACGAGAGGAATACATGGATGCGGCCATAGAAACATACTTTAGAAAATAGGTGCAGGAGTAAGCCATTCAGCCCTTCGAGCCAGCATCGCTATTCAATATGATCATCCAAAATCAGTATCCCGTTCCTGCTTTGTCCCCAGATTCCGTTAGCCCTAAGAGCTGTATCTAACTCTCTTGAAAACATCCAGTGAATTGGCCTCCACTGCATTCTGTGGCAGAGAACTCCACAGATTCACAACTCTCTGGGTGAATTGTTTCTCTCCTCATCTCAGTCCTAAATGGCCTACTCCTTATTCCTTACATTGTGATTGCTGGTTCTGGACTCCCCCAACATCGGGAACATTTTTCCTGCATCTAGCCTGTCCAATCCCTTAATGTTTCTATAAGATCCCCTCATATCCTTCTAAATTCCAGTGAATATAAGCCCAGCCGCTCCATTCTCTCAGCATATGGCAGTCCCGCCATCCCGGGAATGAACCTGGTGAACCTACGCTGCACTCCCTCAATAGTAAGAATGTCCTTCCTCAAATTAGGAGACCAAAACTGCACACAATACTCCAGGTGTGGTCTCAGCAGGGCCCTGTACAACTGCAGTAGGACCTCCTTGCTCCTATATTCAAATCCTCTCACAATAAAGGATCAAATTGCTATTTGCTTTCTGCACTGCCTGCTGTGGAACTGGTAGGACAACTAGGGTGGAGTAAGTGGGGTTTCTATAAGGGTGCATTTGACAGCCCCGCTGAAGTTTGAGGTGGTTAGTCAGCGAGAGTTTAAAGGTCATTTGGGTTGTCAATGCATACTTGTACTTGAGAAGCTTAATGACGTGAAGCCAAACAGTGAGCCAATTCACCTGGGGGGGAGGCGGCTGTGAGTTGATCGTGAGGTAAGGACAGATTCTATTGTTAACCTGCTGGGACAATGTGAGTCAGCATGTGAGCACGGTGAGCCATCACCAGCCGCCATCCTGTGAAGTCTGCAGTAGCCGCAGCACTGTCAGAGCCTGGGATTTTCAGTCAGTGGTGCTTGAGATCTTCATACTCCAGTGTTTCTTCACGGCGGGAAGACCTCTACTCGCTGGAGGTTAGAAGAATGGGGGGGGGGACCTCATTGAAAATTACCAAATAGTGAAAGGCTTGGATAGAGTGGATGCGGAAAGGATGTTTCCACTAGAAGGACAGTCCAGGACAAGTGGTTATAGCCTCAGAATTAAAGGACGTTCCTTTAGGAAGGAGATGAGGAGAAATGTCTTTAGCCAGCGGGTGGTGAATCTGTGGAATTCTTTGCCACAGAAAGTTGCGGAGGCCAAGCCAATGGATATTTTTAAGGCAGAGATGGATAGATTCTTGATAAGTATGGGTGTTAGGGGTTACGGGGAGAAGGCAGGAGAATGGGGTAGGAGGGAGAGATAGATCAGTCATGATTGAATGGTAGAGTAGACTTGATGGGCCAAATGGCCTAATTCTGCTCCTATCACTTATGACCGTATGGCACGAACTTGGATGCAACCTTTGGGGAAAGGATGAAGGGGGGACTGGGTTTGAGGATGCTGAAATCCTCCTAGGTGCTGCTTGAGGAAGCAGCTCGTCATTGCTCAGTGTGGAGGCTGTCCTTCCATTCCTGGTTGTCCACTCGTGCCTGTCCTCGATGTCCTCGTGTCCCTCAGACGGTGTGTTGAAGGGACTGAAAGCATGGACATCTGCACGTGTGGCAGCGATCGCCCAAGACCGTTCCCACACCTCAAAGCTGCAGTGTTATACACAAACTGCCAGAAAAGAGGTGAATGTTTCCTTCAAGGCCCTCATTATGTTGACTGCGGCAAGCTATGCATTGACCATCAGTGTGCGAATACCAAGTGCTGAGGTTCTGTTTGACCCTGACTACAGTTGCTTGCCTGGACAGAGTTTGTACCTTCTCCTGTTGTATGTTCTCCCCGTGACCAGACCCGCATGATTTGAGAAGGAGCAGCATTGCCCTGAGCAAGCAGCTGATACTGGCATCACCAGCACCATCACCTCTGTCGAATAGTTTCAGTTGATTGAGCAAAAGCACCAAGTCACTGAGGAAGGGATTCTAGTGACCATCTGACAGAGAAAGTTACAGAGCATCACATGTGGAACATCACCTTATCTGATGACCGGATCTCAATGATAAACAAGAAACAAGAATCTTTGCCGAGTGCTCCAGATCAATGAGTTTCTTAGATAAACACAAAGTGCTGGTGTAACTCAGCAGGTTATGCAGCATCTCTGGAGGAAAAGAACGGGTGACGCTTCGGGTCAGAACCCTTCTGTTGAGGTAAGTTAGCTGAGCCCTGATGAGTTACTCCAGCACGTTGTGACTATCTTCAGTATAAACCTACATTTGCAGTTCCTTTCTACACAATGAATTCTTTACTTCTGCAAGAAATACTTATTGCTGTTGCTGCTAATGAGCCTCACAGGCACATTGGATGTAACAATAATTCATAGACAATAAATTATCAGCCATCCCTGGGCGGCACGGTGGCGCAATGGTAGAGCTACTGCCTCACAGCGCCAGAGACCCGGGTTCAATCCTGACTACGGGTGCTGTCTGTACGGAGTTTGTACATTCTCCCCGTGACCTGCGTGGGTTTTCTCCAAGATCATCCGTTTTCTCCCACATTCCAAGGACGTACAAGTTTGTAGGTTAATTGGCTTGGTATAAATGTAAAATTGTCCCTAGTGTGTGTGGGAGTGTTAGTGTGCAGGGATCGCTGGTCTTGGACTGTGGACTCGGTGGGTTGAAGGACCTGTTTCCACACTGTATCACTAAACTCAACTAAATTAGACCATGATAGTGCAAAGACCAAAGTATGCAGAGTGACCGTAGTGCAGCAAAGTCCATTGTGTTTGGTGTTGTGGCTTAGGGCATGTCCCACTTTCCGGAGTTATTCACAAATTCTCCCGAGTTTTCAAACTCGCAGAATGTTCGTAACATAGAAACATAGAAATTAGGTGCAGGAGTAGGCTATTCGGCCCTTCGAGCCTGCACCGCCATTCAATATGATCATGGCTGATCATCCAACTCAGTATCCCGTACCTGCTTTCTCTCCATACCCTCTGATCCCCTTGGCCACAAGGGCCACATCTAACTCCCTCTTAAATATAGCCAATGAACTGGCCTCAACTACCCTCTGTGGCAGAGAGTTCCAGAGATTCACCACTCTCTGTGTGAAAAAAGTTCTCCTCATCTCGGTTCTAAAGGATTTCCCCCTTATCCTTCAGCTGCGACCCCTCGTCCTGGACTTCCCCAACATCGGGAACAATCTTCCTGCATCTAGCCTGTCCAACCCCTTAAGAATTTTGTAAGTTTCTATAAGATCCCCTCTCAATCTCCTAAATTCTAGAGAGTATAAACCAAGTCTATCCAGTCTTTCTTCATAAGACAGTCCTGACATCCCAGGAATCAGTCTGGTGAACCTTCTCTGTACTGCCTCTATGGCAATAATGTCCTTCCTCAGATTTGGAGACCAAAACTGCACGCAATACTCCAGGTGTGGTCTCACCAAGACCCTACTGGACCTTCCTCCCGATGCTCCAGTAACAAGTCCGTAGGAGGCAGTAGGAGTCCATGGATATATCGTAGTGGCTTGTTATGCTATTTTTTTACTCGTGGGCATTTTTCACCAGGCTGGAAAAAACGTCCCGACTTACCTGATGCCCCGAGTACCTACGGCTGGCATAACGAGCCGCTACGATATATCTACGGACTGCTACGGCCTCGTTACAAACATTCTGAGAGTTAAACAACTCGGGAGAATTCGTGAATAACTCGGGAGAATTCGTGAATAACTCGGGAAAGTGGGACAGGCCCTTTAGGATGGATCACAACCCTGAGAGTTGATGAGAAGCAGCTATTTTTGAACATGGCGGTAATGGTACTCAGGCTGCTGGACCTTCCTCCCGATGCTCCAGTGAGAAGTCAGTGTGGGGCAGGTCTTTGCTGATATTGGTTCCCTTCGAGGCTGTGCTTCCTGTCGGTCCCTTTGATGGTGGGGAGACCAGTGGTTTGGACAATATCAGTCATTTCTGCAGCCTCATCTATTCCTGGGAAATGAGGATTTTCAGAACCAGGCTGTGTTGCAACCACTCAGTAAGCGTTCCACCGTATACATGTGGAAGTTTGATCGAGTATTTGGTGACATGCCAGATCTCCGCAAACTTCTGAGAAAGGAGAGATATTGGTGAGCTTTCTTTGTAATGATATCGAAGTGCTGGAGGGATCATCAGAGACGTGTACACCAGGAACTTGAAGCTGTAGAGTCTTTCCTCAACACCAATGAACACACGTGTATGGTCCCTCAGCATGCCTTCACTGAAATCAACAATCAGCTCCTTGGTTTTGCTAATGTTCATAAGTCCTAGGAGCAGAATTAGGCCATTCGGCCCATCAAGTCCACTCTGCCATTCAGTCATGGTTGACCTATCTTTCCCTCTTAACCCAATTCTCCTGCCTCCTCCCCATAACTCCTGGCACCCATACTAATCAAGAATCTGCCAATTCCCTTAAAAATATCCATTGATGGCCTCCACAGCCATCCGTGGCAATGAATTGCACAGATTCACCACCTTCTGCCAAACTAAATTCCTCCTCATCACCTTTCCAAAGGTACATCCTTTTATTCTGAGGCTATGACCTCTGGTCCTAGACTCTCCCACTGGTGGAAACATCCTCTCCACGTCCACTCTATCCAGGCCTTTCACTATTCGGTAAGTTTCAATGAGGTCTCTCCCCTTCATCCTTCTAAAGTCTAGTGAGTACAGGCTCAGTGCCATCAATCGCTCATCATATGTTAACCTACTCATTCCTGGGATCATTCTTGTAAACCCCCTCTGGACCCTCTCCAACATCAGCACATCCTTCCTCAGATATGGTGCCGATATTGCTCCCAGTACTCCAAATGCAGCCTGACCTGCTTCTTATGGAGCATGAGCATTATATCGCTGTTTTTGTATTCTAGCCCCCTTGAAATCAATGCGAGCATTGCGTTTGGCAGTTGTTAACTTCAACAATTCTGCTGCTTTCCCATACAGGTGTGAAGTTGAAGGGGCCGATTAACGTACCTGGACTCGGGCGTGCTGCGTTCTGTCGGGGCTTGTGGCCGATCCCGGGGTTTTGGCACTGGTGTAGTTTGCTCAGTCACGCCTCCTAAACAAACAGCAAAGATAATGGCTGAAGCTTCCACTGGAGAATCAGTGAACAATGACAGGCGTTTCTTTCACAGTTTTGTTTAGTTTAGAGATACAATACGGAAACAGGCCCTTTGGCCCACCGAGTCCACGCTGACCAACAATCCCCGTACACGAGCATTAGGGGCAATTCACTATCACTACAGAAGCCAATTAATCTACAAACCTGCACATCTTTGGAGTGTGGGAGTTAATTGTATTCATGTATTGTATATCTGATCTGTTTGGATAGCATGCAAAACAAAGCTTTTCCCTGTACATGTGATTTTCATTTACTTTAGAGATACAGGGCGTAAACAGGCTCTTTGGTCCAGTAAGTCCGCACTGACCAGCAATAAGCATCATCCTACAGATTTTTCCATTTTTACAGAAGCCAATTAACCTACAAACATGTTTGTCTTTAGAGTTTGGAAGGAAGCCGGAGCACCCGGAGAAACCCATGCAGGCACAGGGAGAAGGTACTAACTCCGTACAGGCAGCACCTGTAGCCAGGATCGAACCTGGGACTCAGGTGCTGTAAGGCAGTAACTCTACTGCTGCGCCACCGTGCTGCCCCCAATAACGTTCTCGTTAGGGGTAGTCACTAATATAACAGATGAAATGTAACAGCCAACTTGTACACAATAAACTTCCACAAACACTAATATAATAATTTTGCTGGTTTAAAAATAGAGAGAGTGATTAATGTTGCCAGGATACGTGGGGCACCTCTGTTCTTCTGTGCAAGAGCATTAAAGCATCTTTTACATTTACCTTAAGAGCATAGGCAAAGCCTTAAATGAATATTTCATCCTGAATTTAGCACGTTTGGTGATGAATGGGTTTTAGCTCACAGACGTTTGCCAGACACGGGCAGGTTTGAACTGGGCCAGTGGCATGAGGAATGACATAATAAATTACAGGTCGTTCTGCTAATAACACAGGAGCTGTGTTCCTTCAGAAGCTTGTGTTACATTATAAAGATTATAACAAATGTGTTAATGGGGGGTAAAAGAGTGCTTAGGGATTAGAGCATTTCAGACTTGCAATAAATTATTTTTCCTTTTTAAAAAAAAGGTCTTATCAACAGCAATAAGTTTATCTTTGTTACAACATTACAAACTAACAATACTAAAGGCTGTATAGTAAAGTCATTGTTTAATAGAGCATTATTGCACCTGTCAATGGGAAAAGAGATGGTAAATCTGGCAACTCTGGTAATGGAGGCAGCCCAGGACAGAAAGTTCATTATGAGAATGGGAAGGGGAGTTAATCTAGTTAGCAACCGGAAGATCCAGTAGATCTTGGTGGGCCAAGCGCAAGTGATCCACGAAACGGTCGCCGAGTGTACGCCTTGTCTTGCCGATGCACAGGAGCCCACATCGGAGACACCAAATGCAGTAGGTGTGGTGAGAGGAGGTGCATGTGAACCTTCTGTTTCAACTGGAAGTACTGTTGGGGTCCCTGGATGGAGACGAGGGAGGAGGTATCTGGGCAGGTGTTGCATCTCCTGCGATTGCAGGGGGAAGGGATGAGTGAACCAAGGAGTTGCGGAGGGAGTGGTGTCTGCAGAAGGCGGAAAGGTATAAAGATGGGAAAATGCGATTAGTGGTGCAAAATGTTGGAGGATGATGTGTTGCATGCAGAGGCTGGTGGGGTGAAAGGTAGGGACCAGTTCTTGTTGCATCTGGGGGGAGTGGAAGTGAGAGCAAAGTATTAACCTTGTCAATTTAAAATGCCTTCTGTGGTTAAAGTAACAGCTGTGATCTTAGAAAGCAACTGTGTCTGATCATTGTGAGGAGGATTATTGTGTAGAGTGCTTTTTTTAAACTTTATACTCTATAAATCCAAGCAGGTTTTTTTTTTCGGCTTGTCAATTTGCAAAGCAACTTAGAAGTTGTTGTGTGAAATAGAGACAGAGTGCTGGAATAACTCAGCGGGTGAGGCAGCATCTATGGAGAAGAGGAGTAGGCGACGTATATCGGGTCGTGACCCTTCTTCAGACAGCTCAGGTCAGGCGGTATCTCTAGAGAACATGGATAGGCGATATTTCATTTTGGTACCTTTCTTCAGGCTGATTGATTGCGGTGGGGACAATTAGTGGCTCTCTAATTCCTGATCAAAATTGTGTTATAACTAATTTGGCCCACATAATGCAATCCTTAATTCATCACTTATGTTACATTAGGTCAATAGACAATAGGTGCAGGAGTAGACCATTCGGCCCTTCGAGCCAGCACCGCCATTCAATGTGATCATGGCTGATCATCCCCAATCAGTACCCCGTTCCTGCCTTCTCCCCATATCCCCTGACTCCGCTATCTTTAAGAGCCCTGTCTAGCGCTCTCTTGAAAGTATCCAGAGAACCGGCCTCCACCGCCCTCCGAGGCAGAGAATTCCACGGGGATAAAGGGAATGAGAACAGGTCCTGGAGATGGTTGGAACAGGGATGGATCCCAGGTATTATTCAGGAGGGACCAGATCTCAGGGACACTGGAAATAAGAAAATGCGGGCTCTGAACGTTGAAATGTAGTTGAAATGAAATACCTGCAGTGATGCTGTACCACCCTTGATAATGTTAGTCTTTAACAAGCTAGCTGTGATAATGTCTGCCAGCCATTGGGAGGGCGAGTCTAGTTCAGTACTCTATATATATTGTATATTATTTCATATGTCAGCACCAGTAATCTGGAATGCTCAAGGCATTGTGGAATAATAACTAAAAACAGATGTTTTATTGAAAGCACAGATTTTGAGATTGTGTTCTATTTAAAAGCGAGTACTTCCAAATGCTGGCACGACTTCTAAATACAACAGTTATTCGAATGCAACACAGCAGAAATGCTTTTAATAACTTTTACAACTACGGAGAACTGAAAAGATTATTTTTTTAAATATGGAGCCCGTGGAGATAATAAAATAAATCCTTGGCGCCCAATGAGACAGAACAGAGCCAGCAATAGACTCAGACCACAACATGTGCAATGAAACAGGGTTAGTAGTAATCTAACTATGGGACGTGTAAAAGAAAGTAGGATAGACACTAAATGCTGGAGTAACTCACCAGGACAGGACTAGGCCCTTCACCTATTTTTACACGAATCCAACCATAATTATATTCTATCCATAATCCCATCAACTCCTTCTCCACCCCTAGAATCTCCCTTCCACCTACACTAGGGGCAATCTAGAGAACCCAAATAACCTGTGTGAGGTAACTGGATCCACAGGGAGAACTGTGATCATAGGAAGAACACTACAACTGTGACCAAAGGGAAAACATTGGAAATAAGGGGTTCTTATAGAAACTTACAAAATTCCTATGGGTAGATGCAAGAAAATTATTCCCGATGTTGGGGAAGTCCAGAACAAGGGGTCACACAGTTTAAGGATAAGGGGGAAGTCTTTTAGGACCGAGATGATAAAAAAAAAAAAATTCACACAGAGAGTGGTGAATCTGTGGAACTCTCTGCCACAGAAAGTAGTTGAGGCCAGTTCATTGTCTATATTTAAGAGGGAGTTAGATGTGGCCCTTGTGGCTAAAGGGATCAGTGGGTATAGAGAGAAGGCAGGTACAGGATACTGAGTTGGATGATCAGCCATGATCATATTGAATGGTGGTGCAGGCTCGAAGGGCCGAATGGCCTACTCCTGCACCTATTTTCTATGTTTCTATCTATGCATACTTCACATCACTGGCAGTCAGGACTGAACTTGGATCTTTAGTCAGAGGGTGGTGAATCTGTGGAATTTGTTTTCACGGAAGGCTGTGGAGGCCAAGTCAATGGATATTTGTAAGGCAATTGATAGATTCTTGATTAGTACGGGTGTCAGGGGTAATGGGGAGAAGGCATGAGAATGGGGTTAGGAAGGAGCGATAGATCAGCCATGATTGAATGGCAGAGTAGACTTGATGGGCCGAATGTCCTAATTCTGCTCCTATCAAATATGAACTTATCATTGGAGTAGAGGCAGAGGCTCTGCTAGCTGGATCACTGCTTCACCGGGAATGTCCAAATCCATGGATGGTGGGAAGCGAAGAGGTAAAAGAATGAATGTTGCAATTCCTCTTGAATGTTTGTGTGAGCTCTTTTGAACATGAAACAAATTTAGCATTGAATAAAGAAAGTAACTTTGCAGCTTAAAAACGCGACTCCGTGGAGTCAACGGAGAAACCACAATGGGCAAGTTAGGTCGAAGTTCCTGTGCAGATAAACCCAGGGATGGAGTGAGACCAAGTAGCCAGTGAAAGGTGAAGAATGTAAATCAATATCGCCAAATGCCTCACACTGGGGAAATTAAGGAGACTAAAACTTGACAAATCCATTGAAATGAGTAACCTGCATCAAAAGTTTTTACAAGAGACTGCTGTAAAGATCTTAATCATATGTCTTTGCAACATCCCGAAATTTCTGAAAAAGTTCAGAAACTTGGACGGTGACAAATAAAGTATCGCTATTTAAGGAGGGAAGGGAATAGAGACAATTAGAGGCCGTTTATCTTGATAGTCGTTGTTGACACAGTATAGTCACGATCAGCTGTTACCATTGTTTTATGGGGAGATAATTGAGTTTGACAGATACAATATCATTTTCAATGAGGATGTGATAAAGGGCCTGTCCCATTTACGTGATTTTTCAGGACGGCTGGCACCCATCCTAGTCGCAGCTGGTGGCTGAATATTTTAAAAATGTTGAAATTCCAGCGGCGACCAGAAAAAGGTACGACTCTTTGGGCGGCTACTAGCGACCATACAGGGTCCCCACTGACCAACCCACTGAGGTTCTCCAGCATTTTTGCCTAACTTGGGTAATTAGGAATGTTTAGGTTTTTCAACTTTTGCGTTTTTTTTGTGTTTCAACCGTAAAGTAAAATTTGCTTCTAAATATATACAGACTGCATGTCTATTCTGCAGGCAAATAATCACACAACCCCAGCTCCATAGAGTAGGGGACTTCTCCTTGATATCCTGAATTCATAGCTCTAACTCAACCATCATCATGAAATGAACAGTTGAAATTGACATTTATTTTAAAGCCAGTTATGACATTCTGTCATGGATAAGTTAGCAATGTTACAAAATTTTGAGATTTTAAAAATCAAGTCTGCAATTTATCTCATCAGATAAAGCATAACAATAAGTTTAATTTGACACCAAATTCACTTTCATATCTCAAGTATTAAAAAAGTTATGGCCATTTTCATACTCGGAAATTAGCATCTTGTTCCCTATTGATTTTCAATGGACATTACAAAAAAGCTGTGATCTTGGATAGTCAAAAGCCCATTTCTTAAGGAAAGATTAACATTTTTAAATAGCCTAAGTGTCCAAAGATTATTCATAAATAATTCACAATATAACATGATTTTTATATCTAATTTACATTAATTTATAGGCCAAATGGAAGGAATTTAGTGTTCAATTGCTGTAAATAAATGCCCATTTAAATCGGCTTTCTAGTGGGTTCATGTGAACGCGCTGGTTTAGAACGTTGACATCGCGCTGGATTAGTGCCCTCAAATGCCGAGAAAAATACTGCGGGATATAAAAAGCCCAAAATGAACTACTCGCTATAGATAACTTGATATATAGGGTTATATATATGCCCCATTTAATGTAAAAATAAGGTACATACCTTTAATTGTTTGCTTTATAAAACCCTGGGGCTGCGAGAGGTTGCGGAATTAGACAGTAATTTTAAAACTATTATAACTATATTATCGAGGCCTATAAAACTAATAATACCTTTTGCGACCGGGTCTTGCAGCGATTTTTCGTTAATGATTTACTAGGCTGAACATCTGCGATTAGTACAGCCTAGTAAAAATCGCGTTTTAAACCCGCCCCCTCCAAACAGCGCCAAAATCGCGGACCTGGCTGTGGGCAGATTCCCAATGACGATTCAGGTAGGTTTTGTAACATACCTAATAAGTTGATTATTGCATTATTTACATGATATCACCAAAAGTATATAAAATCATGAGGGGAATAGATCGGGTAGACGTACAGAGTCTCTTGCCCAGACTAGGGGAATCGAGAACCAGAGTTCATAGGTTTAAGGTGAAGGGGGGAAAAGATTTTATAGGAACCCGAGGGGTAACTTTTTCCACACAAAGGGTGGTGGGCGTATGGAACGAGCTGCTGAGGAGGTAGTTGAGGCATGGACTACTGCAATGTTTAAGAAGCAATTAGACAGGTACATAGATAGGGCAGGATTAGAGGGATATAGGCCAAACGCAGGCAAGTGGGACTAGTGTAGATGGGACATGTAGGTCAATGTGGGCAAGTTGGGACAAAGGGTCTTTTTCCAGGCACTCTATGTTTCTCTAAAGTACATTTTACAAATATTCCAATAAAACATGTTGGAACTCCTAGGGTTATGCAACAATGACCCAGAATTTTGGGTTGCATCACAACTCTGCACAAGATGGCAAGAATTGACTTCATCTATACTTCATGCTGCCTTGGGAAAACAGGCAACATAATCAAAGACCTTTCCCACCCTGGTCATTCATCTTCTCCCTGCTCCCAACAGCAGAAGATACAGAAGCTTGATAGTACGCACCACCACACTCAGGGACAGTTTCTTCCCCTATCAGGCTGCTGAACGGTCCATCCATAAGCTTGGATACAGTCCCGATTCTCCAACCTGCTTCATTGCTGACATTGGACTTTTGTCTCTGGAACTATTACAATGCTGAGAACTATATTCTGCACTCTCATCTATTGAGTTTGGTTTGATTGTATTCATGTTTAATATTGTCTGAAGTTAGATACAAAATGCTGGAGTTATGCCCCTGTCCCACTTAGGAAACCTGAACGGAAACCTCTGGAGACTTTGCGCCCCACCGAAGATTTCCGTGCGGTTCCTAGAGGTTTTTGTCAGTCTCCCTACCAGCTTCCACTACCTGCAACCTCCGGCAACCACCTGCAACCTCCGGGAACCGCATGGAAACCTTGGGTGGGGCGCAAAGTCTCCAGAGGTTTCCGTTCAGGTTTCCTATGTGGGGCAGGGGCATAACCCAACGTGTCAGACAGCATCTCTGGAGAAAAGGAATAGGTGACGTTTTGGGTCGATACCCTTCTTCTGAGTGTCAGGGGAAAGGGGAAAGGGAAACGAAAGATTTTGATGGTGATGTAGAGAGATATAGAACAATTGAATAAAAGACATGCAAAAGGTTAACGATGATAAAGGAAATAGGCCATTGTTAGCTGTGGCCTAGGTGAGAACATGTTACAATCAGACTCAACAAAGGTGATCAAGAATGCTGGAGAAACTCAGTGGGTGAGGCAGCATCTATGGAGCGAAGGAAATAGGCGACATTTCCAGTCGAGACCCTTCTTCAGACTGACTTTGTTCCATAGATGCTGCCTCGCCTGCCGAGTTTCTCCAGCATTTTTGTCTACCTTCGATTTTCCAGCATCTGACGTTCCTTCTTAATTTAAATCTTTTTTACTTGAATTTTGAATTTAACAGCAATTTGCATACATACAATGATAACAGACAGTGATAGTCAGGACATAATTGTACAACAGTATGTAAACAGACCTTCAAAACCCTTACCCTTACCCACCCTCGCCACCCAGGGACAAACAACACTCACATACGTACACATCCACACAAATACGATAAGATAAACAAAAAAAAAAAGAAAAATTGTGTGTGGGGGGGGGGGGGGGGGGGGGGGGGGGGGGGTTGAGGGGATAGCAGCTGCAACAAGACAGAGCAGTGATAGAGGGCACTCAGTCCTCTTCCGAGTCTGGAAACAAGTTAAGAGAGTTAACAAGTTCCAGGAAAGGGTTCCATGTATCTAGGAATGTCTTGGTAGAGCCTTTGAGAGAGAACCTAAGTTTTTCAAGCTTTAAGTTGTAGAGCACCTCCTTCTTAAACATGAGACTCAACAAGGCGGCTTTCAAGCAAGTATAATGTGTGGTATTAGACTTTTGACCGACATACCAACTGACTCACATGGCTATCTGGACTAAACGTCTTCCCACCCTGCCCCCTGTAAAGACTCCATCCCCTACTACCAATTCCTCCGCCTACGCCGTATCTGCTCTCTCTCCCTATCCCCGCACTCGCAACAAGGGCAGAGTCCCCCTAGTCCTCACCTTTCACCCCACCAGCTGGCAAATACAACAAATAATCCTCCGCCATTTCCGCCCCCTCCAACGTGACCCCACCACTCACCACATCTTCCCATCTCCCCCTATGTCTGCCTTCCGCAAAGACCGCTCCCTCCGCAACTCCCTTGTCAATTCTTCCCTTCCCTCCCGTACCACCCCCTCCCCGGGCACTTTCCGTTGCAACCGCAAGAAATGCAACACCTGTCCCTTCATCTCCCTCCTCGACTCCATTCAAGGACCCAAGCAGTCGTTCCAGGTGCGACAAAGGTTCACCTGTATCTCCTCCAACCTCATCTACTGCATCCGCTGCTCTAGATGTCAGCTGATTTACATCGGGGAGACTAAGCGGAGGTTGGGCCATCGTTTCGCCGAACACCTCCGCTCAGTCCGCAATAATCTGAACTCCTGGTGGCTCAGCACTTCAACTCCCCCTCCCATTCTCAATCCGACCTCTCTGTCCTGGGTCTCCTCCATTGCCAGAGTGAGCAACACCGGAAATTGGAGGAACAGCATCTCATATTCCGCCTGGGTTGCTTGCGTCCGGATGGCATGAACGTTGAATTCTCCCAGTTTTGCTAGCCCTTGCTGTCTCCTCCCCTTCCTTAACCCTCGAGCTGTCTCCTCCCATCCCCCCCCCCTCGGGCTCCTCCTCCTCCCTTTTTCCTTCCTTCTCCCCCCCCCCCCCCATCAGTCTGAAGAAGGGTTTTGGCCCGAAACGTCGCCTATTTCCTTCGCTCCATAGATGCTGCTGCACCCGCTGAGTTTCTCCAGAATTTTTGTGTACCTTCGATCTTCCAGCATCTGCAGTTCCTTCTTGAACAACAACATAATGTGTGGTATTGTCTGATTTGATTGCATGCAAAACAAAGCTTTTCACTGTACCTCGGTACACGCAACAATAAACTAAATCTATTTTTAAATTATATGTATCTACAAAACCATTTCCTCCTCTAAAAAATAGCACACGATTTAAATTTTTTTTTTCTTTTTCAGGATTCCCTTTAGAACAGTGCCAGATTTTTTTTTGTTGAAGTTGGCCACACAAAACTAAATAATCCCTGGCCTGCAAAATGTACTGTACATTTGGGCTGCTCATTCCTTTGGCTTTGTCTTTGATGTATATTATTGGCTTGGAAAAAAAGCATCGCCTAACCACATCATCCCAAGGAACATTACTGAGGTTCCTCTAAGCACTTTGTTACACACAGAGGTCAAATGTTTCCTGAGTTCCTTTCTATACAAGGCCTTGCTCGCAGTCACATGCTCCTTTCTGTTCATGATCTCATTCCACATCCTAGCCGCCAGCTGACTAAAGGCTGGGTCACACAATGATCTCCTGAGTTACAATTCAGCAGCTTCACCATATCAGGAAAACCACCGTCCTATCTGTGGCCTCATCACATTGAAATCTCTCACACAATCATCGTACAGAGAGCAGCCAGTGTCTTCACGAGCTGTAGCACAAGGCTATGTATGGTAACCACCATTTAGCCGCATCTTTTAGTATTCTTTCTGTACAAATCCTTACACGGTACCATTGAAATGTCCCTCTCATGTCTTTCTTTAATAATCCTAAAAGGAGCATGTTGTGCTGATGCAATCCTCCCAACCTCCTGCACCCCACGGGTCATAAACAGCAATGTTTTTTTAAACCTAAGTTGACGATTACTACTCACCAATTACACTCTCTAAGCCTCTGGGAATATTGAAAATCATTTACACATCTCTTAACCTGCGCCTCAGTGGAAAATATTTTACATTTTTATATTATTATTGCCAACTGTAATAAGCAATTTCTGGAACAATTCCTGACATAGATTTTATAAATCTAAAAAATATATGAGATTTACATTATAGACAATAGACAATAGGTGCAGGAGTAGGCCATTTGGCCCTTCAAGCCAGTACCGCCATTCAATGTGATCATGGCTGATCATCCCCAATCAGTACCCCGTTCCTGCCATCTCCCCATATTTAAGAGCCCTATCTAGCTCTCTCTTGAAAGCATCCAGAGAACTGGCCTCCATCACCCTCTGAGGCAGAGAATTCCACAGACTCACAACTCTCAACTGTGAGAAAAAGTGTTTTCTCGTCTCCGTTCTAAATTGCTTACCCCTTATTCTTAAACTGTGGCGCCTGCTTCTGGACTCCCCCAACATCGGGAACATGTTTCCTGCCTCTAGCGTGTCCAAACCCTTAACAATCTTATATGTTTCAATGAGATGCCCTCTCATCCTTCTAAACTCCAGAGTGTACAAGCCCAGCCGCTCCATTCTCTCAGCATATGACAGTCCCGCCATCCTGGGAATTAACCTTGTAAACCTACGCTGTGCATGATGTAAATTTTATTTATTTTAGATTTATAAAATCTGCAACATAGGAATTTTTTCAGGAATTGGTAGTTAGAGCTGGCAATGATATTATTTGCCTCATTTACTTTGAAGTCCCATCTTCACATTGAGGCAAGTAACAGATATGTAGCTCGATAAATACATGGGGATGAAAGAAATTAAAGTCACCATGATAAAATGAAACATGTTTGGTATATGAATGCCACAGGCTAGATGGGTCACAACCTGCCATGTACAATGGCATGCCTCAATTAACCTATTCTCTTCCAAATAGGAGTATATGCTGCTGAAGAGAACCCTCATCAATTAAAGGTAGACAACATGCTGGAGAAACTCAGCAGGTGAGGCAGCATCTATGGAGCGAAGGAATAGGTGTTGTTTCGGTTCGAGACCCTTCTTCAGACTGATATGGAGGTGGGGGGGCGGGAAGAAGAAAGGAAGAGGCGGAGACAGTGAGCTGTGGGTGAGCTGGGAAGGGGAGGGGAAGGAGGGAGAAAGCAAGGACTACCTGAAGTTAGAGAAGTCAATGTTCATACCGCTGGGGTGTAAACTGCCCAAGCGAAATACGAGTTGCTGTTCCTCCAATTTACGGTGGTCCTCACTCTGGCCATGGAGGAGCCCCAGGACAGAGAGGTCACTCATTTTCCAAATATGTAATTATGTAAATATGTAATTATCTTCAGACCTCAACAGCTTTTTGGAGTGTTTCCAAATTCCTTAATAATTTCAGAAGGAGAGCCTCGACGCGGACCGCCACCTATTCCCTTTCTCGAGAGATGCTGTCTGACCCGTTGTGTTAATGCAGCTTTTTGTGTCGATCTTCTCAAATTCCATTATCTACCGCTACCCCTAATTACTCTAGCTCTAAAGTTATAGCTTCTTCTATCATTAAAAAAAAAGTTAAATAATACAGTACATTACAATAATACAAGCCAAGTATAACTTATTACATTTATTGTACCAATTCATTTTTTAAGCTTTAAAAAGTAAAGAAAGTAAAGAAAAAAAATTGTGATATTGTGAAAAAGTGATCAGAAAGAAAGACCTATTAAGCAAAGAGTTAGGGAAAAAAAGTTAAGAAATAGGCCGTACAAAAGAAAAAAGAGAAAAAGAAACAAAAGCTCTCTCATGAAGACCGAGCAGAAAGGGATATACCAACTTTGTATTTTTCATCCCCCCTTACCAGATCCGGAAACCATTTCTTTTTAAAGTACTGTTGCACCTTGTACTTGTAGTAAGTCGATAAATGCAGATCACGTCTTTTGGAAGTGGTTTGATTTGCCTGCAAGGAGTCGTCTCATATCTTCCAGGTGTAATGTTTCGAACATATTTGAAATCCACATATTTATTGTTGGTATAGGGGCGTTTTTCCAGAATTTAAGTATAAGCTTTTTTCCCCCGTTATTAACCCGTAATTAAATAGATTCTTTTGAAACACAGTTAGTTCAGGGCTGCCTTCCATTGTTCCAAAGACAATCAATTCTGCTTTTGGTATCAATTTTATTTTGAATAATTTTGTAAAGATTTCAAAAATTTCAGTCCAAAATTTTTGAATTTTTATACAAAAAACAAATGAGTGCGCTATAGTATCTTCTTGAGATAGACATTTATCTTCTTCTTCTATCATGAAGGAAATCATTTCTCTCTCTCCACTGTCAATTCCATGAACTTCCTCAGACATCAATTACATTAAATCTTAATCTTTTACACTCAGTCTAGACTACGTACCCTTGCAGTTTAACTTTCCAGGATACTCAACATGTATCAGAATGAGCCTTTATCTTCTTGCATTCAGAAAGAACACAGTGCACCTTACTATCGCAAAGCCATTTCTGTTGGTTGAGTTAATCTAGTATCAATTGCTATGGGTGGAAGAAGCGCGTTCTAACTTCAAGCTTGTCTCTAATCTTTACACTAAGGCCCCTGGTCTTTAACTCTCCATGGAATAGAAACATACTCCCGACCTGTCCCTTTAACTCCATGAATGTATGCTTTGTATCTGGGACTGTGCAGTGCTCCAACCAGCATTCCATACAACTACAGGACAACCCACCTTTTGAAATGAACTCAACATCCTATGCTTTTTCTAAAGTTAATTTTGTACTTGTCGATTATCTTTATTAATTTCTGTACGCCTCCCCGAAAATCTTCCCCCCCTCCCCCCCATCCACAACCCCTGGCCACTCACCATCTCGAGAGCACTCTGACCTATCTTGCAGATGTCTTTACACTTCCCCACAATAAACACCATCTGCCATTTTACCCTTTTCACGCTCAGTTTTCCCTCTCTCTTTTCCTTTTTCACTCTCAGTTTTATCCCCTCTAAGCACCTCACAAGTTCACAAGTTCTAGGAGCAGAATTAGGTCATTCAGCCCATCATGTCTACTCCGCCTTTCAATCGTGGATTCAATCATTCCTAACTGTCACTGTATGTCATGATGTCACTTGCGGGCAGAGCACCAAGGAAAATTCCTTGTATGTGAATACTTGGGCCAATAAACTTATTCATTCATTCATCTATCTCTCCCTCTCAATCCCATTCTCCCGCCTTCTCCCCGTAACCCCTGACACCGTCATGCATGCGAAAACACCACCAGAGCAATTTATTTTAAAAATCCAGTCAAAACTAAAAAGCCAAGGACCCATTACTAACACCTTTGAAAAATTGAATGTCACATCATGTCAATTGGAGCACTAGCCAATGTTCCTGATACTTTTAAACTCCCTATCCAGGCCAATGAGCTGCGTCTAATCTATGCAAACTCATTGCATGTTTTGAGTCATTAATGTAAATGCATTACATAGAAACATAGAAATTAGGTGCAGGAGTAGGCCATTCGGCCCTTCGAGCCTGCACCGCCATTCAATATGATCATGGCTGATCATCCAACTCAGTATCCCGTACCTGCCTTCTCTCCATACCCCCTGATCCCCTTAGCCACAAGGGCCACATCTAACTCCCTCTTAAATATAGCCAATGAACTGGCCTCAACTACCCTCTGTGGCAGAGAGTTCCAGAGATTCACCACTCTCTGCGTGAAAAAAAAAGTCTTCTCATCTCGGTTTTAAAGGATTTCCCCTTTATCCTTAAGCTGTGACCCCTTGTCCTGGACTTCCCTAACATCGGGAACAATCTTCCTGCACCTAGCCTGTCCAACCCCTTAAGAATTTTGTAAGTTTCTATAAGATCCCCTCTCAATCTTCTAAATTCTAGAGAGTATAAACCAAATTACGTACCATTTGCTAGTGCACTGCTCTCCGATCTCGGGACAGATGCTTCATTAGTTCCACTGCCAAAGACGACCCGTGTTCGAGGTACAGGACGTGGTGTTGCCATGGGGGATGTTTTTCTTGGAATAGGAACTGGGAGTGTTTTCAGCTTCTCTTCCAAATCTTCTTTGTTCACTGCAGTCTGATTAGTGTCTGGGGTTTGGCCGCTGCTAGTGGCTGGAGACTCTGAGGTGTTGGGTCCAGGTGCGATGATGTCAGTCTCCATGACCACTGCTTGCTGCTGCTGCTGCTCATTCTGGACAGTGAGCTGGTCAGAGGGTGTCCCTGGCTCCAGCTGCTTAATTAAGCCATTCTCAGTTTGATCATCGTGGACATTATGGTCCGTCGGCCTTTGTGTTTCCTCCTGAATAGGAGGTTCCACCTCAGGTTTTGATATTTCATGGATGTCAATGCTGTTGGAAAGCTCCGAGACTCTGTCGGTAGCAAAATGATAGCTTTTAAAAGGCACTGAGGGTGGTTGATTGCTTCCTGCACTGTACGACTTCTCGCCACTTTCCTCTGCATTTAACTCTGTCGCCGGCAATGGGCCGCGATTGTAGCCTTCTGATGCTCCTGTGGGTACCTGTGCATGGTGCAGTATCCGTGGGCTAGCTGACGGGAGAGGCTGGGCTGGCAGTGACCCTCGGTACAACTGCAGGCTGTGTCCAGACAGAGAACGCTGCGGCTGTCCAGGAACCCGTCCTCGATGGTGCGTACACACAAAGGTGCCCGAATGTGCACCTGCCTTGTAGGCTCCAGGGAGCAGAGTGCTGGAACACTCTTTGCACCTGAAGAAAAAACAGGACAAGAATGATTCCGTCAACACAGCAGATCAAACACTGGTCCATACGCAAGTAGGACATAGAAACATAGAAACATAGAAATTAGGTGCAGGAGTAGGCCATTCGGCCCTTCGAGCCTGCACCGCCATTCAATATGATCATGGCTGATCATCCAACTCAGTATCCCGTACCTGCCTTCTCTCCATACCCCCTGATCCCCTTAGCCACAAGGGCCACATCTAACTCCCTCTTAAATATAGCCAATGAACTGGCCTCAACTACCCTCTGTGGCAGAGAGTTACAGAGATTCACCACTCTCTGTGTGAAAAAAGTTCTTCTCATCTCGGTTTTAAAGGATTTCCCCCTTATCCTTAAGCTGTGACCCCTTGTCCTGGACTTCCCCAACATCGGGAACAATCTTCCTGCATCTAGCCTGTCCAACCCCTTAAGAATTTTGTAAGTTTCTATAAGATCCCCTCTCAATCTCCTAAATTCTAGAGAGTATAAACCAAGTCTATCCAGTCTTTCTTCATAAGACAGTCCTGACATCCCAGGAATCAGTCTGGTGAACCGTCTCTGCACTCCCTCTATGGCAATAATGTCCTTCCTCAGATTTGGAGACCAAAACTGTACGCAATACTCCACGTGTGGTCTCACCAAGACCCTGTACAACTGCAGTAGAACCTCTCTGCTCCTATACTCAAATCCTTTTGCAATGAAAGCTAACATACCATTTGCATTGTATAAGCACAAGGAATAGTAGGTGCTGGAATGTTACATAGAACACCGAGTGCTGGAATAACTCCGAGTCAGGCATCATCTCTGGAGGACATGGATAGGTGACTTTGTTGGGACTCTACAGTCTTCAGTAGGGATTCTGACACAAAACCGCCTATCCACGCCCTCCAGAGATGCTCCCTGGCCAGACTTTGTGTTCTAGGACACTATGTAATTTGGGCATAGAATCGTTCATTATTCCAAAATCAATTCATCCGATTCTGACTCAAACCCTGTCTCTACAAACACCTCCTCCACGATAACACCTCCTCCACAAACCCAGCTGCACTCCAGACACACTAGAAGGGGAGGAAGTGAATTTTCTTCAATTCAATATTTCAGTTTTGTCACTGCATTTATTATTTTTAAATGTTCATGTTTGTCCAATATCCCCACGTTAATAATTCTGCTTTTTTAGGCTGAGCATCACAAGTGTACAGTATAAACTTTTCACCCCAGACTCGGGTTTGTACAAGGGGCCAAATCAAAGTTAATATAACCATAATATAATCAATATAATCCTATTTTCTAAGTTTCTATTTTGTGGAGTTCCCTGCCACAGAGGGCAGTGGAGGCCAAATCACTGGATGGATTTAAGATAGTTAGATAGAGCTCTAGGGTTATTGATTGGGGATGATCAGCCATGATCACAATGAATGGCGATGTTGGCTCGAAGGGCCAAATGGCCTCCTCCCGCACCTATTTTCTATGTTTTCTATGTCTATCAGTCCAATCATGTGCTCTCCTGTGATGGTTAAATCATCTTTCCCCATCTTACATCAGAGGACTGAGTTACTCCAACACTGTTGCAAGAGCAAGGCAGAGGGCGCATACTCTCAACACTCATCATCAGTCCTCTCAACACCCCTCCATGCACTATCTTCAAAGATCGTTAGGTCTGGTGTAGGAAACTTGTCTGAGTGGGAACTGGACCCAGTGTTCAAGCAGCTCCATGCTACCCAGAGTGGAATAGTTTGATTAGTGTTCTGCTGAATGTCCTCTATCATCCTCTATCATCCCTCCACTCCACCGGTAGTTTTGCAATTTATAGGATACACGGCATCAATTCACAATGATTCAATGGTTTTGCAATTACCAAGAGGGACAAAAAAAATCATGGGAGCAGGAACAAATGCCACCACCTCCTACAGAGTAAACATGGAATGGTAGATGGTATAGGCAACAGACAATAGGTGCAGGAGTAGGCCATTTGGCCCTTCGAGCCAGCACCGCCATTCAATGTGATCACGGCTGATCATCCCCAATCGGCACCCCGTTCCTGCCTTCTCCCCATATCCCCTGACTCCGCTATTTTTAACAGCCCTATCTAGCCCTCTCTTGAAAGCAACCAGAGAACCTGCCTCCACCGCCCTCTGAGGCAGAGAATTCCACAGACTCACCACTCTCTGTGAGAAAAAATGTTTCCTCATCTCCGTTCTAAATGGCTTACTCCTTATTTTTAAACTGTGGCCCTGGTTCTGGACTCCCCCAACATCGGGAACATGTTTCCTGCCGCTAGTGTGTCCAAGCCTTATATGTTATAACAATCTTATATGTTTCAAGTGTATGGCCATGATATTATCACCTTATCCTCACGACAAGTCGCCAGCATTACACCTGTTAATGTTCTAAACAATGAGTGCTGTTGTGACTGATTTCACAGCAGGTACACGCCACTAAGTGGTCTTGCTCAGGAAGTAGCTCACTGACATGTTGTACAGTTAAGGAGATAATGGCATAGCCATACCCACAGCCATTCCATTTGCTCTGTAGGAGGTAATGGCATTTCTTCTTGATCCATTGTAGACCATGAGCCAACAACATTGTCACAAGGCAGTTACTTATAAAATTCCTAGGTGGACAAAAATGCTGGAGAAACTCAGCAGGTGAGTGAGGCAGGATCTATGGAGCGAAGGAAATAGGCGACGTTTCAGGTCGAGACCCTTCTTCAGACAATCGTTTGTACTCAATCTAGCAACAATGTAGTCTGTTAATATGTAGCCAGGTCGAGGTGGTATGTGAATTGAAGGTGATATTGCTCCCATGATTTTTGACCCTCTCGATGAATGCGGTACTGTTGAGAATCTTTGTGAATTGTTGCTGCCTTCCGTATATATATTTTTAACACTGTACAGGTGGAGTGGAGGGGTGAAGGTGGTAGAGGGCGTCCAGCAGAACACAAATCAAACTGCTCTACTCTGGATGGCATGGAGTTGCTTGAACACTGGATCTAGTTACGCACTTGGATGAGTCTCCCACGTGAGACGCCTGCTGAGCTTTGACGACAGCAGAGAGATGCACAGCTTCTTGTTGCTTCACCTTACCTGAAGCAGTTGCGGTGGTAAAGTTTCCCATCCACCAGGTATCTCTGCACCAAGTGAACGTGCTTGCTGCAAATTGCACATGTGCTGCTCAGGGTGTTCCTCTTGGACCTCTCCTCAGTTGCCACCGGGAACTCACTCTGGGGGATAATAAAAATGCAATTACAGCTTAGAGAGACACAGTGTGGACACAGGCCCTCCTGCGCACCGAGAACACGCTGACCCTCGATCACCCCTTCACATTAGTTCAAAGCTATCCCACTTTTGCTACACATGGGGAGGGGGTGGAAGTGATTTTTTACAGAGGGCCAATTAACCTACATACCCACATCTCTTTGGGATGTGGGAGGAAAACAAAGCACCCGGAGCAGATTATTATCTCAATGCGGTTAGGTTGGGTTAGGTAAGGGGGAGGTGCAGCGAGACCTGTGTGTCCTTGTACACTGGTCACTGAAAGTTGGCGTGCGGGTACAGCAGGCAGTGAAGAAAGCTAATGGAATATTGGCCTTCATAACAAGAGGGTTTCAGTATAGGAGTAAAGAGGTTACTGACAATACTCCGCCATGGCTCCTGCATAAAGAGGAATGCCAGTCTTGCAAATAACCATGCCACAGTATGGATTGCTATGGTAACATATGGTATGGTGGTCCCAGAAGCTTCTGCAAGCACACAGATATCACACCAACTCTATAGACTAATAGAAAATAGGTGCAGGAGTAGGTCATTCGGCCCTTCGAGCCTGCACCGCCACTCAATATGATCATGGCTGATCATCCAACTCAGTATCCTGTACCTGCCTTCTCTCCTTACCCCCTGATCCCTTTAGTCACAAGGGCCACATTTAACTCCCTCTTAAATATAGACAATGAACTGGCCTCAACTAGCTTCTGTGGCAGAGAGTTCCAGAGATTCACCACTCTCTGTGTGAAAAATGTTTTTCTCATCTAAAGAATTTCCCATTTATCCTTAAACTGTGACCCATTGTCCTGGACTTCCCCAACATCGGGAACAATCTTCCTGCATGTCTACGTCCCTCTCCTCAGTCATGAGTGCCTCTTACACCCGGCATTAATCATTGGCAGCTTCACTTCCTTGGACCAAGCATAATTTCCAGCATCTACAGGAGCACCCCTCAGAGATTCCTTCTCTTAACCACTCCCTCGTCTTCTTCCCCACCAAATCCAACCCGTTTCATGCCCACATCTCACTTTTGGGCTCAGCCTTTTTCCTTTCTCCATTACCATCTCTTTGAAAACCCCCAAATCAGTTTTCTATGGAAATATAATTGATTGCTGTTAATAGTCCCAACAAGATATCAGTCAGTCAATGTTTAAAATGAGTAACGTTATTTCCACGATAGTTAAGGTCACCCAAAACAGCTGAAGAGTCACATGACCAACAGACGTACATGCGGTGAGAGGACTTGTTTGTTCACAGTGAGCACTTTCTTAACTGACGGCTCTGATGGTGATAATCCAGCTGGTCTCTTCATGGAGGGGGTAACACCAGCTGCAGAGAGAAAGCAATGTGACAGTGAGCCTTCAACATCGCAACAGACTAATCAACGGCCACCGCTTGCCTCCCACACTGGGATCCATGGCTAGCAGCGGAACGCAGTAGATAGGACTGTTCGGTACTTTTGTCGGCACCAACACGTGCCGACACTTGAGTATTGCCCAGGTCAGGGTTCAGCAACCTTGTACTGCATAGGGGCCAGGGCGCGTGTCTGTGAGCAGATGGCGGACCACATCTATTACGTGTACACATGGATCCCGCCCCCATCCCACCCCAGATGGCAGGCATCAAATCGCGTGTTCACAGAAGGTGCGCAGCCGTGCCGGCGGCTTTGCCCAGGATGTGGTTACGGGGAAAAAAATCCGCCTGCGGGCCGGATGATGTCGGGTTGCGGGCCACATTCGGCACGGGGGCCTTAGGTTGACGACCCCTGGCCTAGGTTGTATGCAAAACAAAGCATTTCACTCTGCCGAGGTACCCAAGATACGTGCGACAAGAATGTTTCATTCATTCCTTCTATCCTTACATTTGTTTGGCCAGGTTAATTGTTTCTAAATGGAAACAGTTCACCCAGCAGGGGCATAAAATGCTGGAGTAACTCAGCTGTCTAGGCAACATCTCTGGAAGACATCGCTAGGTCAGAAGTTCCCGACCTGAAACGTCACCTATCCATGTCTTCTACAAATGTCGCCTGACCCGCTGACTTACTAAAGCACTTTGAGACTTAAAAAAAAATTCAGCACCTGCAGTTCCTTGTGTCTACATTTCACTCACTAAAGAATGGAGATCACTAGAACAGCAAATGGTGGCAGTAATCTATAGGTCCCCAAAGATAAGACACAAAAAGCTGGAGGGACAGGCAGCATCTCTGGAGAGAAGGAATGGGCGACGTTTCGGGTCGAGACCCTTATCCAGACTGGTTAGGGATGAATGTCTATAGGTCCCCAGTCTGTTACTACTTGATTACATTGCAATATTATTCAAACACTATATACTGCCTCAGGAGCTTCACTAACATTCTTAGGAAACGAGATGCAAAACAATGCAGGAGGGCAGCAATAGTTCCATGAGCAATAAGGAATTCAAGTCCAGTATTTTTGACACTTGCTGCTCGGAGCGCAACAGTGAACAGTGGAAGGTGTCATTCTGCACCAGATCAAGATCTCATCTGTATTTTCAAGGCGTTGCAAAAGATTGAAGTAAAACAGGGAGCTACAGTCATAGTAGCTCAGTGCAGGAAGCAGATATTCAACCAGACATTTCTGAAAAGCCACATGTCCTTTCAATTTTTTTTCTCCTACAGATATTCATCTATTTTGTTTCTAAAGGTCACAAACTAATCTATCTTTTCCTCTTGTCAGGAGTGCAAACTAAATGCCGTTGAGAATTAAAGAATGCTAATGGCCTGAAGAATGTTAACACACAACAGACTCGATGCTGCGGTCTTGAAGCATACCAAGGTGGATACATCTCCAAGTGTATCCTAGGGCATATTGCGGAAAATAAGGGCATAAACTGCAGGGTCAGCGTTGAAGATACTTGCATCGTCTTTAGCCACGAGTGAGTTCCCAGAAGTCTAGAGGAAGGGCTAATATTGTGCCTTTATTTGAAAAGGGTGCAACAAGAAGCCAGGGAAGCTACAGGCCAGTGAGCCTGACATCAGTGGTGGGAAAGTTACTGGAGGGGATAGTGAGGGACTAGGATTTGGAAAGACAAGGACTGATCACAGATAGTTATTGTGTCTCACAAATGTGATTGGTTTTTTTTTTGAAGAGCTGATGAAGAGGATTGTTGAGTGGATATTTAGCAAGGCCTTTGAGATAGACACAAAATGCTGGAGTAACTCAGCGGGACAGGCAACATCCCTGGATAAAAGGAATGGGTGACGTCTTGGGTCGAGACCCTTCTTCAGACCCTTGTCTGGAAGATTAGAATCCATCGGATCCAGGGTGCTCTAACCTACTGGATCCAAAAGTGACAGTGGAAGGAGTCAGAGAGCAGTAGTGGAGGGTTGTTTTTCCAGATTAGAGGCCTGTGACCAGTGATATGCCACAGGGATCGATGCTGGGTCCACTATTGTTTGTCATTTATATTAACCATTTGGATGACAACATTAACACACTAAGTTTGCAGATGACACCAAAAATCGGTGGTATGGTGGATAGTGAAGGTGGTTATTTAGGATCTTGACCGCTGGGAAAGTGGACTAAGATTCAAGATTCAATTTAATTGTCATTTGGACCCCTTGAGGTCCAAACGAAATGCTGTTTCTGTAGCCATACATTACAAACAAATAGACCCAAGACACAACATAATTTACATAAACATCCATCACATTGCTGTGATGGAAGGCCAAAAAAACTTATCTCTCCACTGCACTGCACTAAAGAATGTCAGATGGGATTCAACTTGTTCCAGTGTAAGGTGCTACACTTTGCTGAGTTAAACCAGAACAGGGACTTGCACAGGAAATGGTGGGGTCCTGGAGAGAGTTGTGGAACATAACGACCTAGGGGTACAGGTATACCGTTCCATGAAGATGGTGACGCAAGTAAACAGGGTGGTGAAGGCAGCATTTGGAATGCTTATGTACATCGGTCAGGGTGATAAGTATAGGAGTTAGGATGTCATGTTACAACTGTACAAGTGAAACCACACCAGGAGTATTGCATGCAGTCCTGACTATAGGAAGGAAGATAGACAAAAATGCTGGAAAAACTCAGCGGGTGAGGCAGCATCTATGGAGCAAAGGAAATAGGCAACGTTTCGGGTCGTTAAGGATATCATTAAGCTGTAAAGGGCGCAGGGAAGATTCACTAACAGGACTGGAGGGCTTGAGTTATATGGTGGGGCTGGATAGGCTGAGACATCTTTCCCTTGAGCTTAGGAAACTGAGGCAGCATAAGAGGTGCAGATAGGGTGAATAATCAGTCTTTTCCTCCAGAGAAGGGGAGTCTAAAACTAAAGGGCACAGATTGAAACCAAGAGGGGAATGATTTAAAAGGACACCTGAAGGGTCAACACAAAGGGTATTTGAGATATATGGAACTGCCAGAGAAAGTTGTAGAAGTGGGTAGGACTATAATGTTCAAATATATTTAGACAGGTCACATCAGCACCTTCTACTTTCTGAGAAGATTACGGAGAGTCGTTATGTCAAGGAAGACTCTCTCTAACTTCTACAGGTGCACAGTAGAGAGTATGCCGACTGGTTGCATCGTGGCTTGGTTCGGCAACTTGCGCGCCCAGGAGCGGAAAAGACTACAAAAAGTAGTAAACACTGCCCAGTCCATCATCGGCTCCGATCTCCCGTCCATCGAGGGGATCTATCGCAGTCACTGCCTCAAAAAGGCTGGCAGCAACATCAAGGACCCACACCATCCTGGCCACACACTCATCTCCCCGCTACCTTCAGGTAGAAGGTACAGGAGCCTGAAGACTGCAACGTCCAGGTTCAGGAACAGCTACTTCCCCACAACCATCAGGCTATTAAACTCAACTCAAACAAAACTCTGAACATTAATAGCCCATTATCAGTTTATTTGCACTTTATCTGTTTTATTTATTCAGGTGTGTATATATTTATACAATGGTATATGTACACACTGATAGAAACATAGAAACATAGAAATTAGGTGCAGGAGTAGGCCATTCGGCCCTTCGAGCCTGCACCGCCATTCAATATGATCATGGCTGATCATCCAACTCAGTATCCCGTACCTGCCTTCTCTCCATACCCCCTGATCCCCTTAGCCACAAGGGCCACATCTAACTCCCTCTTAAATATAGCCAATGAACTGGCCTCAACTACCCTCTGTGGCAGAGAGTTCCAGAGATTCACCACTCTCTGCGTGAAACTCTGTTCTGCATTCATGCCTTCTATATTCTGTTGTGCTGAAGCAAAGCAAGAATTTCATCGTCTTATCTGGGACACATGACAATAAACTCTCTTGAATCTTGAAGGAAAGATTTGCAGGGACATGGGCCAAATAAGAGTCGCTCAAATAGACAACTTGCCTCAAGGGGTTGATTTTTCTGTTGTATGACTCAAAATGCACAAAGTGTGTAAACCATTTATCAAGGAACTTAAAATAATGTTTGCAGTAAGAAACATAGAAGAAAAAAAACCAACCAGCCACAGCCTGCAAGTCTTGCCTGCAGCCTGACAACAGAAAAACAGCCCCCAGCTGACAGTTATTGGAGACAGCAGTGTGGGAGGGACACAGAGAGCAACAATCTCCATGTTACAGGGGCCACAACGTCTCCTATTTAGAATATTAATAACTCCTTACAGCCTGCAAGCTTATTCCGTCAGTTTTGACTCTAGTTTCATTGATAGCTTTTAGTTCCAAAGTTTTTTGATCCTTTGAATATCAGCGGGATTCCTACCAACTTTTACCTTGTTATATTGCAGCATGCATTCAGCCTTCCTGGACCACATTGGCTGCTGCTGGGTGACTGAAACCCGTGATAACATGAGGTGCCTGTACAGCACCAAAACCTTCTTTTGGAAGGTGTCTTGACTATATAACTTTGAGCTGAACTGCTTCGTTTGATAAAACCGCTCACTACATATACAACCTTTCAGGCTATTTAACGGAAACTATTACAAAATAGAATTGCTATTCCAAAGCGGCTGGGGTGGGCTGGCTCCGTACCGTGGTTCTGGTTAGTGAAGTAGTTGTAGAGCTGAGATACATAGGTCAGGATGCTGAGCCGATCAGGAACGCGCATCGCCACCATATCCTCTGCGTCCAACAGCGCGGGGATTCCCAGCTCCTGCTCTGCCACTTCAAACGCCTATGGAGACACAAAGACACGTCATCAAAATGCAGGAAGGAAATGCAGATGCTGGTTTACACCAAAGATAGACACAAATTGCTGGAGTCACTCAGCGGGCCAGGCAGCATCCCTGGAGAGATGGAATGGGTGATGTTTCGGGGTCGAGACCCTTCTTCAGATGAATGTCAGCGGAAGACTTGCCCCTTGGATTTGGTGAAATTGTTAAACTGCGTACTAAATGCAAACTTTCTCTGGCACAAAAGTCATAGTAACCGTTGCCAAATCATTTGAAGCACCAATTAAACGCAAGTACCACAGTTGCATATCCTTAATGATGGAGATGGCAATAATGTATACAATGGCTAATTGCAATACCAGGTTAAAACTCTTAAATCTGATGTAAGCATTTGCTAAGATGTGTGACAAAACCAATTTAAACCCTGCTTAGTTTAACTAGCGGATTATAAATAACGCCTATGGAGACACAAAGACACTTCATCAAGATGTGGGAAGGAACTGCAGATGCTGGTTTACACCGAAGATAGACACAAATTGCTGGAGTCACTCAGCGGGTCAGGCAGTATCTCTGGAGAAAAGGAGTAGGTGATGTATCTGTGATGGAACCCTTCTTCAGATTGAATGTAGAGGTGGGAGGAAATAAATTGCAGGCGAGGATAGGCCAAAACAAATCAGGGCCGGCAACAGTTGACCTCGGGAAGGGTGGAGCCCACAATGGCCCATTGTTGGCTGGGGAAGAAGTGATAACAAGAAAGATACAAGGATGCGACCAGTGGAACAGGAAGGGTGAGTATGGTGGGGAAGAAAGGATGGAGGGAGGGAGGGGATACAGGAGTTACTTGAAATTAGAGAAATCAACTCTCATACCTGGGGTGTAAGCTGCTCAATTGCTATTCCCCCAATTTGCATCAGGCCTCACTCTGACGGTAGAGGCCCAGGACAGAAAGGTAAGTATGGGAATGGGGATAGGAGTTAAAATGTTCATAAAGGTGCGGAGTGATTAAGGAACAGCATGGATTGCACCTTCCCAGTACATCACCTCTATGCATGTTCTCTAGGCATGCTGCCAGGCCTGTCCAAGGACCCTTCTTCAGAAAATAGACAGGTGACATTTTGGGTCACGATCCTTCTTCAGAAGATGGGTCCTGACCTGAAACATCACCTATCCGCGTCCTCCAGAGATGTTGCACGACTCACTGAGTTACTCCAGCACTTTGTGTCTTTTTTGTATTGTATTGTATTGTATTCAAATTTATTGTCATTGTCTCAATTTGAGACAACGAAATGAATTTCCCTTACAGGCAGTATCATAAAAAAATCACAAAAAAATAATAAAAATAAATAATAAATAAATAATACAACATATTAAAAATAAAATTGAAATTGAATTAAAAACTTAAAAATTTTTAAAAAGCACAAACACAGAAAGTCCACGACACAACATAACATAAATGGCACCCAGGTGAGGACGGCACCATAGTCCAGCCAGCCTCCCCTCCGTGTTCATCCGTGGTCGGGGCCTTCCGAGCACCCGCAGTCGCCGCCCCGGGTGGCCCGATGTTCAGGCCCTCACGCCGGGCTGGTGGAACGCCGACGCCGAACCCCGACGGTGAGCATCTTCCTCCTCAGCGGCCCGGACCTCCTGATCAGCCTCCCGCTGCCGGAGTCTGCAGCTCCTGAGTCCGCAGGCCGAGCCGGGCAGAGTCGCAGGACCCCGCGCTGTCCATCAGCGTCGCCCGCGTTGGGAGCTCCGCAAACCGCAGCTCCATGATGTTGGTGCAGCAGGTCCAGCAATCCGGGCTCCAGACGGCGACCCCCGGTAAGGCATCGCCAGCCCCGCGATGTTTCAGCGCTGTCCCGCCGCTGCTGGAGCTCCGGTCGATCCCGGCAGGGATTCCTTTTTACTTATGAACTGGTGTTCAGTTTCAACCTTTCAAAATGATGTTTACTCTTTCATTTACATGGTGCCCGTCACATCCTCAATATGGCCCAAAGCTATTCCCAGCCAACGAAGTACCTTTGCAGCACAAAGGGGCACAAAATGCTGCAGTAACTCAGTGGGCCAAGCAGCATCTCTGGAGAACATGGGTAGGTGATGTTTCGGTTCGGGACCCTCCTTCCTTGCCCTGTGTTCTACATTGGCTGTCATGGGCCGGCACCAGCTGGCCCACGCTCTGTCTCAGCCGCAGCTCTCCAGATGCACCGTGCAGCGGTAGAAGGCTCCTGCGATGCGCCCTAGAGCCGAGCGACCAATGGATCTGGAGGGGTGCAGTCAAGGGCAACCCGGCGGGGATCCCCGAGTATGAATGTTTAGAGGGATATGGGCGTTATCTTGCTTCTATTCAAACTTGCCAGTAGTCTTTCACAGCATTTATACTCTGTTTTGTGTAACTGATGATACAAATCCTTCTACTCCCCAAGTTCAGAACGAAAAGTCAAAATCAGAACACTGGCCCTTCCGCATAAATCACTCATGACACCCCATCTAAGCTAGTCCCATTTGTTCGTGTTTGGCCCATATACATCTCTCTAAACAATTGTGGAATCTCTGCATCAGAGGGCGGTGGATGCAGATTCTCTGGATGCTTTCAAGAGAGAGCTAGATAGGGCTCTTAAAAATAGCGGAGTCAGTGGATATGGGGTGAAGGCAGGAATGGTGTACTGATTGGGGATGATCAGCCATGATCACATTGAATGGCGGTGCTGGCTTGAAGGGCCGAATGGCCTCCTCCTGCACCTATTGTCTATTTCCTATCTATGCACCTGCTTTTTAAATGTTGCTAGACCAAGTGGGACCCGTCCCCCAACGTGGGGGGGGGGAGCGCGGTGTCGCCGTTCGCCCCGTGGGGGGGGGGGTGGGGTGCAGGGTGCGGGCAACTCGTTCCATACACCAACCACGCTTGTATGGAGAAAGGTGCTCCTCAGGTTCCTATTAAATGTTTCCCCTCCCACCTTAAACCTACACACTCTAGTTCTTAATTCGCCTACTCTGGGACTAAGATTCTGGATTCACCCTCTCTATTCCCCTCACAATTTTTTGCCACTATAATACCCCTCCTCAGCCTTCTGCGTGCCTCGCCTGCTTCTCATCTACCTACGTTTTGCGGAGCTCCCAACGCTGGCGGCGCCGATCAACAACGTGGGGTCCTGCGACTCTGCCCAGTTCGACCTGCGGACTCGGGAGCTGCGGACTCCGGCTGCGGGAGGCGGCTGATCGGGAGGTCCGGGCCGCTGAGGAGGAGGATGTTCACCGTCGGGGTTCGGCGTCGGCATTCCACTAGCCCGGCGTGAGGGCCTGAACATCGGGCCATCCGGGGCGGCGACTGCGGGTGCTCGGAAGGCCCTGACCACGGATGAACATCTGGGAAGATCGGAGGGGAGGCTGGCTGCACAATGGTGCCTTCCTCACCTTGGTGCCACTGTGTTGTGTTGTGTCGTGGACTTTCTGTGTTTGTGCTTTTTTTTAAATTCTATTTTATTTTTTTAATGCGTTTTAATATTTATTATTTATTTATTTTTATGATACTGACTGTAAAGGGAAATTCATTTTGTTGTCTCTAATTGAGACAATGACAATAAATTTGAATACAATACAATACAATACAATTTAGGCCCTTGAGTCCTGACAACACCCTCGTAAATCTTCTCTGCACTTTTTTCAGCGTAAAGGGCTGTCCCACTTGGGCAACCTAATCCGCGAGTTCTGGCAAGTTTGCCCTCGACTTATACTCGCAGCATGGTCGATACGAGGTCGTAGGAGGTCTTTGTAACTCTCCTTCATGCTCAAGAGTAGTCCCCGTGTACTCGAGGCCTCAGCTAGGCCGCAACATATTTTTCAGCATGTCGAAAAATGCACGCGAGTAAAAAAAGGTCGCCATGGAAAAACATCGATGCTTTTTTTACTCGTAGGTTTAGTCGAAGTAGGTCGTAGTAGGTCGGCATGTTAGTCGTAGGTAATCGAGGGTAGTCGAAGGTAGTCGTAGATAATCTTTATCATAGTCGAAGGGAGATCGAAGGAAATCGAAGGAGGTCGTCTTCACTCTCCACTATTCGGTGTCCAATTTTCCCGAAGTTAGTCGTAGCTAGTCGAAGCTAGTTTTCAACATAGTCTAAGGAGGTCTTCAACATGACACTTTTTCCAAACTCTCCTAAACTCGCCTAATCGCCATGAGGTTGGCCAAGTGAGACAGCCCCTTAATGGTACTTTTCCAAAAGTGGGGTGATCAAAATTGAACACAATAACTCTATGAGAGACATAAAAAGCTGGAGTAGCTGAGCTTTTAAGAATGAACTGCAGATGCTGGAATATCGAAGGTAGATAAAAATGCTGGAGAAACTCAGTGGGTGAGGCAGCATCTATGGAGTAACTGAGCGGGTCAGGCAGCATCTCTGGAGGAAAGGAATAGGCGGCGTGCAGTCACAGGTCCCAAAGTGCTCGTCCACTGACACTTCTGTCACTTGCCGGCCCCAATTCCTGAAGAGCAGGTCAGGCTTTGCCCGATCCCTTGCAAAGCCCTCACTACACATTGCTTGAGGAAAATTTCCTGAACGTTATTGACAAATCCTATCCCATCTAAACCCTGAACACTTTGCAGTCAAAGTCTATTTTCGGAAAGTTAAAATCCTCAACTATGAAAATCCAATTAGTCTTGCAGCTGTCGTCAACCTCGAGGCAATCCTCTAATTCCTGTCTGACCACTTGTGAAGCTAGAGTACAATCCCAACAACGTGATCACAAAGATATTAAGCACCCCGAAAGCCCCAAAATTCACTCATAAATTGAATCGCCGTTGTATGACAAAGGCTGGAGTCATCAGCCAGGTGACAAGGTCACCCTCGTGCATTGAGATCAACATAGCACACAATTCACTGGAGGGAGAGACCAAAGTCTGTTGGGACTTTGGCACGGTTTCTGACATCCTGATCAGCTGGTTAATGGCAGATCGGATGATCCGAAGATAGACACGAAAATGCTGGAGCAACTCAGCGGGACTGGCAGCATCTGTGGAGAGAAGGAATGGGTGACATTTTGGATCGAGACCCTTCTTCAGACCCGAAACGTCGCCCATTCCTTCTCTCCAGAGATGCTGCCTGTCCCACCGAGTTACTCCAGCATTTTATGTCTATCTTCGGTTTAAACCAGCATCTGCAGTTCAGTCCTACACAGGTTGGGTATGCACGGTGTTCTATTTATAAGACGATGACTAATTCTCAATTACAGCTTTGCTAAATTCATCCTTATTTGTTTTTAATCTTGACCTGTTACCATCCTCTTTTACATTCCAGTTTCATTCTCACTTTCATCCAATTTATGGTCTACCACCCTACTAAAAATTTCCTTTTATCCTTTACTAAATTAATCCAAAACCTTGCATGTGCATGCTTAAAATTTAGTTCAACGTCTGATCAAAGACCATTGTCCTGAAACATTAACTATTTTGTTCTTCAGCATTTTCTCTTTTGATTACAGTCTTGATACCATGTCAAATCCAAGCTTTCATTTTCCTATAATAATCTTTGCAGCTAATCATTCTCCAACATGCCACAGCTCTTAAAACCTTGTTGCTAAAAGCCAGTTTCAGTTATGATAACGGCACTGGCAGACTGTTCAAAATTGGTCTGCTAACATCCTTCAGTCCACAATGTCTGTGTCAGACATGATGTCAAGTTTAGTTTAGTTTAGAGATATAGCGTGGAAACATTCTTGCTGTTGTGTGAGTGCAGCGTAGGTTTACAAGGTTAATTCCCGGGATGGCGGGCCTGTCATATGCTGAGAGTTTGAAGCAGCTGGGCTTGTACTCTCTGGAGTTTAGAAGGATGAGAGGGATTCTTATTGAAACATATAAGATTGTTAAGGGTTTGGACACGCTGGAGGCAGGAAACATGTTCCCGATGTTGGTGGAGTCCAGAACCAGGGGCCACAGTTTAAGAATAAGGGGTAAGCCATTTAGAACGGAGACGAGGAAACACTTTTTCTCACAGAGAGTTGTGAGTCTGTGGAATTCTCTGCCTCAGAGGGCGGTGGAGGCCGGTTCTCTGGATGCTTTCAAGAGAGTTAGATAGGGCTCTTAAAAATAGCGGAGTCAGGGGATTATGGGGAAAAGGCAGGCACGAGGTACTGATTGGGGATGATCAGCCATGATCACATTGAATGGCGGTGCTGGCTCGAACAGCCGAATGGCCTACTCCTGCACCTATTGTCAGGGCCACGCAGGTCATGGGGAGAACGTACAAACTCCGTACAGGCAGCACCCGTAGTCGGGATCGATCCGGGGTCCCCGGCGTTGCATTCGCTGTAAGGCAGCAACTCTACTGCTACGCCACCATGACCGCACACAACACCCTTTGTGTAAAATACTTGTCACACACATCTCCTTTAAACTTTCTCTCTCCAATCATAAAGCTATGCCCTCTAGTCCTTTGACATTTCCACCCTGGGAAAATGTTCTGACTGTCTATGCTCTCTATGCCGCTCGTAATCGTATATACTTCTACCAGGTCTCATCTCAACATTTGACGTTCCAGGGAAAACAATCCAAGTTTGTGCAACCTCTCCTTATAGCTCATACCCTTGAATCCAGGCAGCATTCTGGTAGACCTCTTCTGCATCTTCTCCACATCCTTCTTGTACTGTGGACGAGCAGATATCTGTTGTCCTTAAGCGGTCTGCTCTACTTTGACTCTGCTCTGAGGAAGTTAATTATAACCTCATTCTGTTGTGTGTGTGTCCATGAATGTGTCAATATCGACTTGACCTTAGCCTCTGAATGTGGACAGGCAAGAATCCTCCGATTCTTGCAGCTGACAGCATTCCATCGACAGACTCTAGCAACCACAGTCCCTTGTGTCTCTATGATCTTTTACAGGCTTGTGGGTTAAGACTGAAGTGTGAAATGAACCCTGTCAGGTAGTTAGCAATGGTTTCAATTTAAATACTACCTCTTACAGATTAACACTGACCAGTTCCTTCCTGTGTCCAAATAAATAGGACAGAACTAACCCATAATAATAAATAATATTTACATTTTAAAACCAGATTCAAAATACACTGTTGTTACTGTGTAAGAAGGAACTGCAGATGCTGGTTTAAACTGAACATAAAAAGCTGGGTAGTAGACAAAAATGCTGGAGAAACTCAGCAGGTGAGGCAGCATCTATGGAGCGAAGGAAATAGGCAACGTTTTGGGCCAAAACCCTTTTTCAGACTGATGTGAGGGGAGGAAGAGAAGAAAGGAAGACGAGGAGCCAGTGGGCAGAGGGAGAGCTGAGAAGGGGAGGAGACAATAAGGACTAGCTGAAATTAGAGAAGTCAACGTTCATACCGCTGGGGTGCAGACTACCCAAGCGAAATATGAGATGCTGCTCCTCCAATTTACAGTAGTCCTCACTCTGGCCATGGAGGAGGCCCAGGACAGAGAGGTCGGATTTGGAATGGGAGGGGGAGTTGAAGTGCTGAGCCACCGGGAGATCAGGTTGGTTATTGCGAACTGAGTGGAGGTGTTCGGCGAAGCAATCGCCAAGCCTACACTTGGTCTCACCGATGTAGAGCAGCTGACATCTAGAGCAGCGGATACAATAGATGAGGTTGGAGGAGATGCAGGTGAACCTCTGCAGCACCTGGAAAGACTGCTTGGGTCCTTGAATGGAGTCAAGGGGGGAGGTAAAGCGACAAGTGTAGCATTTCTTGCGGTTGCAAGGGAAAGTGCCCGGAGAGGGGGTGGTTCGGGTGGGAAGGGACGAATTGACCAGGGACAAAAACTGGATATTGATTTCTCTAACTTCAAGTAACCCCTGCATTCCCTCTCTGAATGCAAGGTATGAAGAAGGGTCTCGACCCGGAACATCACCCATTCTTTCTATCCAGAGATGCTGCCTGTCCCTCTGAGTTACTCCAGCATTTTGTCTCTCTCTTCAGTGTAAAACAGCATCTGCAGTTCCTTGCAACCCATTCCCTCTCTCTCTCCATCCCTCCCCCACCCAAGTCGTACCAGCTTCAAAGTAGAAGAAGGGTCTCGACCCAAAACGTCGCCTATTTCCTTCGCTCCATAGATGCTGCCTCACCGGCTAAGTTTCTCCAGCATTTTTGTCTACGCAGCTATCAATGGCCTGTTTCCTTTATCATCATTACTTTTTTTGCATATCATTCATTCATTTGTTCTACATCTCTCTACATCACTGTCTATATCTCTCGTTTCCCTTTCCCCTGACTCAGTATGAAGAAGGGTCTCGTCCCGAAACAACACATAGTCCTTTTCTCCAGAGATGCTGTCTAACCCATTGCTCATCTTCGGTTTAAACCAGCATCTGCAGTTCCTCCCTGCACATTTCATCGAACCCGCTGAGTTACTCCAGCTTTTTGTGTTTACACTGCTGTTCCTGTTGTTTTCAAAAATAGATCTGCAGGAGAATGGAAGGCTGACGTCATGGGCTGGACAGCTGCTGGAGGGCAGAGAGAGCCGGCAGAAGCTGGAGCGCCCTGGCACCACCGCAGGTCAGCTGTGGCCGTCTCCAACCAACTGCTCACTGACCTCAAACATACAGCAACACTCCACTCTTTTAAATCTCTACTCCAACTGCAGCATATCTTACTTTAACTATGCTCTTAACCTCCTCTCTAAACATATTTCCTTTATCATGTATCTGTACACTGTGGACGGCTCGACTGTGATCATGTATAGTCTTTTTGCTGACTGGTTAGCATGCAACAAAAGCCTTTCACTACCTCGGTAAACGTGACAATAAACTAAACCGAAAACTAAACTGAGGGAAGTTTTAGTCATTGTGAGGAGTCTTCTTGAACTGCTACAGCATATGGGGTGGAAGTTTGGGATTTTGACCTCTGACTACGAGGGAATGGCAATTTCTATTCAAGTCTGGATGGTTGGGCACTATGCATATTCCACCCTCACTAGATCAGGGATGCCAAATTCTTCAACTTGGGGCCATTTACAAATGAGGCTGAAATTTATACTGGCACCACCATCACACGACATGCAGATTAGCGTAACAGAGTTATACATCATTGAAACAGGCCGTTCGGTCCAACTATCCTATGCTGGACAAGTTGCTTAATCAAGCTCGTCCCACTTGTTTGCACCTATCCTAAATCCCTCCAACCCTTTTCTATCTTTCACACAGAGAGTGGTGAATCTCTGGAACTCTCTGCCACAGAGGGTAGTTGAGGCCAGTTCATTGGCTATATTTAAGAGGGAGTTAGATGTGGCCCTTGTGGCTAAGGGGATCAGGGGGTATGGAGAGAAGGCAGGTACGGGATACTGAGTTGGATGATCAGCCATGATCATATTGAATGGCGGTGCAGGCTCGAAGGGCTGAATGGCCTACTCCTGCACCTAATTTCTATGTTTCTATCTGTGTGCCTGTCTAGGTGCCCTTTAAATGCTTGCTGTGAGATCTCTGGGCTTGCACACAATAACATAAACTGGTGCAAAACACTCATTTGATCTCTTCATTCAATATCACATGAACATTTCTATCATGACTCATAAGAACAAAGCAACAGTTCTAAACTAGAGGTACGAGGTCTGCTTCGTAGGGGTAGGTTAACAAAGTGTCACTCTATTTAGAGTATGTTGAGAAGCTGCCAAATCCCCGCACCTAGCACTAGTCCAATATCATGGTCGCACCAATCCCTCAAGCGATTGCCTCGCACGTAACCTTGTTTTCCATCTCACTTCCTTACAAGCATTGCAAAGACAGGAGTTCGAGAAAGGGCTTATTCTCTCATGTACAATGCTTGCTTGTAATAAATGGATCAATGAACCAGGCTAACAACCCCCAGCACTGAGTCCCCTGTTACATTCAAAATGTAACAACACGGAACTGCAGATGCAGGTTTACACCAAAGATAGACACAAAAATGCTGGAGTAACTCAGCAGCGGGTCAGGCAGCGCCTGTGGAGAAAATGGGTAGGTGACATTTTAGGTCAGGACCCTTTTTCTTTTCGTGTCCCTCGTTACAAATGTTGACCTCGCTGTCATTGCCCATCCTGAAAAGGACGCAAGCTTCCGGCAACAATCAGTGGAAGCCATCACTTGTCGCAATAGATGGTAGCAGAATTAGCTCAGAATACTTCCAGTTTCCAGTCCCGCGACGTGGATGCTTCTGCTATGGGGGCCAAAGCAGGACCCTTCTTCAGACTGAAGATGATCTGGTGAAGGGTCCTGACCCGAAACGTCACCTATCCATTTTCTCCAGAGATGCTGCCTGACCCGCTGAGTTGCTCCAGCATTTTGTATCCATGCCCAGTTATATTCAACAAGCACCACTGGGCGAGCATTACTGTTTGTATGCCCAACACCATACTCTTGAACCAGACAATCGACTCCAAGCTCTGCCATAGGGCAAATGAACAGGCGGACTAAGCAAAATGTTCAAAAACGTGTTCACAGCCTCCTTGAAAAGAAAAAGGTGCCACATTCCCACCAACTCTTGGGAATCACATTCAGGATAGTATTCAGAATGGAGCAATGAAGAATTTCTTCATTGATGTCAGTTTGTACAGGCAAGTGGGTCCTCAGACAGCAGCCACATTGTCTTCGCTTCTCTGTCATGGATCTTGAAGTTGGAGTTGTGCTGTGTGCCCAGGTTGAGAGAGGACCATTGTTGATGTTCATCCTCTTGAGTTGACCAAGAACAAATATTCAAGTGTCAAATGTGTTCTTGCGGCTTGAAGACTGAAGCTGAGGTGACCCCAGTTATGGAGTGGAGGTGACGTCAGTTGAACAGTTTCCTATTTATTCTGAAAACTACCTTCACAAGGCATAGGCTTTCTGGAAGTGCTGGGAGAAAGACTCAGTAAAGTGTTGGTGATAAGAGAATATTGAACGACCAGGGTGGGAGTGGTTGGGTTTTCTTGTCAACTGCCTGGTACTTGCATGGAATGAATGCTCGTTTCCATTTATCAGCCCAAGCTTGCCCGCCGCAGACTGAGGATTCAGGACCGCGATCCGCCACGGATTGATGCACCAGGAACCCGCCCGGAAGGGCCGGCTCGTCCGCTCAGAGAGGAAGGTGTGGGACGGGGGGCCGGCGGGCAGAATGGCTGTGGGAGTGAGTGCACTGCTCGACGGTGGACCAGGCCGCTGGGGCTCGGCTGGGACTGGGCTCCAAGAAACCCGAGGGCCTGCCTACAGCGGTGGAGCAGTGGAGAACACCAACAGCTTCACTAGCCAGGCCGACCGTGCAACGTCACCATGACAACGGGCCTTCATGGTCAGGTCAAGAACCCTACACTAACAACCGGGATTTGAAAATGGTGCCAAACTGGTGAGTTTGAATATTGCCTCAGGTAGACAAAAGTGCTGGAAAAACTCAGCTGGTGCAGCAGCATCTATGGAGCGAAGGAAATAGGCAACGTTTCAGGCCGAAAACCTTCTTCAGACTTGGCAACGATTCGGGCCGAAACCCTTCTTCAAACTATTAACTCAATGTACTATTGTTATACACTTGTACTGCATATGAGATGCTGATTTAAGGTGTATCTAAGTGCTTATGTACAGTGATACTTGTACTGTACTGAATATAAAAATGAATTTCACCCTACATCAGTACATGTGACAAATAAGGTATCATTGAACCATTGAGGTACCGTGATCATCAGTGAACACCTCGACATCTGATTTAGGAGTGGAACTTGAAGATGTTGTCCTGACCTGATGCCAAGATATTTAGCCTCCATCTACAACCTTCCATTGCTCCAGTATGATTCAAGTCAGTGTAGTGCCCCTCATTCCCCACCTCGACACCCCTCTCCAGGCCCAATTCCCAATAGCATAAAGGCGGCAATGTTTTCCACACCACATCCTTCATAGCTTCTGGAAGAGCCAGACTCAATGACTAAATTAGATTAGATTAGATTCCTTTATTGTCATTCAGACCTTTCGGTCTGAACAAAATTTTGTTGCCTACAGTCATACATATAATAATAAATAACAAAACATACAATAAACACAAATTAACATCCACCACAGTGAGTTCACCAAGCACCTCCTCACTGTGATGGAGGCAAAAGTCTTGTCCCCTTGCTAAGTAGCTCCCAACAGTGCTACTGATGCTGCCAAAATCATATCTGGGTTCATTAAACTGCCATGCAATTTATTGCAGGCTTAGCCAATGCATCTCAGATGGCTCGTGGTGTACATAGGTATATGGAGCAGAACTAATTTGGAGAATTTCTCATTCACTGGACTAGCCACGCAGGTAATGGCCAACCTACTTTGGTGCCAAATGTACAGTGTTCTCCCACCTGAAGTATTGACTCGCTGTGTATTACTCAAGTGCCATTGGCACAACTGTACTTTAATCCACCTGATTAATTAATGAGCCTTCACCAATTGCCTTAACTCACTAAGCACAATCTCATTAATTTAATTAACTTTGCAGTTAATCCACTTATATAAGAAGTAATCTGATCGCACAACGCTCCAGTTATTCCCACACACGATTAGAAATACTGCTGCTATGGATAACATTTCAAGCATCTCTCTGTAAAATCTTTCTGTCAGTGATATATTCAGTGAACCTTTAACAGGAAATAGCCGCATGATGTGTACCAGTCATTAAAGGGACAACTAATGTGGCTGGTTTAACTCTTAGCACAAATGTTAAAATCATAACCTCTAATCACTGATAGAAAACAGGTCGGGATGTCTTAAATTGGGCATCACAGCATGCAATTCATCAAATGTAGACAAAAATGCTGGAGAAACTCAGCGGGTGCAGCAGCATCTATGGAGCGAAGGAAATAGGTAACGTTTCGGGCCGAAACCCTTCTTCAGACTTCAGCAATTCTTCAACGTTTGCACTTAGGGTGGCACAGAGGTAGAGTTGCTGCCTAACAGCACCAGAGACCCGGGTTCAATTCTGACTACGGGTGCTGTCTGTACAGAGTTTGCGCGTTCTCCCTGTGAGTTTTCTTCGGGTGCGCTGGTTTCCTCCCACGTACTGAAGATGTGCAAGTTTGTAGGTTAATTGTCCGTAGTGTGTAGGATATAACTAGTGTACGGGTGATTGCTGGTTGGCGTGGGCACGGTGTGACCCGTTTCCACGCTGTATCACTGAAGTTAGCTTTTAACAGAGGAATGGTGAAATAAAAAATTGAGGAATGATCGAGCAAGGGCGGAATGCCAAGCAAAGGGTTGGCAATGAATGCTGTGCTTAAATACACTATGACAAATAAGGTTGGCAGGCTACAGACCATGACTGCCATGTGGGATTGTACTGTGGTGGCAGTAACAGAGTTCTGGCTCAAACACGGAACAGGAATGGAAAATTGATATTCCTGGCCACAACGCATAGAAGGAAGAGAGAAGGGGAAATAAAAATGCTAGCGGTATTGATTAAAGATACAGCTCGACCTACGATGGGGTTACGTTTCGATAAACCCAACGTAAACCAAAAATATCGCAAGTCGAAAACGCATTGCGATCACGAGACGGGAAGTGACATGCGGCTCGCTGCCGCTGCCGAGCGTAAAGTCGAAATATCGCAAGTCGAAGCATCGTAAATCGGGGAGTACCTGTACTGCAATATCCCTGAAAGAAAATACTATGATTTGAGCTTGAACTTATTCACTTTTAATTTGTAAAACTTAAATAAATACTCCCAAGGACCTATTTGGGAAATCTTTTAAAATCTCCAATTAAGTCCGCAGGCCAGAATGCCACCTACACGATATTTACATTTTTATTCCTTTCAATTTGAGGATAGCAGTTTCCAAAATGCACCCAATGACGCAACAGTATGTGGAATGTCTTAACGGTGGCAAGTTGATGGTGAAAAATAAATGGATATTTGTGGGTGAATTTGGAATGAAAATTAAAGGTGCATAATTACATGAAAGACAGCAAAGACTTTACTGCAGATGTGATTCAGGAAATACCCAAACTGTACATAGTTCACAGTGGTTAATTCCATGGTTTTCAAAAACCCACCCGTCATGTTTTAGTGTGGATGTGTGACAGCTCAGTGAAAATCCACTCGTATTTGTTGGGTCCGATCCATGGTCACAACATAAGTAGATAGAATAAAGAAGTGTGGTATGCTTGCCTTCATCACAGGCTATTGTGTTTAAGAGTCAGAAAGCCACATCACAGCTTCACAAAACTTTGGTTTGACTGCATTTGGAGTATTGCGAGCGGTTCTGCTCACACCATTACAGGAAGAACATGGAGGCTTTGGAGAAGGGGCAGAAGAAGGTTACCAGTACACTGCCTGGATTAGAGGGTATTGCTCTACAACAGTGGTTCCCAACCTTTTTTTGGCCATGCCCCACCTAATCACCTCTAAAATCCTGATGCCCCCTCCCCCCCACATGTGGTGATATATAATTCTTATCATTTAAAAAGTGAACTCCGTTTCAGCTGAAGAAGCTTAAAACCGTTTTCTTCAATTAAAATTGAATCTGAACCTGAATCTGAAAACGCCAATACCTTGGTTTAAACAAGCTTCAAAAGAACATTGTGGTGATTATGTAATAACTACACAATAAAGACCTTTTATACCCAAAAACAATTATTTACTCAAAATAACATCTGAAACATAAACTACATATGTTTAACTGATGGAAAATCCAAAAAAATAAAAATGGAAAATTTGGACCCAGACCTCCTCACAAAAAATCAAATTGCCCCCCTGTGGGGCGTACGCCCCACGTTGGGAACCACTGCTCTACAAAGAGGCTGGATATATTTGGATTGTTTCCATTGGTACACCAGAGGTTGAGAGAGACCCATCAGTAGTTTATAAAAATTATGAGAGACATCGATATGGTAGACAGATCTTTTTTCCTCCAATTTTAAATACTGGAGGGCATAGATTGAAGATGAAGAAGGCAGTTTAGAGTAGATGTGTTGGAAAAGGTTTTTTCTTTAATCACAACCACAGTAGATGCGTGGTATGCACTGCCGTGGGTGGTGGTGGAAGCCGATACGCTAAGTGTGTTTAAGAGACTATTAGATGGATAGGTGGAATGGTCAGACATGGAGCACATGCAGGCAGAAGGGATTAGTTTAATTAGGCTGGACCACATTGAGCCATGGGTGATTCTCCCAGTGATCCTGTTGCTGAAGAGAAGCCATGCTGAAAACAGCCACACGCATGCCAGCTTCACAGCAGGCCAGAGGTTTTTGACCATTATTTAAACACTGACATTGCGGAGGGCAAATAAAGATATTCACTACCTTTGAAGACCCTGAAATACATGGTGATCAAGTTCAAGTTCATATTTATTGTCACATGCACCAATTGGTACAGTGAGATTTGAGTTACCATACAGCCATACGAATAAAGAGAGCACAACACACGATAGAATTTAACATGAACATTCCCACACAGCGGAATCAACGTTTCCCATTGTGAGGGAGGGCAATAAAGTTCAGTCATCTTCCTCTATAAAAGATCCAACTATAACTGCCCCATTTGCAGGAATTCCCATTCATTAGCAACACTGCATGGAAAAGATCTGAATGTATTCTAATCATAGGAATATAGAAAATAGGTGCAGAAGGAGGCCATTTGGCCCTTCGAGCCAACACCACCATTCATTGTGATCATGGCTGATCATCCCCAATCAATAACCCGTGCTTGCCTTCTCCCCATATCCCTTGATTCCATTAGCCCCTAGAGCTCTATCTAACTCTCTCTTAAATCCATCCAGTGACTTGGCCTCCACTGCCCTCTGTGGCAGGGGATTCCACAAATTCACAACACTCTGGGTGAAAATGTTTTTTCTCACCTCAGTCTTAAATGGCTTCCCCTTTATTCTAAGACTGTGGCCCCTGGTTCTGGACTCGCCCAACATTGGGAAAAGTTTTCCTGCATCTAGCTTGTCCAGTCGAGGGACCAGACAAATCGCCAGGGACTAACGTGAATTGTCTACGAGCTGATACTGCAAACTAGCTGGGAAAACTGCCATGAGAGCTGAGATCTATATACAGAGTTACACTTGCTACTTAGTTTAGTTTAGCAATACAACACAGAAACAGGCCCTTCGGTCCACCAAGTTGGTGCACACCAGCGATCCCCGCACAATAACACTATCCTACACACACTGGGGACAATTTAAAATGATACCAAGCCAATTAACCTTCAAACCTGTGAGTGTGGGGAGATAACCCAAGATCCAGGAAAAAGCCCACGCAGTTCACATGGAGAATGAACTCTCTGCCACAGAGGGTAGTTGAGGCCAGTTCATTGGCTATATTTAAGAGGGAGTTAGATGTGGCCCTTCTGGCTAAGGGGATCAGGGGGTATGGAGAGAAGGCAGGTACGGGATACTGAGTTGGATGATCAGCCATGATCATATTGAATGGCGGTGCAGGCTCGAAGGGCCGAATGGCCTACTCCTGCACCTAATTTCTATGTTTCTATGTACAACTCCATACAGACAAGCATCCATAGTCAGGATTGAACCCGGGTTTATGGCGCTGTAAGGCAGCAACTCTACCGCTCAGCCACCATGCCGCCCTACTTGTGAATAAGTAATAAAGGAAGGTATCAATTTTGTTACATCCTTCAAATTAGAATTTAAATTTTGAAGGTGAAAATAAATCTTGAGCTGTGTTAAATGGCCACCAAATCAACGCCAGTGTCCTTCCAGTCTTCTTTACATTCCATTTGATGACTGTAGTTGAATTTAACTGCGGCACAGCTGGTAGATCCACTGCCTCACAGCGCCATTGCCCAAGGTGCAATCCTGACCTCGAGTGCTGTCTGTGTGGAGTTTGCATGTTCTCCCTGCGGCAGCGTGGGTTTCATAGAACTAGTGTGAATGGGTGATCGATGTGGACTTGGTAGGTAGAAGGGCCTGTTTCCATGCTGTATCTCTACGTACATGTTCACTAAACGCAGGCAAAACAAAACATTGAGCCTAGACGCTGCAATTTCTCAGACCAAACCTTGTATTGGATAAGCACATATCCTCTTTGAAGCAATGATCCCAATTCTCTTGATGACTGCAGTTTAATTTTTAATGATTAAATACAGGAGAGTGAACAGGAAATGCTGGAGAGAATCATGCTCACTCCAACGCCCACTAATCTATCTTTTTTCACAGAATTTGAATATACGATAGGTAAAAAAACAAATTCATCAGTAATGACTAAGAACATGTAAGCGTTATCAAGCTCAATTTAATACTGATTTACAGAGAACAAATTCTGCATTTCTTCACTGTTCATTAAATAATAAGCATCCAATTTTGGCACACACTACCAAACGCCCTTCCCCCTCCCCCCTCCTCCCCCAAAATGAACCAAAACGAAATGAATAATTCAAACTCCACATACGATTCAAAAAAGGCAAAATCCATATGGTCACAATTAAGCTCCAAACCACAACTTTTGTGCTGATGAATCCGATATACCGCTGCGCTCAGAACAGCAAAAGCAACCGCAGACCAAATTTCATAAAGATGAAGGAGAATGGTCGCAGACGGGGGAAGATGAGAGCGGGGGGTAGGGGCCAGGATGATAATTGCAGTAAACTGTGTTTGGAGGTCAATCTCAATGTGTTTCTTGTCAACTGGGAGAGCAATGCTGACCGCGATGTGCCCTGTGTAGGAATGCCCCATCACACTTTCAACAGGAGCCCGGGTCTCTGTGACTCATTGCCACACTGACAGGCACCCAGTGTACACATATCCCCCACGACCACACGGACCTTGTCCCGTGACCACACCATACAGGTGGACCCGTGTGGGCTCCATTATCAGAGAGGTGAGAGCTGTGTTGTGCCACCTGTCATCGTGCTCACTGGACCTGGTCTGCACGCGCCGGCTGTAACTCTGATCAAAACGTGCACAAATCCCTTTTAGCCGAATGGCCTCTTAAAGCTTTACTTACTGCTCAATGACAATGGACCTCTGAATTAACTTGCGGCTTTAAAGCTTAACTGTTGGACAAGGTTAACATGGGCGGAGTGCTCTAATTGGGTTACACGCGTGGACACACTTACACTTGCAGCTAGCACTGCTACTCGTTCCATAGAATGAACATACAGAGAACTGTAACATCATTCATTCGTTCATTCATTCTCCTGTATACAGTGCAGGTCCCATTCTCTCTGATCAACATCTTTCAAGATCATATCTACTCTGCAATAAAAAATAGAATTTGCTGCGATTCCTCATATGTTTTGCCCAAAATGTTGAAATCTTGCCCCTTGTTCCTTGAATGGTGAGGTTTCCTTCTTTCTACCATGTTTTTGAACCAGTAATATCGTGTACCTCTATCAAATCTTCCTGCAGGTTTTCTGTTCCAAAAAGATCAACGCGGCTTCTATGGTCCCGCCACATGTCACGGCTCACCCCCACAAACAGATAGTTCCGAAGAACCATCACTTCTTTTCTAAACTCGTGACCACTAGACATGGACCCACTGCGAGCAGTGGCCGTCTTGTAATCTCTGCCTCAGTACTTGGTGTTCATAGGTTTTCGTAGCAGAATAAGGCCATTCGGCCCATCAAGCTACTACACCAATCGATCATGACTGATCTATCTTTCCCTCTCAACCCCATTTTCCTGCCTTCTCCCCTTAACGCTTACTAATCAAAAATCTGTTAATCTCTGCCTTACCCATGAATCTATTGACGGCCTCCACAGTCGTCTGTGGCACTGAATTCCACAGGTTCCAAAGAAATTCCTCCTCATCTCCTTTCTAAAGATATGTCCTTTTATTCCGAGGCTGTGGCCTGAAACATCCTCTCCATATCCACTCTATACATGCCTTTCACTATTCGGTAAGTTTCAATGAGGTCTTCCCTCATCCTTATATTGTCTATTCCTGAATCCCATACAATAGACAATAGGTGCAGGAATGGGCCATTCGGCCCTTCGAGCCAGCACCGCCATTCAACGTGATCATGGCTGATCATCCCCAATCAGTACCCCGTTCCTGCCTTCTCCCCATATCACCCGACTCCGCTATCTTTAAGAGCTCTATCTAGCTCTCTCTTGAAAGTATCCAGAGAATCGGCCTCCACCGCCCTCTGAGGCAGAGAATTCCATAGACTTCCAACTCTCTGTGAGAAAAAGTGTTTGCTCGTCTCCGTTCTAAATGGCTTACCACTTATTCTTAAAATGTGGCCTCTGGTTCTGGAGTCCCCCAACATCGGGAACATGTTTCCTGCCTCTAGCGTGTCCAAACCCTTAATAATCATATGTTTCAATAAGATCCCCTCTCATCCTTCTAAACTCCAGAGTGTACAATCCCAGCCGCTCCATTCTCTCAGCATATGACAGTCCCGCCATCCCGGGAATTAACCTTGTAACAGTTGACTAACCATTACCTAAAGCTCTCTTGGCACTTCAAAACTCCTGCAGACACCTTATGCTCTGATGATCACTGCTCCCCAAGTATTCTCTCACCGACAGGTGACCCGTGTCGTTCCTCAAAACCAGGGCCAAAAATGTCTCCGTCAGTTACTGACAGGAAAAACAGAGTTGTCCTCTTATCCTCACTAATTTGGTCTAACAAGGAATTATCACCAGGGACTAATGATGGGATCTACTGTACACTTCTATGATCATAGAGAATGATGTCTTTATGGACTAAGTGTGAAGTTGGACTTAACCAAAACCAATATAGATTAAATGATCAGAAAGTTGAGAAATGTGTTACTAAGTGTAACAGGCTCAGAGCACCCATTGTGTATTTTGCACTGACTCATAGCACAAAGGGTCACAATTTCACCTTTTTGCTGGGGGAGGAAGTAATGGTAATATATTTAGACTGCAATGCAAACCCAAAGCAATTCAGGAAATGGTTAGATAACATGAAACTTGAGTTATTGATAATGTAACACTTACCAAGCGATTATTCTCATAGACATTTTCTTTACAGAGCGAGTCAAATTCTCTGCAAAAGAAACAAAAATATCAAATACAATATAGTAGAATCAACAGTAGAATAGTAGATGCTGGTTTACCAAAGAAAGATACAAAATACTGGAGTAACTCAATAGACAATAGACAATAAGTGCAGGAGTAGGCCATTCGGCCCTTCGAGCCAGCACCGCCATTTAATGTGATCATGGCTGATCATCCCCAATCAGTACCCCGTTCCTGCCTTCTCCCCATATCCCCTGACTCCGCTATTTTTAAGAGCCCTATCTAGCTCTCTCTTGAAAGCATCCAGAGAACCTGCCTCCACCACCCTCTGAGGCAGAGAATTCCACAGACTTACCACTCTCTGTGAGAAAAAAGTGTTTCCTCGTCTACGTTCTAAATGGCTTACTCCTTATTCTTAAACTGTGGCCCCTGGTTCTGGACTCCCCCAACATCGGGAACATGTTTGCTGCCTCTAGCTTGTCCAAACCCTTAACAATCTTATATGTTTCAATGAGATCTCCTATCATCCTTCTAAACTCCAGAGTGTACAAGCACAGCTGCTCCATTCTCTCAGCATATGACAGTCCCGCCATTCCGGGAATTAACCTTGTAAATTTACGCTTCACTCCCTCAATAGCAAGAATGTCCTTCCTCAAATTAGGGGACCAAAACTGCACACAATACTCCAGGTGTGGTCTCACTAGGGCCCTGTACAACTGCAGAAGGACCTCTTTGCTCCTATATTCGATTCCTCTTGTTATAAAGGCCAACATTCACTTTCTTCACTGCCTGCTGTACCTGCATGCTTACTTTCATAGACTGATAAACAAGGACCCCCAGATCCCGTTGTACTTCCCCTTTTCCCAATTTGCGCCATTTAGATAGTAACTCAGCGGGACAGGTAGAATCCCTGGGGAACATGGATAGGTCACGTTTCAGTTCAGGACCCTTCAGAACTGGGTCCAGATCCAAAACGTCACCCATGTTCTTCAGAGATGCTGCCCGACCTGTCTTTGCTCAGATATGCCTGGCAACAGTTGGGTATGTGAGGAACATGTGTGAGATAGTTAGCAGCAGCAAAATGAGGGAGAGAAAGGGGTGGGAATTAAGAAAAATGGCACCAATGACACGAGAGAGGGGGTTAGAGTTATAGCGGAGAGAAGTCCCAGTCAGTTGCTGCTGGTCTGGATTGGAGAATGGAAACTCCGGCTGTGTGCTGTGCTGTGCTTGATGGGACACTGCATTGCAACTAGATTTAAACATTAACAATTTGGAATGGTGCAAAGGAAATGTGCTGCAATAAGCATGGTATTTCTATAAATACCATGAGCACGAACACAAGAAAGCCAATTACATCTGACCATTTCAAACGCACACCAACATTTGGCAACTCAGATGTTTTTTTTTAAATCTCAAAAATATACTTTATTCATAATATTTACAGTAAATATAATCAGGAATGTCGATCTATGCTTATTGTACCAAGAAATGCAACACCTTGCCTTGCAACAGCCCAGTGACTGGACGCTGGGCCCTGCAGCAACACTAGCCCTGCGGTGCAATAGCTCAAGGTCACAGCCCTTCTGGCAACCGTCGCTCACGGCAGCAAATGCCAAGATGTGAACTCTTCCCTTCTTGGCCACGGAGGTTCCAGAAAAAGAGGGAATGGTAGCAGAGGAGAGGTAAGTAAGGTCAGTGGCGCAGCGGGAGTGTTGCTGCCTCACAGCGCCAGAGACCCGGGTTCGATCCTGACTACAGGTGCTGTCTGTACGGAGTTTGTATGTCCTCCGTGGCTATGTGGGTTTTCTCTGGTGCTCTGGTTTCCTCCCACACTCCAAAGACGTACAGGTTTGTAGGCTAATTGGCTTGGTAAAATTGCAAATTATCCCTAGTGTAGGATGTAGTATCCTACTAACTGTGGGATGGTGTTAGTGTACGAGGTGAACACTGGTTGGCACAGACTCGGTGAGCGGAACGGCCGCCTACCATGTTGTATCTCTAAAGTTTCCAAAGTCTGAAGGTAGAGGGCAGAGTAATCTGTGGGTCACAGTCAGGATCCCGGCCAGTGTAGCAGCCACAGTCAGTTTACAGGTGGCACAGTCTGGGAGGAGGAGTGTTAGGAGAGACCAGGTACAGACAGCTGTATGGAACAGGGGCAGGAGCCACAGGGTGGGGTGGGCATGGGGCACAGAGCCAGAATGGTGCACAGGGTGGGGCTAACAAGCTGGAAGTTTGGAAGGTGGAGGCTGACAGACAGAGGGTTGAGGGGGTGGGGGAAAGGGCAGAGCCGCATCTCCGACTCTTCTTGTAGCTGCTTCCTCCCACTCTGCTTCCCGCAGGGACCGTTCCATTCTCCCCTGTTTCTCCACTCCCCTCACACTTGTGTGGACTGTACTTTTACCATTGGCTATCATTTTCGTCAGCCATGGAGCACCTTTCAGGGCTGCTCAATTACCTCTGCTCCATTTCCCACACTTTTGCCCTCTCGACCCACCACCTTCGCATCCAACAATTTAGTTTAGAGATGCAGCGCAGAACCAAGCCCTTCGACCCACTGAGTCCACTCTGACTCGTGGTGAAAGATCATCAATGAGCTCTCTCTCTCTCCAAATGTGACGTGGTATGCAGACCAACTATTTATGTTTTTTCTTAGTTTCAAAGGCAGCTATTCAGTGGGTCTCCACAGTCACCGAATCCTCGGTTCTCTCCTTAAGCCCCATAGGTTTAGTTTGTGAATATAACCTCTCTCATGATTCATAATCCCACGCCTTAAATATCCCTCACTCTCCTCAATAGAATCACAGCTCTGTTCTGCTACAGCTGCTGGACTCTCCTCTGGTCACAAGCCTTTAAAAATCAGGTTGAAAATTGGTCAGATGGCAAACTGTAAGGGATTCATGCTGGTTTGATTGTCCAAACGTCTTTAAGTCACAGCAGAATGCTGAGCCGTAAATTCACTGCTTGTCTTCCTCATTGGGGATACCACTAATGGCATGTTGGCCTTTATAACAAGAGGAGTTGAGTATAGCAGCAAAGAGGTCCTTCTGCAGTTGTACGGAGCCTTAGTGAGACCACACCTGGAGTATTGTGTGCAGTTTTGGTCTCCAAATTTGAGGAAGGACATTCTTGCTATTGAGGGAGTGCAGCGTAGGTTCCTTCTCTCCAGAGATGCTGCCTGTCCCGCTGGTGTCTATCCTACCAATGTTTTCTACAGCTGTAGCACGATGCTTGTTGTTTCCGTAGCGGGTTAGGGTTTTACGGGGTAGGGGTGCTAGCCCTACGCCCAACCCTCCTCCTTTGTCCGGGCTTGGGGTGTCCATAAGCAGAGGCGGAGTCAGTCTTCACACGAATGCAACCAATATGTTCCAGTGGCGTGATATCCAAGATGCTAAAAGTCAAGCTCTTCCAGTCTGTGGTCCACCCTACAGCCCTCAAGACATGGAAAATCAGTAGACCACCAAAGGCGCCGGGGAGATGGCTTTCTTTCTTTTTGTTATTTTTTAGTGCGTTAAAAGTTTGTTTGAACGTTCTTCTGTACGTTTTATGTAGGGGGAGGGGGGAGGGGATCGGGAGAAAACTTTTTTTCAGGTTCCTACCTTCCCGGGGATGTGATCAATTTTCGGATCACATTCTCTGGGCTCTGTGGCCCACCATCGATGGAGCTTGATGCCGCATCGGACTGTCGTGAGCCCCACCGCGGGGCGTGGACTTACCATCGGAGCTGATCCCTTGCCTGGGATCGCTCCCACCGCGGAACCAACATCAAGGGCTCGCAGTCTCGGGTGAGGCCGAGTCGGGAAGCTCCAACGTCATGGAAGGCTTGACCAGCCCCGACGCGAGGTTCGATCGCCGGGCGCGGGGGAGCTAACATCCCCCCGATGCAGGAGCAGATCGCCTCGATGCGGAGGGCACGTTATGTTAAAATGTGTTTTTGAGTGATCTGTTGCTTTTAATTGTATGACTTAGCTGGCCAATGAAATTCCTCATATGTTGCAAAGCATACTTGGCGAATAAAGTGTGATTCTGATTCTGAAATCAATGTGAAGATGAAAAATAAATTGGATGCATCCCCACAACGTTGCTTGAGGAAGATCCTGAAGACCACATCACAAACGAGGAGATCTACCGTGAAACTGCAACAAAGCCTCTCAGTCAGGACACGCAGGATGAAATTTGCAGGACATGTACTCAGAATGTCACCAGAACGTGCACCTAAGATAGCAAAGACACGGCAACCTGGCGGAAGAAGGAAAAGAAAAGGCCGACTAAAACTCACGTGGAGGCAAACATTCCAGAAGGATTTGGAAGCCCGGGACACTCTCCCTATTGAGGGTGGAGGACGTCGCATACGACCGAACAGAATGGCGAAAGCTTGCTGCCCAATGCACTCAGCAGTGTGGGAGGAACCAAGTCTAAGTAGGTAAGCAGCACGATGTACCACGATGCACAATGAGAGATACAAAGTACCGGAGTAACTCAGCAGGCCAGGAAGCATTTCTGGAGAACATGGACATGTGATGTTTCGGGGTCAGGACCCATCTTAAGATTGCACTGAAGATTCAGACTGCACATTCTTACACAATACACTGGCCTATTAAGGCAAGATATCAAATGCTCTTTTCACTACCCAAGCCACCTGTGCCACCACTTTCAGGGAGCTATGAACCTCCCAAGGTCCCTCTGTACATCTGTATATTTACTGTATATGTCCAATTCAACGTCTCCAAATGCATTAACTCACACCTGCCTGGGTTAAATGTGCTCCTCTCACCACGTCACCCAACCCTCCATTCATCTATGTCTCACTTGTTTGAAAACTGCATCCTTCAGTGTCGGTGGGGGCACTGCACTGGCAGCAGCCCTGTCAGCAGCGTGTTAGTTTTTTCAACCTTTTTTATTTTTTTAGTATGTTTTAAAGTATGTTTTTAGTGTTTCTTTGTGTGTTTTGTGTGGGGGGTGGTGTGGGGGGGTGTGGGGGAAACCGCTTTGGCCGGCTCCTCCATGGAGAGGCGACTTTTTCCAGGTCGCCTCCCCCGTGGCCTAACAATCAGGATCGGCGCGGCATTTCCCGGAGACCGGGGCTTCAGTGGCGGGCGCAGCGTGGACTCTCGCCGTGGAGCGGGCGAGCCCTCTCTGGGGCTCGCCGGAGGGGAGCGTTCCGCTTTGCTAGCCCGGGGCAGCCTGAAGCCGCGGTCTGCACAGCTCCAGCTGGCGCGGCACCTACAGCCCGGGATCTCATGTGGGGGACCCGGGGGGAAGAAGAAGCTCCATCGGCCGGCCCGCGGCCAACTTTACTTTGTTCTTTACCATCTGGACGCCCGCAGCAACGGCTGCAGAGGTTGAGGTCCCGACCACGGGGGAAAATGGAGGAGGACTGGCCAATTTCTGTGCCTTCCACCACAGTGATGAATGCTGTGGTGGATGTTTGTGCAAAATTTTTATTGTGGTTGTGTGTTCTTTATTATTGTACCGCTGCTGACAAATTCATATCACTTGCACTTTATGTGCAATGTGACGAATAAAACTGATTGATTAATTGATTGATTCACTCACCACAACTCCACCAATGATTGCGTTATCCGAAGGCTTGCAAATCATGCTCCCTGCATTCCTATCCAAGTCTAGAAAGTTATATATATTTATTGCAAACAGTAAATGTGTGACAACTGTGGTTCAACAATCCTTTGAAAACATCACAGGGTCCTTACAACAACGTGTTTTATGGGATCTGATGTAATTGGGTAAAAACTGGAATCAGTTCAGAGGGAGGAAATAAGAAGGGTGTTGCTAAGACAAAGACAATAGACAATAGGTGCAGGAGTAGGCCCTTCGAGCCAGCACCGCTATTCAATGTGATCATGGCTGATCATCCCCAATCAGTAACCCGTTCCTGCATTCTCCCCATATCCGCTGACTACGCTATCTCTAAGAGCCCTATCTAGCTCTCTCTTGAAAGCATCCAGAGAACCTGCCTCCACCGCTCTCTGAGGCAGAGAATTCCACAGACTCACAACTCTCTGTGAGAAAAAGTGTTTCCTCGTCTCCGTTCGAAATGGCTTACTCGTTATTCTTAAACTGTGGCCCCTGATTCTGGACTTCCCCAACATCGGGAACATGTTTCCTGCCTCTAGCGTGTTCAAAACCATAACAATCTTATATGTTTCAATGCGATTCCCTCTCATCCTTCTAAACTCCAGAGTATACAAGCCCAGCCGCTCCATTCTCTCAGCATATGACAGTCCCGCCACCCCAGGAATTAACCTAAGCTTAATCAAGTTTTTCCAAAGATGGAAGAAGTGCTTTCAGTTTAGTTTATTGTCACGTGTACCGAGGTACAGAGAAAATCTTTTGTTGTGTGCTAACCAGTCAGTAGAAAGATAATACATGATTACACTTGAGCTACTCACAGTGTAAGATACATGACAAAGGGAATAGCATTTAGTGCATGATAAAGTCAGTAAAGTCTGATTAAAGATAGTCAGAGGGTCTCCAATGAGGTAGATAGTAGCTCAGGACTGCTCTCTAGTTGTTGGTAGGATGGTTCAGTTACCTGATAACAGCTGGGAAGAAACTGGTGCTGAATCTGGAGGTGAGCGTTTTCACACTTGTACATCTCTTGCCTGATGGTACAGTAGAGTTCCAGGCATCGGCAGCTGAAGACATAGCAGTCGAACGTAACACAATCAAGAGCAGCACAGACATGAGGGAGAGCGATGCCATGGAGAGAAGTTAGAAAATATGGATAGGAATTTAAAAATAAAGTTGTTGCTTTGCCAGGAGCCCAAGCAGGTCACCAAGCACCAAGGGGTGTATTGAGCGAATGGTATTTATGGCATGAGGGCATGGAGCAGAGTGTATGTTGTTTTGTGGTTGATTAAAAATTGGATGTTGGTGAAAAGTACTTTGGAATCGATTGGTAGAAGTTTTCAGTAAGAGGTGAGCTGAGGGGAGTGACACAAGAGACTGCAGATGGTGGGACCTGGATCAAAACACAAAGTGCTGGAGGAACTCAGTGGGTCAGGCAGTATTTGGGGAGAGTATGGAGAGGCAACGTTTCGAGTCAGGACCTTTCCTCAGATTGCGGTAGATACAAGAATGATGCAAAATTACAGAGGTGGAAGTCAGCATTTGGCATGTTGATGTGCGTTTGTGGCCAGAAGCTTGTCTTGTGATTAATATGACACCAGCATTGTGAACAGTCTGGCTCAGTTCCAGAAATCTGCTAGCGAGAGGATAGAAATTGTTTTGTTTTTTTAGAGGCACAGTGCGTAAACAGGCCCTTCAGCTCACCGGGTGCGCTCAGACCAGCAATCCCTGCACATTAACACTATCCTACACTCACAAGGGCCAATTTTTACATTTACCAAGCCAATTAACCAACAAACCTGTACGTCTTTGGAATGTGGGAGAAAGCCGAAGATCTCTGAGAAAACCCACACAGGTCAGGGGAGAACGTACAAACTCCGTACAGACAGCACCCATAGTCGGGATCAAACCCAGCTTGTCGACGCTGCAAAGCGCTGTAAGGCAGTCTACTGCTGCGCCGCCCACAAATTTAAGACGGGAAGCAAAGCCCTTAAGCTTTGATCGTCCCAACATTTAGTTGAAGGACAATGTGCATCCAGAACTGAGCGACAGACGAGAGATGATGGCCATGTGGAAGTCAAGGTATTGATAGTCCTAAGGGGCAGTGTCATGATAAACAAAAATGAAGAGAACCAGATACCAAATTCATGTTCACGTCACAAGAGCAGAATTAGGCCATTCGACTCATCAACTCTACTTTGCCATTCAATCATGGCTGATCTATCTTTCACGCTCAATCCCATTCTTGTGCTTTCTCCCTGTAACCTTCGACACCCGTACTGATCAAGAACCTGACAATCTGTGCTTTAAAAATACTCAAAGACAACAGCAACGAGTCCATGTGAATGTGAAGGGAAATCAACTGCATGCAATTTCCTGGCTGCAAATGGATAGTTAATAATAGAACTGTGTAGGTACAGATATCCACACTGAGCCAATGTGAAGAGAGGCTGAAGGTGATCTAGCTAACCATGCCAGAGGCAGGTGGCAGCTCATGAAGGAATGGTTTCCACCCAGTCCAATAAAATGTCACATGAATTGAAACATCATGACCCGAGTGTCATTTCAGTCGTCTGACCTGGGCAGAGACTTGATAATTAGAAAAAGGAGAAGAAATGGAGGTACGTTTCAATCTATGGATGTTACATTCAAGAGTCAAATGGGCTTTCAAATACTATCCTGTTCTGCTCAAAAAATGCAGCTCACCCTAAATCCCACTGCTTCTACACCAAATTACCAGGGACCATTATTATTATTATTATCCATCCATAAGCCTTGCATTTCTATTCTCTTCTGATCCAACATCAGATTAATTTTTAACATTTATGAACATTTATTAACTTACAGCTCCAGAGACCCAAGTTCAGGGAGCTGTTTGTGCCGTGTTTGTACGTTCTCCCTGTGACTGGTTTACCCCGGATGCGCCAGTTTCCTCCCATACACCAAAGACGTACAAATTTGTACGCTTTGTTAAAAATAAATGTTAAATTTATTGTGTGTAGGATTGTGCTAGTGTAAGGGGATTACAGGTCAGCACGGACTCAGTGGGCTGAAGGGCCTGCTTTCTCGCTGTATCTCTAAATTAAACAAAAAATTTACATCCTTATATAAAGATATCTTTCCATGTCCTTATTCGTCCCTTTCCATGTAATAATCTTAAGACTTCCAATCCTCTGAATTCTTTAGACTAAGAGTTATACAACACAGAAACATGTCCTTCGGCCCATCTTTCCAATGCCGACCAATATGCCCAACTATGTAAGTCCCACGCCTGCATTTGGCCCATATCCCTTTGAACCTTTCCTTTCCATGTCCAAACTCTGACCTTTTTGTAAGAAACAAAGAACTGCGGATGCTAGTTTACCATGGAAAGACACAAAATGCTGCAGTAACTCAGCTGGTCAGGCAGCATCTCGAGAGAACATGGTTAGGCTAGGTCTCTTCTTCAGAAAGGTCCCGACACGAAAAGTCACCAATTTACTCTGAGTTACTCCAGCACTTTGTGCCTGACCTTATTGTATACTCCGCATGGTTCCCTGCACCATCAGCCATTAGGAGCAGCTTTTTTGTATCTACCTTACCCACACCAGGGATAATCCAGTCCATCTCCACCAAATGACAAGCTGATGAAGAAAACATCGAAATGGTCAAGCCTGAAGCTAACAAAAGCATGGGTTTGGATTTCAGTGGAGAAATGTATCATGTAAAAGATGGAATAGCTTATTGTAACACTGCTCGCATCTAATCTTTTTTTAGCATCACCCCCAGACGTTCCCTCTGCTTCCCCATTAATGTGCATCGTGTCGATGCTGTTCAGAACTGCAGACAATGTCAGACTATGTCCCGTAAACTTGTCCCAACAGCATTCGTTGTCTCTGTACTGTACACTGACAATGACAATTAAAATTGAATCTGAATCTGAATCTGATTCCTTCCCTGGGCCTTCACACGAGGTACAACCATTCTGACTGCTCCACCCCCTCCATTCCTCACCCCTTCCACTCTATTTGTCAAACCTAAACTGTCTTTATAAATTATACTGCTTGAGTATGTGTAGGAAGGAACTGCAGATGCTGGTTTACACTGAAGATAAGACACAAAATGCTGGAGTAACTCAGCGGGACAGGCAGCATCTCTGGAGAGAAGGGATGGGTGAGATTTTGGGTCAATGCTCCAACTTTTTGGGTCTATCTAAGCCTAAATGAAGCATGTAATGATGCCAGAGTATGGTCTGAGAAATGATAGTTTTAAAAATGAACAGAAGATGAGGAAAAAATAATAAAGAGATGAAAAGATTGGATTTTATATTTGTGTTAAAGTCAGAGTAAAGAGCCTGTCCCACTTGGGCGTCATTTGCGCGTCTCGCAGATGGGCAAATTTGCGCGTCTGTACATCCCAAAATCCTGGGGCGCCGCGCGCGACTGCGCGTCACTGCCTACGTCACCACGCACCGTGCGCGCATCACGATGTGTGCGTTGTGACGCATAAATTACTCGCAAATGACGCCCAAGTGGGACACGCCCTTAACTCCAGCATTTTGAGACTCGTTGCTGTTGTCTTTGAATCAACTTTCTTATTCTTCTGAAGATGTAATGATCGTTTCCTGCAGGTTATTCCTTGTCTCCCAGTCTCAGTGCATTGGAATCTGGACTAACCTGGTCCACATTAAAGCACCGCTCCCCTCCCTCTAGCTACAATTTACAAACTTCTAAAACAAGCACTAGGCGTCAGCTTATTGCTGCCTCCTTAACCTGATCCCACAACTGCACAAATACCACAGACACTAGAAATCTGAAACTCAAGCAGAAAACACTGGAAACAAGTAGACCAGTCCTCGTGGAAAGAAAGAGTTTCAGGTCAGTAAAGGGCCTGTCCGACTTGGGCATCATTTACGCCACAGGCCGGTAGTGACTGACGTACGACTGTCCGGCGAAAATCTTCTAGCAGTATGACAGTCGCGCGCCAAGTGCTCTTGAGGGCCCTGCTTCTTTTGGGAGCCATTTGTGATGTTGTTCGTACTTAGTCTGATCTCCGTGGCAAGGATTTTCCCAGTGAAAAAAATTTCAAAACTATGCGCGCTTTACATCTGGGTGGTCACGTGGTGCGGCGCTCAAATGACGCGCGAATGCCGCGCCATCGGCGTAGGGCGGCGCATGGTTACGGACGTTGATGCACTGTGACACATAATAAACTAGCACAGGCAATGTTCGTGCGTCACCGTGCATAACCATGCGTCACCACGCGCTACACGTACGCCATCAGTACGTCAGCGTGCGCAAGGGATACGTCACACAGGTGGCATGCGTGGATTTTGGGCATTACAAAATCCTGGGGCACCGCGCGTCACTGCATACGCAACCACACGCCACAACGCACAACCAATTTTTAGGATGTCGCGTAAATGATGCCCAAGTGAGACTGGCCCTTAACTGTTCACCAGTTCTGATGAAACGTCATCGAGTTAAACCGTGGCCTCCAGATATATTTTCAGCAATTCTACTTTTAACGTTTCGCTCAGCATGGTGGGTGCCTCACCTATCACAAAATAAGCCCGTCATACTTTGACAGACAGATGAAACAATATAGACAGCAACAGGCGGATCTGGCTGCACGTTCACAGATCAGTGAGGATGCCAGAACACATTGATTTATAACCCTCCCTTTCCTACGTATTCATGTGCACGTCTCTTAAAAGCCACAATCATATTTGCCTCCACCACCACCCCTGGGAGCTCGTTCCAGGCACCCACCGTTGTGTATAATAATCCAGCTCCACACATCTTCTTTAAACTTTGCCCCACTCACATTAAAGCTATGACTGTAGTCCTTGACATTTCCACCCTGAGGAAAAAAGGTTCCGATTATCTTTGCTTCTGGTAATTTTAAATACTTCTATCAGGTCTCCCATCAGCCTGCGAAAAAGAAATCCAAGTCTGTCCAATCTCTCCTTACACGCTCTAATCTACGCAGCATTCTGGTCAACCTCTTCTGCACAAGTTTCCACATTCTTCCTGTAATGGGGTGACCAGAACTGCACACGTGCAGACAGCAATCACAAACCAGAAAGGTTTATGGACTTTGTAAGAAAAAATCACAAATACAAAGGCAGGATAATTACGCTGAAGATGAGATACAAGGAACTACAGATGCTGGTTTACAAAAATGAAGACACAAAATGCCAAGATACTCCAGCACTGTGTGCCTGAAACTATACTGAACTTCTGTAAAGCACCAATATCACAACAAGTGAATCATTGGCTGCCATGCTTTAGAAAGGATGATAGAGGATCCTTAACAGAATGGTTCCAGTGATAAAGGCTTTTAGCTACAAGGCAAGGTTGGAGAGGCTAGGATAGTTTACTTGCATGATGGAAGTTGAAGGGAGATTTTTTAGGGAGCTGGACAGGATTATGTCTGGCAGATACAGAAAAAAATGTTCCTTTTGGATGATGATACACCAGGGAAGACATATACTGTGTCTTCTTCTTGCGAATGAAACATAAACCAAAGGAATAGTTAGATCTCAAGCCGGGTGTTGAGCAGCCAGGTTGTTGTCTCTGCGCCAATATCTGCCAGGCCCTGAGCTCCAAGGCCCAACTCCAGTACCAAGTCTGTTGAGCTTCACCCATGCTCCTCTGGGGAGGTCAGACCCTGGACAGCTTATATCTGGTGAAGAGATGTAGCTGTGTAATGGGGATAAGGTTGGCTTCCACCTGTGTCTTAGGCACAAGAAATAGAAGGGGTGAGGCAGAATTGAGGTGATGACCTGTAACTGCACAAGAGGTTTGGTGAAAGAAGGGAAATAAAGTTGTAGGAGTGGGCGACAGAGCACGGATTGGCATTGACCCAACGTGTCAAACCAATTCTTGAAAATATAAATTAACTATTTGACTCTAACTGATTAACAGATTTTCAATCAAAACTGCGAAACAAAAATCAAATCTTTTATTTATCCTCTCTGCCACACTTCTTGTTCTCCCCCAACCAGTAAACCCAGTCCCTCTATCCGTCACCAGCAAAGATCATATCAATGTATGAAAAATGGCAGTCGTTGTCCACCACTCCCCCTCGAGCCTGCCCCAAAATCAGCCCTGACAATTCACAACTTATGTTCGCTGAATGCTATTCAAGTTTATAAATTAACTGACAAAGGTGTTATGGATCAATGAATTGTCACAGGCTGCTACAGTGTTTAACAAACTCAGAATAATGCACATTATCCAAAAAGATCACCTGGTTACTTGCAGCTCTGAAACACAGGTTAAAGCATTTCATACGCAGTGGCGCAGCGGTAGAGTTGCTGCTTCACAGCGCCATAGTCCCGAGTTCGTTCCTGACAACGGGTGCTGTCTGTACAGAGTTTGTACATTCTCCGTGACTGTGTGGGTTTTCTCCGGGTGCTCCGGTTTCCTCCAACACTCCAAAGACGTACAGGTTTGTAGGATAATTGGCTTTGGTAAAATTGTCGTGTAGGATAGTGCTAATGTACGGGGTGATCGCTGTTCGCCAAGGACTCTGTGCAACGTAAAGCCCGTTTCCGCGCTGTATCACCGAAGTCTAAAGTCAAAAAGATAGGAAACACCACAGACCGTGTGCTGAAGCTTTGGAAAGAGAGGCAGTGGGTGATGGTTGTGGAAAGGAGAAAGGGATCTGTATACAGTCTATACGGCAGACAGAATTCCCGATTCACCCTTTTCAGTGGCTGGAGCTAGACACTCTGGCAGACGAGGGCATTTTATTGCCATGATCAGTGTGCCAATGTAACAACACTAATTTGCATCAATGTCAAGAGACTGAATGACTCTCTTTTTGCAAACACCCCCTCCCTGCTCCAGAGCAATTCCCGGCACCACGTTCTGCTCACATCTGTGTTAATGCATCATAGAGCGCTCAACATGTAGGATCATTTTCCAGGTGTGGCAATGTGGAGAGGCGCAAGAAGTTTATTTTAATTGGTTTTCTCCCTCTTTAACTCACTTTTGCAGTTTCCCAACAGATTGACCAAGAGCAGTGATTCATGAAGGGCACTCTTCATTTGAACATTGACAAATGGGGCTAGGTATCTTATCATAACTGCCACAAGAGGACTTGGTTTAGAATAGGGATACAGCGCGGAAACAGGATCTTTGGCCCAATGAGTCCAATGATCCCCGCGCACTAACACTATCCTACACACACTAGGAACAATTTACAATTTTACCAAGCCAATTTACCTACAAACCGGTGTGTCTTTGGAGTGTGGGAGGAAATTGGAGCACTGAAACTGGAGAACAACCAGGCAGGTCAAGGGGAGAACGTACAAACTCCACACAGACAGTCCCCGTAGTCAGGATCGAACCCAGTGCCTTGGCGCTGTGAGGCAGCAACTTTACCGCTGCCTCACCGTGCCGCCCTGTTTAGCTGTTTGAAGTCAACCAAATGAGGGAAAGCAGCTGGAGTCAATTGAATCAACCCAGAATTGCTAAAGAACAACAACCCACAGGGAAGCAAGAGGCAAGTAAAACTGTTACTCAAACATCGCACCAACACGACGAAGCAGGTACTATAACAACATTTAAAGACATTTGGACAGGTACTTGGAGAGGAAAGGCTTAGAGGGATATCAGGCAAACGCAGCAGGTGTGATGAGTGTAGATGGGGCATCGAGTCAGCATAGGCAAGTTGGGCCGAAAGGGCTGATTCCGTACTGTATAACTCTATCCCTTCACTGTGCTCTCAAACACAGATGCTCGAGGGACAACCCTGCTAACAAACCCAAAAGCTGCTATACTCTCACAACTCTCACTGTCTGAAGAAAGGTTCAGACCCGAAACTTCACCTATTCCTTTTCTTCAGTGTGCTAGCTGACCCGCTGATTTACTCCAGCACTTTGTGTCTGTAATCTCACAACAGGCAGGTTTTCACAGAAGGGGCGACTTCACCATCTTTTCAGAGAGCACTCAGGAGTGAAGCCATTTCCTCAGAGCACCAGAAGGCAGAGGCAACGTGCACTGACCTCACTCGTGCCTGTGTGGTCATGTGGAGCACAGTCAGGGTGCTGGCACTCTCCAACATAACCTGCATGAAAACCTGGCAGCTCATTAATCTAGCAACAGGACACTTCCCTGTGAACCTTGGAGATCACATCAACCACCCACAGAGTTCTGTCCTGGAACTGCCTTCCTCAAGTGAACTCTCTCCTGTACACTAATATCTGCTAATGACAACCTCGGATGACCAGGGGAACAAACTGTAAGATGCTGATCCTTTTGTCTATCTTCCGTAAATGCCAGCGTCTGCAGTTTCTTTTGACCAATATTGAAAAACACTGATAGAAAAGCCATATTCTTTGGAAGTTTTATTTTGTGAAACAAAGGCTTCAACAATTATTCTCTTGCTGACTATTTCAGCCTTCATTCTGAATAATGTGAAAGCATGGGATGCAAAACGTTTTGTGGTGGGACACTCACACAGGCTCCTTCATGAAACATACCATGGCAACACGGTGCCCTGACTCACTGACAAACACTCCCACAACGTCTGATCAAAGGGCCAGAGTTCTAGGGAGAGGTTGGACAGACTCAGACTTCATTCAGTTTAGTTTATTGTTACGTGCACCGAGGTACAGTGAACAGCTTTTGCTGCGTCAGCAGCAAGACGAGACATGATTACAATCGAGTCATTTGTAGCGTACAGATACATGATCAGGGAATAACGTTTAGTGCCAGGTAAAGCCAGCAATCATTCTTTGATGAGCAGAGGGGTGTATAAATTCATGTCAGACATAGACTGGGTAAATGCAGTATTTTTTCCTTAGGTAATCACAAACAAGAGGGCTTAATTTTGAGGTGAGAAGCGAAAGATTTTACAGGAACCCACAAGTTAAACTTTGTCACTCAGAGGATGGTGGGTTTGCTGAACAAGCAAAGAGGAGGTAGTTGAGACAAATACTTTAACAGCTTTTAAATTTGGAAAGATATGTTAAAAGAAATGTTCAGAGGGATATGGGTCTAGCCTAGGCAAATGGGGCTAGCTTAGAATGGACATTTGGACAGCACTGAAGCTCTGACACAGATGTGCTAGCCCACAATGAACATCATAAGAACATAGGAAAAGCTAATCACCAGCTGATGTTAAAGTGCCTTATAAACCCACGCATCTGTCCAAAATCCCACCTCTTCCAGAACACACGCTAATGATCACACCAATCACCCTGAGCAATGAGGAACTGCAGGTGCTGGTGTTACTAAACACTTTAACTCCCCTTCCTATTCCCACACTGACCTTTCTGTCCTGAGCCTCCTCCACTGTCAGAGTGAGGCCCAATGCAGATTGGAGGAACAACACCTCATATTTAGCTTGAACATCTTACACCCCAGCGGTATGAATATTGACTTATCTAACTCGTAACCCTTGTTTTCCCTCTCTCTCATCCCACCCCTATCCTTGTCCTCCAACTAGTTTGACTGTCCTCCTGATTAAATGTTATCTTTGTATACCTCGCTGTCACCTTCCCCTAGCTAACAATGATCTCTTCTACATCTTCCTTGACCTTAGTCCCCTTTGATGTCTCGTTTTCACACTGTACCCTTCCATATCTGTGTCTCCCTCTCCACTGACACTCAGTCTGAAGAAGGGTCTCGACCCGAAACGTCACCCACTCCTTCTATCCAGAGATGCTGCCTGACCCGCTGAGTTACTCCAGCATTTTGTGTCTAACCTGAGCAAATGGCCCAGGGTTTAATTGACAAGGAAAAGACAGACAATCCTCAGACACTTGACGACAGGCTCCAAAGTCGTGGCCACTTTCTCCGCAAGATGACCCAAAATGTGATGACTTGTTTCCTTGATACTGAATGACTGCTTCATTTGCCATAACCTGCTACACCTCTGCTCAAACATAACCAGCAGGTATAACCAACGTCCCTTTGTTGTTAACCAGCAGAGACACCCTCCCCTCATTCACCTCACCCCCCCTTCCCTCGTCCTCATACCTCATTTCCCAGCCATTGCATCCCTCTGACCCACCTGGCCTGTCACTCACCCCCAGCCCCCTCACACCCAATTCACCCTCCAGTCTCCCAAGCCCGTCCGCCCCTCACTTGCGTCTCTCACTCTCACACTCTCCCCTCCCCCTCTCAATCCCCAACCCTCCCCTCCCCCTCCTTCACCCTCCCCCTCCCCCTCACTCCTCCCCCTCCCCCTCACTCATCCCTCCCCCTCACTCCCCCTCCTCACTCCCCCTCACTCCCTCCTCCTCTCCCTCCTCACTCCCCCCTCCCCTCTCCCCCTCCACCTCCTCCCCCTCACCTCCCCCTCACCCTCTCTCACTCACCTCCCCCTCCCCTCCTCACTCACTCACTCCCTGATTCCCCTCAACTTGTCCTCATGTCCCCCTCCCTCACACACCCTCTCCCCTCACTCACTTCCTCCTCTCACCCCATCCCCCTCACTCACTCCCGTCCCCTCCTGTCCAGCACCGCCGCCCCACCCGGACAGCGGCCGCTGTCCTCCATCTCCCCCCCGGACACTCACATGAGGTCAGGCCGGTGGCGGTGTATGATGGCGCAGAAGGCGAGCCCGTCCCTGAAGCTGGAGCTCATATTCTTCACCTCCACCCCGGGGTAGCCTTCGGCCTGCCGCCGGGCCCACTCCTGCAGCGCACGGGTCGCCATGGGAGCGGCTGCGGAGCCTCGCTCAGCGGCGCCCGACCCCACTTCCGGTGCCCGCCGCACCACGTGACGTTCCGCCAGAGCGCCTCCCCCTGTGGCCCCGCCCGGTACTGCACCGCCAGCGCCCCTCGCGGCCCCGCCCGGTACTGCAGCGCCAGCGCCCCTCGCGGCTCCACTCGGTACTGCAGCGCCCCTCGCGGCCTCGCCCGGTACTGCAGCGCCAGCGCCCCTCGCGGCTCCACTCGGTACTGCAGCGCCATGCCTCGCGGCCTCGCCCGGTACTGCAGCGCCAGCGCCCCTTGTGGCCCCGCCTCCATGCGCAACACGCGGAACTGCAACCAGCGCCCCTCCGGCACAACTCGTTTACTGCAGCGCCAGCGCCCTGCAGATGCACTCGGTAGAAGCGAACCTCGCGTTCGCCCAGAAAAGCAGCGCCAGAAACTCAGCGGGTGCAGCGCCAGCATCTATGGAACATGCGGAAGGCAACTCCCTCACACAGTTTTGCGGTTGCAACCAAAGACGCCTCTGGTTGTGAATGGATTTCCAAACTTGTAAAGACTGTCCTCCACTCTCAATTTCCCCATCTCCGCTGCATCTGCTCCCAAGATGAGACTTTCCATTGTAAGACAGCGGAGATGTCCACTTTCTTTAGTAAGCAGTGGCAAAGCTGATAGAGTTGCTGCCTCACCGCGTCAAAGACCCGGGTTCGATCCTGACCACAGGTGCTGTCTGTGTGGAGTTTCCACCACGTTCTCCCTGTGACCTCGTGAGTTTTCTGCGGGTGCCCCGACTTTATCTCACAGTCCAAAGGTATGCAGGTTTAGACAATAGACAATAGGTGCAGGAGTAGGCCACTCGGCCCTTCGTGCCAGCACCGCCATTCAATGTGATCATGGCTGATCATCCCCAATCAGTACCCCGTTCCTGTCTTCTCCCCATATCCCCTGACTCCGCTGTCTTTAAGAGCCCTATCTAGCTCTCTCTTGAAAATATCCAGCGAACCGGCCTCCACTGCCGGGCAGAGAATTTCATAGACTCTCAACTATCTGTTTGAAAAAGCAATTCCTCGTCTCCATTCTAAATGGCTACCCCTTATTCTTAAACTGTGGCCCCTGGTTCTGGACTCCCCCAACATTGGGAACATGTTTCCTGCCTCGCGCGTGCCCAAACCCTTAACAATCTTATATGTTTCAATGAGATCCCCTCTCATCCTTCTAAACTCCAGAGTGTACAAGCCTAGCTACTCCATTCTCTCAGCATATGACAGTCACGCCATCCCGGGAATTAACCTTGTAAACCTACACTGCACTCCCTCAATAGCAAGAATGTCCTTCCTCAAATTAGGGGACCAAAACTGCACACAATTCTCCAGGTGTGGTCTCACTAGGGCCCTGTACAACTGCAGAAGGACCTCTTTACTCCTATACTTGTTATTAAAGGCCAACATGCCATTCGCTTTCTTCACTGCCTGCTGAACCTGCATGCTTACTTTCATAGACTAATGAACAAGGACCCCCAGATCCCGTTGTACTTCCCCTTTTCCCAACTTGACACCATTTAGATAGTAATCTGCCTTCCTGTTTTTGATACCAAAGTGGATAACCTCACATTTATATGTTATTTGGCCTCGTAAATTATCCCTCATGTGTCGGGATTGGATGGGAAAGTGGGAAACATAGAACTAGTGTGAACAGGCTCTACGTTCTCTACGGTGGGCTGAAGGGCCTGTTTCCATGCTGTATCTCTGAACTGAACTAAACGTGGTTTCCCTGCTGCTGTCACCAAGACATCATTCGTCAACATTTCCGCCATCTTCAACGTGCTCCCGCCACCAGTCACATCTTCCCATCCCCACCTCCTTCCACCTTGACCACTCCCTGTACAACTCCTTGATTCACTTAGTCACTTCACACCCAAATCACCCACTCCTCAGGTACGTTCCCCTGCAAACACAGGAGATGTACCACTCATTCCACACTTCCTCCGTCAAATCCACCATTTTTGATGTGGCCCCAGCAGTCCTTTTAGGTAAGTAAGAGGTTCACGTGCCTTCTCTAACCTCATCTAAGTTCATGTTCATAAGTTCTAGGAGCAGAATTAGGCCATTCAGCCCATCAAATCTACCTCCGTCTTAAAAATATCCATAGGCCTCCACAGCCTAAAGAAATTCCTTCTCATTTCCTTTCTCTGTCTGAGGCCTATGTCCTGTGGTCCTAGACTCTCCCATTAGTAAAAACATATTCTCCATGTATTTTCCACATTCACTCTATCCATGCCTTTCACTAATTGTTAAGTTTCAATGAGGTTCCCCCCCCCCCCCATCCTTCTAAACTCCAGTGAGTACAGGCCCAGTGCCGTCAAACACTCATCATATGTTAACCCTGGGATCGTTTTTGTAAACCTCCTCTGGACTCTCTCCAATGCCAACACATGCTTCCTCAGATATGTGGCCTACAACTGCTCACACTACTCCAAATGCAGCCTGGCCATTGCCTTATAAAGCCTCAGCATTACATTCCTGTTATTTTGTATTCTAACCCTCTTGAAATAAATGCTAGCACTCGTACATTTACTGCATCCATGGCCGTCCGAAGGGCCGGTGCGTTGGGTGGTTCGATGAGTTCTCTGTTCTCTCGTCCCCGGGCGGGAGTGGCTGAATCTGAACCCACGGCTGTAACTCCAACCCCAGTCGCTGCTGTGGCGGAGCCTGCTCCCCTAGCCTCCTCCAGCCGCTGGGGCCCAAGCCATCTTCCCCCCACACCACCCCCGCTGACCCCCACTGGGCCCACGCCACCTCCGCTGGGCCCACGCCACCCCCGCTGGGCCCACGCCACCCCCGCTGGGCCCACGCCACCCCCGCTGGGCCCACGCCACCCCAGATGGGCCCACGCCACCCCCGCTGGGCCCACCCACCCCCCCTGGGTCCACGCCACCCCCGCTGGGCCCACGCCACCCCAGATTGCTGACCCCTGCTGGGCCCACGCCACCCCCGCTGGGCTTACGCCACCCCCTGCCCCCGCTGGGCCCACGCCACCCCCGAACCCTGCTGGGTCCACGCCACCCTCGCTGACCCCACGCCACCCTCGCTGACCCCAGCAGGGTCCACGCCACCCTCGCTGTCCCCTGTTGGGCCCACGTTACCCCCGCTGGGTCCACGCCACCCCCCCGCTGTCCCCTGTTGGGCCCACGCCACCCCCGCTGACCCCCGCTGGGTCTCCCGCCACCCCCACGGGACTCACGCCACCTTCATCCCTCCCGCTCGCTGGGCCCCCGCTGGGCTCGCACCACCTTCATCTTCGCCCCCCGCAAGAAAGTGGGGGGATGTGAGAGGGGGGAGGGGGAGAGAGATAGGGGAAGGGAGGGGAGAGAGAGATGGGGGAGGGGAGAGGGAAAGGGGGATTATCTTCAGTGAGATTGCAAAATTAAGATATTTTAGAGCTATTATATTTTCTCCTCCAGATGAATAATATTCAACAATATAAAATAATATCAAACAATTGGAACTGATTTCTTTTCTTTGATAATAATACTGAAAAATATGAATTCCATAGTTTGTGACATAAATATACATTTTAATGGGATCATTATATACAGATGTAACATTTCCATTTTGAGATCGTGGGGTGGGGTGGGGGCGGGGGCAAATATGCGTCAAGCCGATAGCCTAATCGTTAAAGAGTTAAAAAATAGCCTAAGAGCTGAGAAGAGGAATCAGAGCTGCCAAGGAAAGATACTCTGAGAAGTTGAGGAGCAAGTTCTCAGCTAATGACTCTTCTTCAGTTTGGAAGGGCATGCACGAAATCACCAGCTATAAGAGGAAAGCTCTTTGGACAATCGTCAGCTGACGAACGACCTGAATGAGTTTTACTGCAGGCTTGAAAATCAGAAACGTGACCCTGTTACCCCCTCCCCAACAAACACAGCCAGACCCCAGTCTGCAAAGAATGGACCCTGCACCCTCTCCTTCCCATTCACCACCTCACACCTACTTCAAGCAAGACTCCAGTATGAAAAGAGTGGACCCTTTCCCACCCCAACCAACACTTCACACCCACTCACAGCCTGACCTCCGTCTGCAAAGACTGGGCCCTTCTACACCCACCCCACTCCAATCACCACTCCACTCCAATCACCACTTCACACCAATGACTGCACCTCCACAGACACCTCTGTCAAGCTTCTCAAGTTTGCGGATGACACAACCCTGATTGGACTGATCCAGGATGGGGATCTCTGTACTCTTTTCAGTTTAACATCTTTCCTATAACATGGTGCCCAGAACTGAACACAATATTCTAAATGCGGTCTCACCAACGTCTTATACAACTGCAACGTGACCTCCCAACTTCTATACTCAATACTCTGACTGATGAAGGCCAAAGTGCCAAAATACTTTTTGACCACCTGATATACCTGCGACACGACCTTCAAGGAACCATGCAACCATCAACCATTCCTCTGCCCACCTGGCTAATTGATCCAGATCCTGCTGCAATCTTTCACAACCATCTTCACTATCTGCAAAACAACTCACTTCTATTGATCATGATTTGAATAGATATGGTTGAGTCTTTTGCCCAGAGTAAGTGAATCGAGGAGCAGAGGACATAAGTTTAAGGTGAAGGGCAAAAGATTTAATAGGAATCTGAGGGGTGTGTTTTTCACACAAAGGGTGGTAGGTGTATGGAACAAGCTGCCAGAGGAGGTAGTTGAGGCAGGGACTATCGCAACATTTAAGAAACAGTTAGACAGGTACATGGATAGGACAGGTTCGGAGGGATATGGATCAAACGTGGGCAGGTGGGACTAGTGCAGATGGACATGCTGGGCCGAAGGGCCTGTTTCCACACTGTATCACTCTATGACTCTATCTTTCCCTCTCAAACCCATTCTCCTGCCTTCTCCCCATTACCTCTGACACCCGTATCAATCAAGAATCTATCAATCTCCTCCTGAAAAATGTCCATTGACTTGACCTCCACAGCTGTCTGTGGCAATGAATTCCACAGTTCACCACCCTCTGACTTAAGAAATTCCTGCTCATCTCCTTCCTAAAGGAATGTCTTTTAATTCTGAGGCTGTGGCCACTGGTCCTAGACTCTCCCACTAGTGGAAACATCCTCTCCAAATCCACTCCATCCAGGTTTTTACCAGACTGGGACAGACTGCAACAGCTTCACACCATGTCCCAAAGCTTGTGTCCAGTCCTGCATCACCCAAGGCAGCAGAGACGTTATAGGAGAGGGCAAGCACCGTAACAAAGTAGCTCACGATGGTTTGGGTAACATTCAGGGATGTCTACGCATGCCACATCATGAATATTACTGAAGAACGGTCTTGACCCGAAATATAATCTGTACCTTTTCTCCACAGATGCTGCCTGACTCACTGAGTTACTCCAGCACTCTGTGACATGTCACCTATCCATGTTCTCCACAGATGCTGCCTGACTCGCTGAGTTACTCCAGCACTCTGTGACATGTCACCTATCCATGTTCTCCACAGATGCTGCCTGACCTACTGAGTTACTCCTGCACTCTGTGAAACGTCGCCTATTCATATTCTCCGCAGTTGCTGCCTGACCCACTGAGTTACTCCAGCACTTTGTGACTATTTTCCCTTCACCCATCTGCCCAAGCCCACCCTCCCCCTCCTTTCCTATGTTCCTTTCCACCCATAAACCTCTCTCTGCCTTTACATTTCACTCCTCTTTCAAATCTGCTCTACTTATCTACATGCATTTTTCTTCTTCACTTTTTAGTCATCGAATGATGCAGTGTGGAAACAGGCCCTTCAGCCCAACTTGCCCACACCGACCGACATGTCCCATCTACACTAGTCCCACTCACACGCGTTTGGCCCATATATCCATCTAAATCTGTCCTATCTATGTACGTGTCCAAATGTCTCTTAAACATTAGGATAGTCCCAGCCTTAACTACCTCCTCTGGCAGCTCGTTCCATACACCCAGCACCCTTTGTGTGAAAAAGCTCTCAGATTCCTGTTAATATCTGAAATATTGGTCATAAATTTGGTGCAAAAATGCTCCAAAATAAGGCTCAGAATGTATCAGAGAGCATCTAAACCCCCTGAGCTTCCAGGGCCCTTCAGCGCGCCCTGGACCCCGGCATCGAGGGACTTCACGCTTCGCGCACGTGATGTGCGCAGCGCACACATTATTTCACATTAAGTTTTTTGTATTCCTGTCATGCCACCCCCCTTTTTGAAAAGATTCGTATGGGCCCTGCATCCCTTGTTCTAGATGTGGCTCCGAGACAAAGTGCAGACTCAGCGACCTTGGTACTCGGTCCACCAGGGCCTAGATCTCCCAGTAGATAACTCCCCTTCCCATTCCCATGTGGACTTTTCTGGCCTGGGTCTCCTCCATTGCCAGAGTGAACAGCACCTCATATTCCGATGAATATGAAGAAGGGTCTGAAGAAGGGTTTCTGCCCGAAACGTCGCCTATTTCCTTCGCTCCATAGATGCTGCCGCACCCGCTGAGTTTCTCCAGCATTTTTGTCTACCTTTGAGCACCTCATATTCCGATGGGTAGCTTACAGCCCAATAGTATGATCTCCCCAATGATAGACTAGTCCAGATATTTAGAGCCCGTGGGATCCTGTTTCAACAAACTAAATTGCCTTGGGAGGAAGCAGAGGATAGCGGTGGAGGTTTGGTTTTCTAAATGTAAGTTTATAAACAATGGGGATCGCTACTGGGATCTTTGTTGTTTGCCATATGGTAAAGAAGGCATGTGGTATGCTTGCTTTCATAGGTTAGTGCATTGAGTATTAGAGTCAGGAAGTCATGAAGAAAAGGTCTGAAGAAGGGTCTCGACCCGAAACGTCACCCATTCCTTCTCTCCAGAGAAGCTGCCTGTCCCGCTGAGTTACTCCAGCTTTTTGTGTCTATCTTCGGATCATCCGATCTGCCATTTACCAGCTGATCAGAATCTCGGAAACTGCCCAGAGCCCCAGCAGACCAGCAGGTCTCTCCCTCCTGTGAATTGTGGGCAATGCTGATCCCAATGCACGAGGGTGATGCAGCTTTATAGAATTTTGGTTTGGCTACATGTGGAGGATTGCGTGCAGTTGCGGTTGCCCCATTACAGGAAGGATGTGGAGGCTTAGGAAAGAGTGCAGAGATTTACCAGGACTATCCCTGGATTAGGTAGTATTAGCTACAGAGAGAGGCTGGACAGACTTGGAGTGTTTTCCCTGGCATGCCGAAATTTGCGGAGAGACCTGATAGAAGTGTATAAAAATGATTAGAGATGTGGAAGGACATTATTGACATAGAGGGAGTGCAGAGACGGTTCACCAGACTGATTCCTGGGATGTCAGGACTGTCTTATGAAGAAAGACTGGATAGACTTGGTTTATACTCTCGAGAATTTAGGAGATTGAGAGGGAATCTTATAGAAACTTACAAAATTCTTAAGGGGTTGGACAGGCTAGATGCAGGAAGATTGTTCCCGATGTGGGGGAAGTCCAGGACAAGGGGTCACAGCTTAAGGATAAGGGGGAAATCCTTTAAAAAACCGAGATGAGAAGAACTTTTTTCACACAGAGAGTGGTGAATCTCTGGAACTCTCTGCCACAGAGGGTAGTTGAGGCCAGTTCATTGGCTATATTTAAGAGGGAGTTAGATGTGGCCCTTGTGGCTAAGGGGATCAGGGGGTATGGAGAGAAGGCAGGTACAGGATACTGAGTTGGATGATCAGCCATGATCATATTGAATGGCGGTGCAGGCTCGAAGGGCCGAATGGCCTCTACTTCTGCACCTAATTTCTATGTTTCTATGGAATGGGCAGGCAGTCGGAATCTTTTCCCATGATGCCAAAATCAAATACATAGCTTTAAGGTGAGAGAGGCAGAGTTTAACGGTGATGTGCAGGTCAGGTCTTTTTACACAGAGGGTGGTGGATGCGTGAGGTTGATGCAGTGGCATATAAAAGACTCTTAGACAGGCACAAGGATATGCAGGGAATTGACGAATATGGGTTATGTGCAGGCAGATATTTAATGATCTTGGCATCATATTCAGCACAGACATTATGGGCCGAAGGGCCTGTTCTGGTGCTGTATTGTTCTATGTTCTTATATACAGGTAGTTCGTTCTGCTGTAACACAATAGTTGTTACATCCTGAGAAAGCTTGAGCTCTGGAAAATCTTATTGTAAAAACAATTGCATCAACGGGGGAAAAAGGGTGTTACAAGCCAGAGAGTTTGCAACTCACAATAACAACATCCTTCTTCCCACAGGATATTCACAATTAAATCTCTATTTTTAAAGCTACGTTTTTTTTTGTTACTGCAGTCTAAAAATACACAAGTCTGCATCTTACATTGTTTGATGGCGTATCTTCACACACATGAAGACAGTAGCAAATCTTTGACAATTCCAATGGCCTCCCAGTGTGAACCTAGTAGCCTGCTTCATTAAGATACAATGGTAAATTCCGAATCTGAGGAAAGACACTCTTGCCATAGAGGGAGTACAGAGAAGGTTCACCAGACTGATTCCTGGGATGGCAGGACTTTCATATGAGGAAAGACTGGAAAGACTCGGCTTGTACTCACTGGAATTCAGAAGACTGAGGGGGGATCTTATAGAAACTTACAAAATTCTTAGGGGGTTGGACAGGCTAGATGCAGGAAGATTGTTCCCGATGTTGGGGAAGTCCAGAACAAGGGGTCACACACAGTTTAAGGATAAGAGGGAAGACTTTTAGGACCGAGATCATTTTTTACGCAGAGAGTGGTGAATCTGTGGAATTCTCTGCCACAGAAGGTAGTTGAGGCCAGTTCATTGGCTATATTTAAGAGGGAGTTAGATGTGGCCCTTGTGGCTAAAGGGATCAGGGGGTATGGAGAGAAGGCAGGGATGGGATACTGAGTTTGATGATCAGCCATGATCATATTGAATGGCGGTGCAGGCTCGAAGGGCTGAATGGCCTACTCCTGCACCTAGTCTCTATGTTTCTATGGTATCTGATTACTGAGGGGAGATTACATAGAAACCTATTTTTTTCTGGACTATTTGTTTCCCCCAAGGCAGCTTTTTGTTTTGCTTGCCAATGTCCAAAGTGACTTTAAAGTGGATTTTGGCTTCCTGAATGCAATTGAAATTGCGTTTTTACGCCTGCAAAATACAAGTGCAGGTAGTTCTGTCACGGTGCGTGTTTTCACAATGCAAATTGGATATAACACGATTGATGAATTAGGAACATCAGCCAAATAAATTACAATGCGATTCCTATTGGGAATTAGAAAACGACTTCAAAGTTATTTAGGAAAATGACAAGCAGAAAGAAAGTTGGCTTGGGGAAAAAAAAAGTAGGAAAAAGATATATATCCATTTAAGCTACACGCAATAATCAGACACTATCTATCTATCTATCTATCTATCTATCTATCTATCTATCTATCTATCTATCTATCTATCTATCTATCTATCTATCTATCTATCTATCTATCTCTATATATATAAAACTCAAATCCGTCCGCCGTCCGTCCGCCTGCAGTACGGATCCCTTCCTGCCTTTTGATTCGTTGACGGCTGCTCATTCCTCAGCTTCCAACACACTTCGAAACAATGTTGCAAGACAGGAACACTGAACTTTTCACTGCTGCAGCAGGCAGGGATTTTTTTTTAAAGAGGCAGGGCAGTGCTGGAATCTTACTTTTGAGAACGGCTTCAGTTCCATTGGAGGAGACGGGTGCATGGTGGAATATTGGGTTGGGGGATCACACCATTGGGGGAGCAGACCCAATGGGACTGCACTTGGTCTAGTATATATATAAAACTCAAATCCGTCCATCCGCCTGCAGTACGGATCCCTTCCTGCCTTTTGATTCGTTGACGGCTGCTCCTTCCTATCAGCTTCCAACACACTTCGAAACATAGTTGCAAGACAGGAATACTGAACTTTTCACTGCTGCAGCAGGCAGGGGAGGTGCAATTGAGGGAGGCAGGGGAGTGCTGGAAACTTACATTTGGCAACGGCTTCAGTTCCATTGGAGGAGACGGGTGCATGGTGGAATATTGGGTTGGGGGAATCACACCATTGGGGGAGCAGACCCAACGGGTCTGCACTTGGTCTAGTTAACTATTAAAAACAGTCTGTCAGATTCTCTATGGGTGGCCATTGAAATCGCCACTGTGACTCCTGCACATGCAGAACTCATTGACTTCATTAGCTACTAATTTCCATCCTGCACTCAAATTCACTTGGACCATCACAGACATCTCCGTACCATTTCTTGATCTAACCATCTCCATCACAGACTATCGACTGCCAGACGTCTATTACAGTATAAACCTACTGACTCCCACAGCTATCTAGACTACACGTCTTCCCACCCTATTTCCCCTACTCCCAATTCCTCTGTCTAGTTTGGCTATTTGAGGTGTTCCATACCAGGACATTCGAGATGTCCTCATTCTTTAGGGAACAGGAGTTCACGTCTTCCATCATAGATGAGGCTCTCACATAGGTCTCCTCGATATCCTGCAACTCTGCTCTTTCTCTCCCTCCCCCCCCCCTAGTTGCCAGAGGGACAATCCCCCTCCGTAGAGTCCCCCTTGCCCACCATCAGCCATCGCACACAGCACATAATACTCTGACATTTTTGGCACTTCCAACGGGATCCCACCACTAGCAACATCTTCCCATCTCCACCTCTTTCCACAGAGACCATTCCCTCTGCAACTCCCTTGTCAACTCGTCCCTTCCCACCCAAACCACCCCCTCCCCAGGTATTTTCCCCATCAACTGTAGGAGATGCAACACCTATCCCTATACCTCCCCCCTCGACTCCGTTCAAGGACACCGACAGTCTTTTCAGGTGAGGCAGAGGTTCACTTACACCTCCTCCAACCTCATCTACTGTATCCACTGTTTCAGGTGTGGGCTCCTATATATCGGCGAGACCAAACGCAGGCTCGGCGATCGTTTCGCTGAACACCTCCGCTCAGTCCGCCTGGACTCACCTGATCTCCTGGTTGCTAAACACTTTAACTCCCCCTCCCATTCCCACACTGACCTCTCTGTCCTGGGCCTCCTCCACTGTCAAGAGTGAGGCCAAAGGCAAATTGGAGGAACAGCATCTCATATTTCGCTTGGGTAGCTAATGCCCCCGTCCCACTTAGGAAACCTGAACGGAAACCTTTGGAGACTTTGCGCCCCACCCAAGGTTTCCGTGCGGTTCCCGGAGGTTGCAGGTGGTTGCCGGAGGTTGCAGGTAGTGGAAGCAGGTAGGGAAACTGGCAAAAACCTCCGGGAACCACACGGAAACCTTGGGTGGGGCGCAAAGTCTCCAGGGGTTTCTGTTCAGGTTTCCTAAGTGGGACAGGGGCATAAGATAGAACTCTTAGGGCTAGCGGAGTCAGGGGATATGGGGAGAAGGCAGGAATGGGGTACTGATTATGGATGATCAGCCATGATCACATTGAATGGCGGTGCTGGTTCGAAGGGCCGAATGGCCTACTCCTGCACCTATTTATAAATAAACAAAACAAAAAAAACATTGCAATAGTACCTGCCTCAACGACCTCCTCCGGCAGCTCATTCCATACACCCACCACCCTTTGTGTAAAAAGGTTCCTATTAAATCTTTCCCCACTCATCTTAAACCTATGTCCTCTGGTTCTCGATTCCCCTACTGTGGGCAAGAGACTCTGTGCCTTTAGTCGATCCATTGTTGCCTGTGTCTATCCTCGGTTCAAACCAGCGATCTGTGGAATTCTCTGCCACAGAAGGTAGTTGAGACCAGTTCATTGGCTATATTTAAGAGGGAGTTAGATGTGGCCCTTGTGGCTAAAAGGATCAGGGGGTATGGAGAGAAGGCAGGTACAGAATACTGAGTTGGATGATCAGCCATGATCATATTGAATGGCGGTGCAGGCTCGAAGGGCCGAATGGCCTACTCCTGCAACTATTTTCTATGTTTCTAACCGCAGTTCCTTCCTACACGTTCTGTTACAAAGAGGTCCATTAAAACGAGGGCTTAGTGTATTTATTGCACATCTATAATTGCCCTGGAGAGGGTGCTGGTGAGCAGCTTCCTTGATCTTGCTACTGACCTTCATGTGAGGAAGTGCAGCTTATTAGGTGGGGGGTTCCAGGGTTTAGATCGATGAAGATGAAGAACCAATGATACATTTCCAAACCGGTCTGGAGAAGACAGCCAAGGCAACCGACACCCATATTTTGGGGAGTGTTGTTGATGAATTGGTGCCGTGCATCTTGCAGGCGGTGCTGCAGCCACAGTGGTGCAGCTGTGGTTGTTTTAAGCAGAGAGGGTGGCTGGAAGGAGCAAGGTGCGCAGTCACAGGAAGGACCAGCCGTTCCGGACTGTGTTGCAAACAGTTTCTTTAACCCATGAGGGTGGTGACTCTGGAACTCTCTGCGGAAGAGGATGATGGGGGTGGGGGGTGATGTTCAATCACAGAGTACATTTACACCAGATATTGAAAGGTTTCGATTTGAAGAGAATAAAGGGATACGGAGTTAGTGCAGGAAAGTAGAGCTGCGGTGGAAGGTCACCTATAACCTCATGGAGTGGGCACCAGGGGGTGAAAAGCCAATTCCTGCCTCATGTTCTTATATGCTTCCCTATTGTCCCTTATCCGCTCAGTTTCAATGAGATATCCTCTCATCCTTCGAGACTCCAGAGTGTACAAGCCCAGCCGCTCCATTCTCTCAGCATATGACAGTCTCGCCATCCCGGGAAGTAACCTTGTGAACCTACGCTGCACTCACTCAATAGCAAGAAAGGAAGGACATTCTTGCTATTGAGGGAGTGCAGCGTAGGATAACAAGGTTAATTCCCAGGAAGGCGGGACTGTAATATGCGGAGAGAATGGAGCAGCTGGGCTTGTACACTCCCAAATTGAGAAGGATGAGAGGGTATCTTATTGAAACATACAAGATTATTAACGGTTTGGACACACTAGAGGCAGGAAACATGTACCCGATGTTGGGGGAGTCCTGAACCAGGGGCCACAGCTTAAGTTAAGCCATTTACAGTGGAGACGAGGAAGTTGTGAGTCTGTGGAATTCTCTGTCTCAGAGGGCGGTGGAGGCAGGTTCTCTGGATGTTTTCAAGAGAGAGCTAGATAGGGCTCTTAAAGATAGCAGAGTCAGGGGATATGGGGAGAAGACAGGAATGGGGTGCTGATTATGGATGATCAGCCATGATCACATTGAATGGCGGTGTTGGTTCGAAGGGCCGAATGGCCTACTCCTGCACCTATTTATAAATAAACAAAACAAAAAAAACGTTGCAATAGTACCTGCCTCAACGACCTCCTCCGGCAGCTCATTCCATACACCCACCACCCTTTGTGTAAAAAGGTTCCTATTAAATCTTTCCCCACTCATCTTAAACCTATGTTCACATTGAATGGTGGTGCTGGGTAGAAGGGCCGAACGGCCTACTCCTGCACCTCTCCTCCTCCTGTCCATCTTCCATTTCCATAATCCCTAACGTCTCCTCAATTCTCCACCACCCTCTCTCTTCCATGCTCTTGGGACCTTTCTACTGTCTGACTTCCCATACTTTTTCCTCTCTCTCCCTCCACCCTATCTCACTCTCCCCTACTTCCTCTCTTCCCGCCCCTTTTTTTCCTTACACTCCAACCTCCTGCACAAAATGGAGGCCGTATCTCGTGCCCTGTACATGTGCAATCCACATATTTGCTCCAGAGATGTCCAGCCAGCAACACCCCTTCTACTGAAAGGTCAAACATGAAGAGGAAGGCTGTTTTCCTGGTGGGCTTTCATAACTGATAGGAGCAGAATTAGGCCATTCGGCCCATCGTCTACCCCCGCCATTCAATCATGGCTGATCTAACTCTCCCTCCTAACCTCATTCTCCTGCCTTCTCCCCATGCTTTGACACAATGAACGAGTTGGTCTGGCATCTCAGGAGCTCAGTAGGCTTATTGGCCTCTTATATTGTAAAGGAATGTGTAAAACAGGAACCTCTATTGAATTAAGACACAAAATGCTGGAGTAACTCAGCGGATCAGGCAGCATCTCTGGAGAGAAGGAATGGCTGACGTTTCAGGTCGAGACCCTTCTTTATTCTGATGCCTATTGAATTAGTTTGGAGAAGGGTCTTGACCTGAAATATCACCCATTCCTTCGTAGGGCTTTGTGGAATCACCTCACCTCACCCTGTGGCACAGCGGGTATAGCCACCTGCTTCATCACAACACCAGAGACCGGGTTTCGATCTGGACCTCGGGTGCTGTCTGTGTGGAGTTTGCACCTTGCATGTGATCGTGTGGGTTTTCTCCGGGTGACCCGTTTCCTCCCAAACCGACGTGTGGGTTTGTGGGTTAATTGGCTTCTGTAAATTGCCCCTTGTTTCTCATTTCGACAGAAGGAACTAATTTACAAAAAAAATGCTGTAGTAACTCAGTGGGTCAGGCAGCAACTCTGGAGAATGTGTATAGGTGAGGTTTAGGGTCAGAGCCTTCTTCAGACTGAAGAGTCCCGACCTAAAACTATGTTTTCCAAAAATGCTGCCTAACCCGCTGAGTTACTCCAGCTCTTTGTGTCTTGTGTTCCCTCATTTTCCCAGTTCATCAAGCTGAAACAAAACTCCCTTTGTCTTTCCACAGATGCATAGCAACGTTCTGAACATTAGCAGCATTTTATATTGATGGTTTCCACATAAACTGGTTTGCCAAATGAAAATCTTTGACTCCATTACAATCTTCCATCATTTTAAAGATTTATATTAGGTCACCACACACTTCTTGAGAAAAGAGAACCAGTCTATTTCGTCCCCCATTTCCTGTTAAATGCACCCTTTCAATTTAATTCACTCAATGCTTTAATTCACTCAAATTCCATTTCCTGTTTTTCTTACGAGCAGATAATCCTCATTCTGTGTGGGAAGGAACTGCAGATGCTGGTTTAAACCGAAGATAAGACACAAAAAGCTGGAGTAACTCGGCGGGTCAGACAGCATCTCCGGAGAAAAGGAACTGCCATCGTTTCGGGTCCCTTCAGTCTGATGAAGGGTCTTGACTCGAAACGTCACCTATGTTATCTTGTTAATATAACTCCTAACATCTCGCCTCTTTCACCTTAGGAGTAAAACCTACTCATTGCTTTCCACACAATACACAATACAATTTATTTGTCACTTGAACCTCATAGAGGCTCAAATGAAATGTTGTTTCTACGGTCATACACACAAGAAAAAAAGACCCAAGACACAACACAATTTACACAGACATCCATCACAGCGCATCTCCTCCTCGCTGTGACGGAAGGCAAAGACTTATCTCTCCTCTGCACTTCCCATTCCCCTCCCGATGTCAAAGTCAAAGCCCCCGGCGGGCGATGGCAATTGTCCCGCGGCCATTAACGCCGCGCCGGGTGATGCAAGGCCGCGCTCCGGGTCTTGTTGTTGGAACCCCCGGCGGGCGCTAGCAAGGTCCCGCAGCCGTTAAAGCCGCGCGGGGCAGTGATGTAAGGCCCCGCTCCAGGTCATCCTCGACCCCGCTACTCAGGCAGGAAAAGTCGCCGTTGCGGAAGCCCCGAAAAGCGGTCTCCCACCAGGGACCCGCTGGCTCCCGGTGTTACTGTCCATCAGACCTGCGGTTGTAGCCTCCGAATCCCCGGGGTCGGGCCACAGCAGCGCGCCACCACCGCTCCTCCCGCTCCGAACTCGGCCAGCTCCATGATGGTGAGTAGGTCCGCAGCTCCGCGACTGGAGCCCCAGGTCGTTCCTGTATGGCCTTGCTAACAAGGGCACTAGCTCGCAGTGGTTAATCTATTTATGGTTTCTCCCAAGTCTGTCCAGGCACTAAGGCCAACCATATAACCCAGGCCTGGAAATCGCTATCAAAACATAGGGGGGGACACAATTTTTTGGTGGCCGCGAGCATGCGCACATATGGGAGGCTTCGGCCGTGGGCCCTGTGGACGGTAACACCGGGAGCTGACCTGGTTGGTGACCGACTCCGAACTCCGGCAACAGCAGCTTCGTCTGCCCCAAATCGTGGGGCCTTTCATCGGCTGGCGGGGGCTTCAACATCGGGAGCCGCGATCACCTCGATGCGGCAGTTTGATTTTAAGCCGCGCCGGGCGATGAAAGGCCCCGCGAACGGGCCGATTCAGCCCTTAGAAAGAGTCCTCCCCCCCCCCCCCCCCCCCCGGGATTTCCGCCCATGATATAACCAACAGGCTGGCCCGGTGTGGCAGGGTCCCCCACAATTCATGTGGAACCACAGGGTTAGGGCTGAAGATACAGTGGTAACATAGACACACACACATTATGTTACAGTCTGAAGAATAGGTCTCAACACGAAACGTCACCCATTCCTTCTCTCGAGATGCTGCCTGTCCTGCTGAGTTACTCCAGCATTTTGTGTCTATCTTGTTAGTCACCTCTCTAGAGGATTTGAGGGGATTTATTTTTACACACACACACACAGTGACTGATATTTGAAACACACTGTCAGACACAATCGCTACCTTTAAGAACCATGAAGAGATGCATGTGAACAGGATAGGCATGGACTCGGTGGGCCGAAGGGCCTGTTTCCACGCTATATCTTTCCATCAAACAATGAGGGGGGGTTGCATTGAAACTTTCAGGGATGAAGAAGCAGGCTGCAGGGATGATGTTCCCTCCGAGGGTCATTACCCCAGTAGGAGTGAGACATTTAGGATAGAGAGGAGAAATTAGTTCCTAAAGGTTTGGCATGGCACAGTGGTGCAGCGGTAGAGTTGCTGCCTTACAGCGCCAGAGACCTGGGTTCAATCCTGACCACGGGTGCCGTCTGGACAAGTTTGTCCGTTCTCCTGGTAGGCTGTGGGCCGAGGAGCTTTATTCCAGTGTTTCGTGACCCAAGTCTCAGAACTACATGAAATTTTCACATATTGTGTAAGAAAATTATATAAATCACTCCTGAAACTCGTCATGAACAAGACTTGCACATTTTTAAAATTAAATTAGAGAATTAGGGTATTTTTAGTCCCATCACAGCACGTTTAACATTGAATTGTCTGCCAGTTGGCCAATCACGCGCTTTGTTTCAGGCTAGCACACGTCATAGCTGAGAGGGCTTCACAGATGCCTGTTTTACTGGAGATTCCGATGAAGGTTCTTTGTCGTGGAAACTTGCAGCAGGGTAATTGAATTTAGTGAGAAAAGCATTACGAAGTCTGAAAAATGTGCAGCTAAGTGGATAGAAGTGGAAGAAAGTCTTGAAAGCAAAGTCCCTGCAACACAAAGTTGTGAAACTTTGTGAATCAACGCAAACTGAGAGGTAAGGTCTAAAGTCTGAATTGATGAAAATTAATCTGTATGGACTTTAATTAATTTAATTGCACCCTTTATATTGTGAAAAAATGAGATTTGGAGGCTGTACATTCACTCACTCACTCATTCCTTCACTCACTCATTCATTCCTTCATTCACTCATTCATTCCTTCATTCACTCACTCATTCATTTCTTCATACATTCATTCACTCACTCATTCAGGAACCAACGAGAGCAGGCTATTCTAGACTGGGTATTGAGTAATGAGGACGGGTTAGTTAGCAGTCTTGTTGCGCGTGGCTCCTTGGGCAAGAGTGACCATAATATGGTTGAGTTCTTCATTAGGATGGAGAGTGACATTGTTAATCCAGAAACAAGGGTCCTGAACTTAAAGAAAGGTAACTTTGAGGGTATGAGACGTGAATTGGCCAAGATAGGCTGGCAATTGATTCTTAAAGGGTTGACGGTGGATATGTAATGGAAGACATTTAAAGATTGCAGGGATGAGCTACAACAATTGTTCATCCCAGTTTGGCAAAAGAATAAATCAGGGAAGGTAGTGTATCCGTGGATAACAAGGGAAATCAGGGATAGTATCGAAACAAAAGATGAAGCATACAAATTAGCCAGAAAAAGCAGCCTACCAGAGGACTGGGAGAAATTCAGAGTCCAGCAGAGGAGGACAAAGGGCTTAATCAGGAAAGGGAAAATAGATTATGAAAGTAAACTGGCAGGGAACATAAAAACTGACTGCAAAAGTTTTTACAGATATGTGAAGAGAAAAAGATTAGTTAAAACAAATGTAGGTCCCTTGCAGTCAGAAACAGGTGAATTGATCATGGGGTACAAGGATATGGCGGGCCAATTGAATAATTACTTTGGTTCTGTCTTCACTAAGGAAGACATAAATAATTTGCCGGAAATAGCAGGTGACCGGGGGTCAAATGAGATGGAGGAACTGAGTGAAATCCAGGTTAGCCGGGAAGTGGTGTTAGGTAAATTGAATGGATTAAAGGCCGATAAATCCCCAGAGCCAGATAGGCTGCATCCCAGAGTACTAAAGGAAGTAGCCCCAGAAATAGTGGTTCCATTAGTGATAATTTTTCAAAACTCTTTAAATTCTGGAGTAGTTCCTGAGGATTGGAGGGCAGCTAATGTAACCCCACTTTTTAAAAAGGGAGGGAGAGAGAAAACGGGGAATTACAGACCAGTTAGTCTAATGTCGGTAGTGGGGAAACTGCTAGAATCAGTTATTAAAGATGGGATAGCAGCACATTTGGAAAGCGGTGAAATCATTGGACAAAGTCAGCATAGATTTATGAAAGGTAAATCATGTCTGACGAATCTTATAGAATTTTTCGAGGATGTAACTAGTAGAGTGGATAAGGGGGGACCAGTGGATGTGTTATATCTGGACTTTCAGAAGGCTTTCGACAAGGTCCCACATAAGAGATTAGTATACAAATTTAAAGCACACGGTATTGGGGGTTCAGTATTGATATGGATAGAGAACTGGCTGGCAGACAGGAAGTAAAGAGTAGGAGTAAACGGGTCCTTTTCACAATGGCAGGCAGTGACAAGTGGGGTACCGCAAGGCTCAGTGCTGGGACCCCAGCTATTTACAATATATATTAATGATTTGGACAAGGGAATTGAATGCACCATCTCCAAGTTTGTGGATGAGACTAAGCTGGGGAGCAGTGTTAGCTGTGAGGAGGATGCTAGGAGGCTGCAAAGTGACTTGGATAGGCTGGGTGAGTGGGCAAATGCATGGCAGATGCAGTATAGTGTGGATAAATGTGAGGTTATCCACTTTGGTGGCAAAACAGAAAAGTAGACTATCTGAATGGTGGCCGATTAGGAAAGGGGGAGATGCAACGAGACCTGGGTGTCATGGTACACCAGTCATTGAAAGTAGGCATGCAGGTACGGCAGGCAGTGAAGAAAGTGAATGGTATGTTAGCATTCATAGCAAAAGGATTTGAGTATAGGAGCAGGGAGGTTCTACTGCAGTTGTACAGGGTCTTGGTGAGCCCACACCTGGAGTATTGTGTACAGTTTTGGTCTCCTAATCTGAGGAAAGACATTCTTGCCATAGAGGGAGTACAGAGAAGGTTCACCAGACTGATTCCTGGGATGTCAGGACTTTCATATAAGAAAGACTGGATAGACTCGGCTTGTACTCGCTAGAAGTTAGAAGACTGAGGGGGGATCTTATAGAAACTTACAAAATTCTTAAGGGGTTGGACAGGCTAGATGCAGGAAGCTTGTTCCCGATGTTGGGGAAGTCCAGAACAAGGGGTTACAGTTTAAGGATGGGGGAAATCTTTTAGGACTGAGATGAGGAAAACATTTTTCATACAGAGAGTGGTGACTCTCTGGAATTCTCTGCCACAGAAGGTAGTTGAGGCCAGTTAATTGTCTATATTTAAGAGGGAGTTAGATGTGGCCCTTGTGGCTAAAGGGATCAGGGGGTATGGAGAGAAGGCAGGTACAGGATACTGAGTTGGATGATCAGCCATGATCATATTGAATGGCGGTGCAGGCTCGAAGGGCCGAATGGCCTACTCCTGCACCTATTTTCTATGTTTCATTCACTCATTCATTCACTCATTCACTTATACATTCATTCATGAAGTTGAGGGCCTAAACTATATGTATCAATAACAAAGTAAATTAAACATTTTCACTAATGCCAGCTTGTTGTAGAGTAATAGGTCTTAATCATCTAATCTCAGAGCTGCCTGCGATAACTTACCGGGAAAAGGTGCTCCGATCGCGGGGCCTATGTATTTAACATAGTGAAGCCGCGGATCTTCTCCGCGGGCGGGGGGGGTTGTACATAGTGCCGTCCGTAGCGGCCGTTTCCAGGAAAATGGAGGAATATATCTAACTGGAATATATATAGGTATAATAATATATTATGATATATATTATTATACCTATATTACTATCTGGAATATATATAGTTATAATAATATATTATATTATTATTATATATATATTATATTATTATACCTATATTACTATCTGGAATGTATATAGGTATAATGATATATAGTTTAAATGGACTGCAACACGGAAATAGGCTGCCCTTCGTGTAATATGGGCATTGGCCACTAGATGGCGCTTACTTTCCCGATCTCATTTTCTAATTAGTTTAATTAATTAACGTGCAACTTACGGCAATGACGAGTTATGACATCCTTCTCAATTATATTTCATCTAAAACTGTGGAAAATTTCATGTAGTTTGGTGACTTGGGTCACGAAAACTGATTTCTAGACACATTTTTGATGCTCGGCCCGCAGCCTACGCGGGTTTTCTCCGGGTGCTCCGGTTTCCTCCCACATTCCCAGGACGTATTCATTGACTTTGGCAAGTTGAATAAAAATTGTCCCTAGTGCGAAAGACAGTGTTAACGTGCTGGTGGTCGCTGGTCGGCAGGGACTCTGTGGGATGAAGGGCCTGATTCCGTGCTGTATCTCTGTATCAGGTCTGAAGTGGGTTGGAGTTCTCTGTCCCAGTGCTGTAGAGGCTCCGTCACAGCAGATTTATGATCGGAAGGGAACAGATGGAAATTGGAGATGGCCAAGAGAATGGGACCGCGATCCTGATGAACGGTGGGCAGGTTAGAAGGGCTGAATGGCCTCACCCCGAGGATCATTCCTACATCCCTTCGCCTCACCTCTCCCCATCCAGAGACAGATCTGTAACAAATGAAACTGGGACACACCGTTCATTACATACAATTTAAATTTAATGTTCTGGGAAATATTTAACGCAAACGTTGTTACCAAAGGTAGAGTTGGCGTGGGCCCCTTGAGCAGCAGGGTGCCCGCAGACCTTTGCTGACAGAGGTGGGACCATTCGGACGTGGGGGGTGGGAGAGGGAAGGTGCTGGGCAGCCGGTGCGGAGCAGAGCTGCTCTGTGGCGCTGACAGGTGCAGTGTGGGACAGGATAACTTAGTGTCATACCCTCCAGCCCAGCCCCAGCTGAAAGCACGGGCAGCAGGAGCAGCCTGGCCGCTTTTAAGCTGCGACCGCATCTTCCAGCAGCAAGGGCCGTCACCCTTCCCGACGGTCAAATACAACAAACTCTTACCTCGGAGTAAGATGGAGTGGGGATGGCTCATTCCCAAATCCATCCGTGCTGCCTCTCCCTCCTCCCGATGACTCCCAGTGCGCAGACAACGTGCGGACATGCAGTTGGCATTGTGGCAAGGGCAGGACCAGTGTTATGGGGAGTGAGAAGTGGAGGGAGTGAGTCGGGCGCGTGAGGGGAGTTTGTGCCAGTCATCATGAAGGTGGGTGGGCAGTGCCACTTGGGGTAAGCTGTGCCACCCTGGGCCACCTCCTGGCTATCATTCTCTGTCAGTGCATGGCATGGCGGCAGGGTACGGGCAGGGGGCAGTGATTGCTGGATGGGAGAGCCCATGCTGCTGCCGGACTCCAGCTACATCAGTGGTTTGTCCCTACAGTGCAAGCCCGCGACGGCAGCAGGCAGCCAGTCACCCATCCACTGGCTCCGGGCTCGACCCGCGTCGCTTCACCCCACCCCTAGCGGGCGGGCACTACACACAGTTTCACAGAAACCTCAGGCTGGAAGACATTTCACGGGTAAAACCAGACACACACACAACCGAGCGAAAACCAGCCCGGCCTTAAACATTTTCAAGTAAAGTCCTTCAACAATCAGTGTCCAGTGTGTGCAGGCAGGACGAGAAGCTGGGGACGGGGACGAGGCACCAGCTCCACATTAGTTCATCTCAGTTTATCTGGACCAAGGGCCGAGGGTTGTGCAGTGAGGATGCTGCCTGGCGCTGCTCTGACATCCACTGGCCCAGTGGTAAAGTCTGTTCCTGCTGCCTGACCACAGTCCACCCCTCTCCCTGAATGCAAACCCCTCCTCTCCCCACACGCAACTCCTCACCTCTCCTCTCCTCTCCTCATACATCGCCACCTCTCCTCTCCTCTCCTCTCCCCATACATCACCACCTCTCCTCTCCTCTCCCAAACATCTCCCCATCTCTCCTTCTCCCCACTCCCCGTGGATCTCCCCATGTCTCCTCTTCCCCACACGCAACTCCCACCTCTCTCCCCTGCACATAGCTCCCACCTCTCCTCTCAGTACACTCCTCCTCCCCTCTCCCCACATATAACCCCCTCTCCTCTCACTCCACCACACCTCCCCTCTCCCCTCAGGCTCCTCTTCCCCACACGCAACTCCCACCTCTCTCCCCTGCACACGCGGCTTGGACCGTTGAACGGCTTGGACTGCCCCACGTCCAGTTGGAGTGAGCGACCCGAGGCAAGTTCTTCGATTGATGCCAAGTTGCTCCAGGTCTGTCCCAGGGTTAGTGCACTGGGCCTTTTACACCCCTGCTGCCACATGCAGCACCCTGCACGGACAAGCTTGCTTAACAGCACGCACCCACTCACTGTGCCTGCCCTCCACCCTCTTATTGTGCTCAATCACCCATCCCCCCTCCCCCCAAATTCCCATCTCCTTCCATGCACTCCTGGTCTCACCAGACCCGTAACGCCTGCCTCTGCTTGCCCTCTGACTACTCGGTAGCTCAGCGGGAAGGAGCAGCCCCGCGGGAAGTTCATCGGTCATCGTACCTGTCCCTGAGTTACTGACTCAAATCCATTCCCCTGCCCTTGCTCCTTCCCCCCCCCCCCCCCCCCCCCCCCCCGGCCCAATCCTCTGCTATCATCACCGCCCACTGGCCTGAGGACGAGTTTGGCCGAGTCACATTTTTGTACAGAAAGTGCTTGAACCGAAGAAATGCTACATCCAGACTGGGTCAGAGCTCCGTACACCTTCCCCACTCTCCCTCAGCACAGCACCTCGCCACCACTGCAGACTCTGCCGGTGCTCTGCAGCAGAGAGAGAGACTCCCTCGCTGGCAATGTGGCTGGCGCACCGCACCTCAGTCACAGAACCATTGTGGACAAAGAATGAACTTGGAACGTGGAAGTAAACCTGAAGCAGAACTGAGGGAGGAGAAACAAAAACAGAAAGCAGCTTGGCCCAGGCAGACGGACATGGCTGGCAACGTCAAGGTTGGTGAGAAAGTGCGGGTGCAGTGTGGCCTCGATGGGAGCAGTTCGGAGAGGCTTCCAGAATCCACAGGTAGTGGCAAGATGCCAGACAGTAGATGATGCACAGTGACCTGACCCTCCAGTGTTGCACTTGCTGCTTGCTGGTGGCACTATGTGATCCCCCCGGTCTGATTGTACGTGTCCACAGCTCTCCTCCGCCCCTGGCCCCAGCTCTCCTTCAAGTAAGGGTTCTCCAGCAAGTACTTGTACCTGCCGTAGTTTTTCAGCAGGTACTTGGGGGCGTACATGTGTTCCTTCGGGTCAGCGGGGGGGTACTCCTGCTCAGTGCCATCGAACCAGCCCCCCGTCTGGATCAACTCCCGGATGTAGCTCAGATCCCTTTTCTCCTGGTAGTTGCCCCAGCGGGGGAAGTCTCCGTTCTGGGCGGACAGCAGCTTGAAGCGGATGCCCTCGGGCCGAAAGCACCAGGAGCAGTGCCAACCGGCAAAGTGAAGCGGGCTGCCCACTGACCAGGGCACCAGGATGTGCCCGGTGCTGTTCTCGTACTTGCGGAAGTTTGGCATCAGGTAGTACTCCCTGCGCCTCAGCTTGATGCCGTCGCCGTTGTACACCATGAAGAGCATGGCCACGGTGCAGCCCGACACCACCTCCAGGCTGCCCGGCTGCTTCCAGAAAAAGCCGTAGAGGGACTTGCGGAGGTGGAAGGCGAGCGGCTCGGTCCAGCCGTCGAAGAGCTTGAGGAAGAGCACGCCGTCGCGGGCGGGGATCTCGTCGGCGTCGTCGATGAGGAAGATGTCGTCGTCGCGGAGGTTGGCGATGCGGCTCATCCCGTTCTGGGTGAGGAAGGTGCGCAGGTAGTCATCGGCGATCCAGCCGTCCTGCCTGCCGCCGCTGGGGAAGTGGTCCAGGAAGACGTACAGCACCTTGGAGGCCACGTAGCCGTACGTCCCGTTCAGGAGCATCTCGGCGAACCGCAGCGGTTTGGGGTCGCCGAAGGCGGTGAAGTTGGACTCGCAGATGATGAAGACGTCGACCACGCTGCCCAGCTCGTGGAACCGAACGTCCAGCAGGTCGAACTCGTGGTTGACGTTGATGGCGTTGATGACCCGGCGCGGCACCGCCCGGGGAGTCAGGCGCTCCTTGGTCGGCAGGTTGGAGTGCTGGACCATGGTGGGAACTCCGCAGTAGGGACCGTGCCAGCCCGGCAGGCAAGGGCACCCCACCCACCGACGTCTCGGTCTCCCACCCACCCCCAAACCCACCGCCTTGTGCGTCAGTGGCTTGTCCAGAGAACCGCGGGCCCAGGCCACCCCTCCCTCCATGGACCCCGCCATCCTGTTCTCCGTTTTGGTCCCCTGTTTAAAGCAAATGGCTCCCGCCTTGGTCCGTATGAAGTACTCGGTTTCATCGTCTTTCAGCTGGAACTGGGCCCGGTGCAAGTACGGCCAGCCTCCCTGGTGGCCGCCCAGCGATGCCTGCAGCGCCAGGCCCGAGCTGGCATCCTCACCCTCGTTTGGCTTCCAGAAGAGGTGCGAGTCGACGAAGATGGACCTGAGGGAGGGGCTGAAGGCGGACAGCTCGCGGGAGAAGGTGATGTACGACAGGGCCTTGAGGAAGTGCAGGAAGGAGATGAGGCAGAGTCCCGCCATACACAACATCAGAACTACACGGTGTCGCCGCATCTTCATCCTGCAGGCAGGGAGACAAGCAGAAAATAACAATTAAATATAGGCCTCAAGAGGCTGCGTCTATCTACGCTGCGTACTTCAGATGGACGAGGAAGGCCGTGTGCGATCTACGTAAATATCACTAGTTACCAACAGTGGGAGAGTCTAGGATTAGAGGTCACAGCCTCAGAATTAGAGGACGTTCTTTTAGGAAGGAGACGAGGTGACATTTCTTTACTCAGATGGTGGTGAATCTGTGGAATTCTTTGCCACAGAAGGCTGTGGAGGCCACGTTAGTGGATACATTTTAGGCAGAGATAGATATATTCTTGACTAGTACAGGTGTCAGAGGTTATGGGAGAAGGCAGGAGAATGGGGGTTAGGAGGGACAGATAGATCAGCCATGATTGAATTGCGGGATAGACTTGAGGGGCCGAATGGCCTAATTCTACTCCTATCACATGACCTTATGACAGATCAGCCAGGATTGAATGGCGGAGTAGACTTCATGGGCTGAATGGCCTAATTCTACGATCACATGACCTTATGATAGATCAGCCAGGATTGAATGGCGTAGTAGACTTCATGGGCCGAATGGCCTAATTCTGCTCCTATCACTTATGATCTTATGATAGCAGCAAGAATCAGGCCGATTACAAACAAAAATTCAAATGAGATAAAAATGAATACAAGAGGAAGAGAATGTATGAGGGAAAAAAATTGTGGGCAACATAACCAGGAATATAGAAATTCTCAAAGGCATAAATAGAATTGTAAAGCATGGAGAGGTGGGGCCCACTTGGGCTATACAAACTTTTAAAACATGACAGGTTAAGAAAAACACAGTGCTGGAGGAACAGAAAATGGGATCAGGCAGCATCTCTGGAAGACACGGGTCGGTCACGTTTTGGGTCGGGACACTTTAGAAATCAAACCATTCTGAAGATGGGTCCTGACCCGAAATGTCATCCGTCACTCCTTCACTAGGGGTCACTCCTCATGGGTAGTGACTGGCCCGTCGCTAAACTGAACCTGTAACGGAACTGAACAGAACTGAACCTTCCACAGATGCTGCCTGATCCGCTGGGTTCCTCCAACACTGTGATTTTACTCAAGATTTGCACTTCCTTGTTCCTCCAGAGCATTGAAGAAAGTGGTTGGGATTGCTGGCATTATTCTAAACTTTATCAATAGAGGATTAGAAAGTAGGGAAGTCATTCTGAACGCACTGGTCTGACCTCAACAGTAGTATTTTGCTTCATTTAGATCACCACATTACGGGCAAAATGTGCAGGAAGGAACTGCAGATGCCGGTTTATACCAAAGATAGACACAAAATGCTGGAGTAACTCAGCGGGTCTGGCAGCATCTCTGGAGAGAAGGAATGGGTGACGTTTCAGGTCAAGATTCCCCTCTGACGAAGGGTCTTGGCCTGAAACATCACCCATTCCTTCTCTCCAGAAATGCTGCCTGTCCCGCTGAGTTGCGCCAGCATTTTGTGTCTAACTTCAGGCATAGGTGGTGGTTGTTGAAGAAGTACAACTAATAAAGGAGGAGATCAGTGCAATGATGAGGAACAAGCTTCGCGTTGAAATCTAAGCAACAATGTGAATCACGGGTTGAGTTTACTGCAGTTCCATTCCTACACAATTACCCTGCAAACCTGTACGCCTTTGGGGTACAGGAGGAAACCGGAGCTCCTGGAGGCAACCCACACAGGGTCATGGGGAGAACGTGTAACCTCCATACAGACAAGCACCCACCGAACCCAGGTCTCTTGAGCTGTGGCGCAGCAACTCTACCGATGTGCCACCAATTTCTTACCATCGAATATAAAAGTAAGGAGGTTACTTAAATACTCCAACCAAACATTTCATGATAATCAACATATTTTGTGTGACTTTCTCTTGTACTTTCCTATTTCAAGAAGAACAATCCCAGTTTATCTGTTGAAACGTTTTGCAGAATTCTATTCTGTAACCTCTCTAAAGGGAAGTTCAGTTTACTCTGAATTTGCTGAAATCTACCTGGAGCTGAGCTTCTTTTTTATAAACCACAAAGGAAGTGCTGGAGAATAACCCATTGAAAGTAAACTTGCGGACTTCCGGTGACGAGGGGAGCAGATGGCTGCTTAATCTCGAGCTCCCGATAGCAAGTTTAAAACTAGCCTCCCTTATGCCCTGTCCCACGGTACGAGTTCATTCCAAGAGTTCTTCCGAGTTTACCCTGATTCGAACTCGGAGATTTACGGTAATGGCCACTCGTCGGTACTCGGGGCTCTCGTGGGCATTTTTCAACATGTTGAAAAATCTTCACGAGTCTTCCCGTGCTTACCTGCCGTTAGCGAGTCTTCCCGAGTACCTGCCGTCAGTGTTTCGAGCCGCTGAGAGACGTCCCCGAGCTCTGACGTACCCGCTATGTTCATTCTCCGTGCTTACCATGAGTTTGACTTTTTTTTAAACTCGGGAGAGCTCTTGGAATGGACTCGCACCGTGGGACAGGGCCATTAATTCACTAATTGCCACATAATTCACAGTTTTCTGTATTGGAATGAGTGGGGGAGCGACAACTAGAAGCCAAAAGGAACGTGACGGACGAGAAAGAAAGAATTCACCGGAGAGGGACACAACTCAAAGCTCAAACGATGACTCGGCAGAAACCGTGCGCTCAATGCTCCACAATATCAGTGAGGAAATACGTGACTTCAGGGCTGAATATAAAGTGGACTTACGTAAACTTAAAGAAGGACTCAAAGAAGACATGAAAGCCGAACTCAAAGATCTGAAGCAAGAAATTCACCATAAACTTTCTGCTAACTTCAAACAAATCCACACCAACTAAACTAGACTAAACAAAGCAGAGGCTCGAATCGAAGAGGCGGAGACAATTAGCCTGGCTATGAAAAATGTGCTGATTAAATTAATGAAAACCACAGAGTCATGCAAGAAAAACGGACTGATTTGGAAGGACGGTCTAGACGAAATAACATTCGCATCTGCGGCATACCCGAAGAGAAAGAAGGCAAATCCATGTCTGAATTTGTGGAGCAACTTTTGAAAACTGAACTTGTAATAACAACGGACACCAACGTACGGATCCACAGAGCTTTGGCTCGCAAACCGGAACGTAACGCACCACCCAGATCCATAGTGGTAAATTTCCTGGAGTTTAATACCAAAGAAATGGTATTGGAAAAGGCCTGGGGGAAGAAGATAATGATTGACGGGCGACGTCTATCATTTGACCACAACTATGCAACGGAGGTTGTCCAGAAGCGCAGGGCATGTAAGGGAACAAAGAGGGCCCTGAAGGAGAGAGGCGTCTGCTTCCAGACCCCGCTGGACAAGATGCGCATTCACTGGGACTCAGGAACATGCACATATCGTAGTGCACAAGACGCAGCGCAGGAGCTGAGGAGGAGAGGCTACTCCGTGGAGACACCAGATTACAGGAGCTGAGGAGCCGGCGGACCCGGAGATGGAACGTCTTCTCCAGGCTATGACATGGCAGAGAGTTGGATAGAGGAGCGAAGATGAGAGTGAGACAGCAAGAGAGTGACTACAGGAGCCTGAGCAGACCCCATCCAACTAGCTTTTATTGTGTCATCACTTCTTTTGGACTAGAAAATAAGTGCTCTCAGTTGACGTTGGACGATACTAGGATGCATGAAATGGAGTGTTTCACCTCTAGTGAGGGGCCCTCTGGGAGGAGGCTTTCCCCTATACCTGCCAACGGGGACTCAGGGTGGCAAGGAATCACCCTTGCTTGGAAGTCAACTGTTTTCCCTTTTTTTTTTTAATTTTCTTTATTCGGCACAAGTTGTCCAGATGTTCAGACCTGCACAGTTTCAAGTTATCTGGAGATTTATGAATGCAAGACAGGATTAGGTGAATTAAATGTCACGTAATACTATTAAATTGGTGTCACTCAATGTAAATTGAATGAATAATCCAGTTAAAAGGAGCAAGGTCCTGGCTAAACTGAAAAAAGAAAAGGCTCAGGTACTATTTTTTACAAGAAACCCACCTGCCTCAACAAGACCATGAGAAACTAAAACGCTTTGGCTTTAGAAATGCATTTTATAGTTCTTACAAAACTAGCCAAAAGAGGGGAGTGGCTATCCTTATCACAAATGCAGTCCAGTTTGAATGCCATAAAGAAGTCAGGGACAAAGAGGGAAGGCATGTATTAATTAAAGGAAAGCTGGAAAACAAAGTTGTGACACTGATCAATGTATATGAGTACCAAATGTTTTTTCAAAACTCTGTTTGATATTATTGCTTTAGAGACTGAAGGTATTTTGATATGTGGAGGGGACTTCAATGTGGTTATGAATCATAATTTGGATACAACAAGCCTAAACAAAACCAAGATGCATCTGACCAAGTTTATTTACACATCAGTGCAGGAAATGGGCCTAATTGATGTTTGGAGAGAACCACCCTTTAGAAAGAGACTACACACACTATTCAGTACCTCACTCAGTCTACTCCAGGATTGACTACTTTTTAACGAATACGGGTGAAAGACACAGGATCACAGAGTGTAAAATCGGGGTGGCAGATGTATCTGATCACAGTGCGATCAGCTTAACAGTACACCTGAATAGTAGAAAAATAAATACTGTTTGGAGGCTCAATGTGGGTATTTTGAATAATAAGGCAAATGTGGAACAAATAAGGGAAGAGATAAAAAGGTACATAGAAGTGAATGATAACGGAGATGTGGATCCTGTAATACTGTGGGATGCTATGAAGGCAGTTATACGTGGAAAGCTGATCACCCTGATGTAGATGACATGTGCATGTACCTTTAACATAGTGACCTCACCACTACTAACCACTCCCCATATCACAAGTATAATTACAACCTCCCCACCCACTGATCTCTCTCTAGTTCCCATGACAGACCACGTACAGCTAGTGCAGTAATGTATATACAGTATGAATAAACTGGAGTAAAGCCACACAGTGTAAATTACTCATGTTTACGCCTGACATCATCACAAAAAAAGGCCCGGCTAGCTACGTATGAACATAAAGTAGAAACATTGAAGGAATTGGAGAAAAAACATAAAAACATACAGGATCAGTTGGTACTGAAACAGTTTAAGGAAATAAGGGGGGGAGATAAATGAGATCCTCAGGGGAGATATGGGAAAAAAGGGTCGGGGGGGGGGGGGGGGGTCGAGAACTAAGGGGGACCAGGGGCGGGAACCTAGGGGCCTGGCCCACTTTCACGACCTAATTCACGACCTTTTTTACACGTGGACATTTTTCATTTTTCTCAGAAAAAGAACCCCCCCCCCCCCCCCATATGCCACGAGTACCTACGACTAGCATCACGGCCTGCTACGGCCTACCTACGACCTCGTGACGACCATGCTGCAAGTATGAAACATAGAAACATAGAAATTAGGTGCAGGAGTAGGCCATTCGGCCCTTCGAGCCTGCACCGCCATTCAATATGATCATGGCTGATCATCCAACTCAGTATCCTGTACCTGCCTTCTCTCCATACCCCCTGATCCCCTTAGCCACAAGGGCCACATCTAACTCCCTCTTAAATATAGCCAATGAACTGGCCTCAACTACCCTCTGTGACAGAGAGTTCCAGAGATTCACCACTCTCTGTGTGAAAAAAGTTCTTCTCATCTCGGTTTTAAAGGATTTCCCCCTTATCCTTAAGCTGTGACCCCTTGTCCTGGACTTCCCTAACATCGGGAACAATCTTCCTGCATCTAGCCTGTCCAACCCCTTAAGAATTTTGTAAGTTCTGTAAGTTTTGTAATGAATCAAGGGCAAACTCGGCAGAGGTCGTGAAAGTGGAACAGGCCCTTGGGGTCGGAGAGGGGGGGGATCGAGAATTAAGGGGGACGAGGGGGATAAAGGGATTAAGGGGGAAGAGGGACCATTGGGGATTAAAAAGTTACCTTGTAACTTTGTTGACGCCCTTTACATGGGAGCTCATTGTATGTCTAGGGATGTGACACAAAGCGACTCATTGTTACATGTGACAATAAAAGCCTCTAATTTAATCTAATCTATCTTTGTTCTTTCTTTTTTTTACAGCATTCATTCTTTAACCCTCTTCCGTCAGGAAGAAGATTCAAGAGCTTGAAAGTGCATAACACCAGACTCAGGAACAGCTTATCCCCGCAGTTATCAGTCTCTTGACTGACCTCCCATGCGAGGGATGAATTTCTACTTTAACCTGCATTTTCTCTGCAGCGGCAACACTATATTCTGTGTAGGAAGGAACTGGTTTACACCAAAGCAAAGGATTTTCATAGCAAAAGGATTTGAGTATAGGAGCAGGGAGGTTCTACTGCAGTTGTACAGGGTCTTGGTGAGACCACACCTGGAGTATTGCGTACAGTTTTGGTCTCCAAATCTGAGGAAGGACATTATTGCCATAGAGGGAGTGCAGAGAAAGTTCACCAGACTGATTCCTGGGATGTCAGGACTGTCTTATGAAGAAAGACTGGATAGACTTGGTTTATACTCTCTAGAATTTAGGAGATTGAGAGGGGATCTTATAGAAACTTACAAAATTCTTAAGGGGTTGGACAGGCTAGATGCAGGAAGATTGCTCCCGATGTTGGGGAAGTCCAGGACAAGGGGTCACAGCTTAAGGATAAGGGGGAAATCCTTTAAAACCGAGATGAGAAGAACTTTTTTCACACAGAGAGTGGTGAATCTCTGGAACTCTCTGCCGCAGAGGGTAGTCGAGGCCAGTTCATTGGCTATATTTAAGAGGGAGTTAGATGTGGCCCTTGTGGCTAAGGGGATCAGAGGGTATGGAGAGAAGGCAGGTACGGGATACTGAGTTGGATGATCAGCCATGATCATATTGAATGGCGGTGCAGGCTCGAAGGGCCAAATGGCCTACTCCTGCACCTAATTTCTATGTTTCTATGTTTCTAAAGATAGACACAAAGTGCTGGAATAACTCAGCAGGTCATGCAGCATTTCTAGAGAAAAGGAATAGGTGACGATTCGGGTCGAGAGAACCTTCGTCACACTGAGACCGAGGGGAGAGGAAAATTAGAGGGTTGAAAAAGTACAGATCAAAGAGCCAGCAGCGATGACCATAGGAATAAGATGTGGTCGCAGAGCTGGAGAGCAGGACGAATCACCGAGGGGAAGCAGTGAGAGAGTGTGTTGCAGTACCCCTGTCGGAGAGAGGAGGAGATCTTGGGCGGCACGGTAGAGTTGCTGCCTTACAGCTCCAGAGACCGGGTTCGATCCTGACTATGGGTGCTGTCTACGGAGTTTTTACCCTCTCCCAGTGACCTGCGCGGATTTTCTCTGAGATCTTCGGTTTCCTCCCACAATCTAAAGACGTACAGGTTTGTAGGTTAATTGGCTTGGTGTAAATGTAAATTGTCCCTAGTGTGTGTAGGATAGTGTTAGTGTGCGGGGGTGGCAGGTTGGTGCGGACTCGGTGATCGAAGGGCCTGTTTCCGTGCTGTATCTCGAACCAAAAAACTATTATTATAATACAATTGTAATATCTAAATGGTGTCGAGTTCTGAAAAGAGGAAGTACAACGGGATCTGGGGGTCCTCGTTCATCAGTCACTGAAAGTAAGCATGCAGGTACTGCAGGCAGTGAAGAAAGCTAATGGCATGTTGGCCTTCATAAAAAGAGAAGTTAATAATAATAATAATAATAATTTTATTTATAGAGCACTTTAAAAACAAACATAGCTGCAACAAAGTGCTGTACATCACTAATCATTGACAAAAAAGTTAATACACACCAAAAATAACAATCAAAAGGTTGAGTATAGGAGCAAAGAGGTCCTTCTGCAGTTGTACAGGGCCCTGGTGAGACCACACCTGGAGTATTGTGTGCAGTTTTGGTCTCCAAATTTGAGGAAGGACATTCTTGCTATTGAGGGAGTGCAGCGTAGGTTCACGAGGTTAATTCTCGGGATGGCGGGACTGTCATATGTTGAGAGAATGGAGTGACTGGGCTTGTATACACTGGAATTTAGAAGGATGAGTGGAGATCTGAATGAAACATATAAGATTATTAAGGGATTGGCCCCGCTCGAGGCGGGAAACATGTTCCCGATGTTGGGGGAGTCCAGAACCAGGAGCCACAGTTTAAGAATAAGGGGTAGGCAATTTAGAACGGAGCCGAGAAAAAACATTTTCACCCACAGAGGTGTGAATCTGTGGAATTCTCTGCCTCAGAAAGCAGTGGAGGCCAATTCACTGGATGCTTTCAAGAGAGAGTTAGATAGAACTCTTAAAGATAGCGGAGTCAAGGGATATGGGGAGAAGGCAGGAACGGGGTACTGATTGTGGATGATCAGCCATGATCACAGTGAATGGCAGTGCTGGCTCGAAGGGCTGAATGGCTTATTCCTGCATCTATTGTCTAAAAACTAAACTTCCTCATGCAGGAGGAATCTATACCGCTTATTCAGTATTGTTTATTTTTCTATTTTGCACTACCCCTTGTACTCGTTGATGATACAACTTCCCTGGATTGCGCATAAAATAAAGTATTTTACTGCATCAAGAGTGTTTCATTGTCAACAATGGACACAAAATGCTGGAGAAACTCAGCGGGGCAGGCAGCATCTCTGGAGAGAAGGATTTGTGCATCCAGCATGTGGTGTCTATCTTCGATTGAAGCCAGCATCTGCAGTTCCTTCCTGCACACGTGTTTCATTGTCATATGTACTAACAAGGAAACAATGTGTGGCAGCTTAAAACAGGTCCGCAAACGCAAAACATACTGAGAATATGATAATTAAAACATGACAATAATAAGCCACTACTAATCTTAAACACACTCACAGGATAAGCAATCCAACATCCTCTTCCTGGTCATTATCCCCAACAAATGTTCCGGTTACACTCAGCCCCCAATGGACCAAATGCCGACACCAGATTCACAAAATCAACACACAGGTCTATTTTGAGAATCAGGTTTCTTCCATACAATTTATGTGGCCATCATGCACGCTGAAAGTGTTTTTAAAAGACTCTCTCCCCGACTCCTGGGAGAAAGCGGCATTTAGGATGACTCCCTGCTTTAGAAGCACACACTGTAAACGTTGGGAGCTTGCGTGCGACCCACTCTGTGCACTAGCTGTGGTAGTAAACTGCAGGTCCTACACACAGGCCTGATCAACCAGCTCAGAGGACAGACATAAAATTCTGAGTAACTCAGCGGGACAGGCAGCATCTTTGGAGAGAAGGAATGGGTGACGGTTCGGGTCGAGACCTTTCTTCTCTCTCAACCTGAAACGTCTCACCCATTCCTTCTCTCCAGAGATGCTGGCTGTCCCGCTGAGTTACTCCAGCATTTTGTGTCTATCTTCGGGGTAAACCAGAGTCTGCAGTTCCTTACTACTCAACCACCTTAGAATAGCTCTGTGTTTAGTTTGGTTTAGAGATACAGTGTGGAAACAGGCTCTTCGGCACACCGAGTCCACACCGACCACCGATCTCCGTACATTAATACTACCCTAGGGACACACTAGAGACAATTTCACGTTTATACCAAGCCAATTAACCTACAAGCCTGCACATCTTTGGAGTGTCGGAGGAAACCGAAGATCTCGGGAGAAAATTAATGCCGGTTACGGGGAGAAGGTAGAAACTCTGTACAGACAGCACCCATAGTCAGGATTGGTCGGGTATCTGGCGCTGCAAGGCAGTAGCTCTACCGTGGCACCATCATGCCGCCCAAGTCCTAATGCCTCAATAGTGCAGAGCATTCGAACGAATGGCACAGGAACAGGCCTTCAAGCCACTATGCCTGTGCCAAACATGATGCCAAGCTAAACTAATCTCCTCTACCCGTACAAGATGCATGCCCCTCCGTACCATGCATATCCACATGCCTATCTACACAAGTCTCTGAAACGCCACCACACCTAGCAGCACATTCCAGGCACCCACCACTTTCTGTGTAATCACCTTTCCCCACAAATCTCCTTTAAGCTTTGTCCCTTTCACCTTAAGGCAATGCCCTCTAGACTTTGACATTTCCATCCTGGGAAGGTTCTGACTGTCTACCCTATCGATGCCTCTCATAAGTTTATACACTTCTATCACGTGCCCCGTCAATCTCCAGCATTCCGGTGAAAACATGCCAAGTCTGTCCTGTTCAGTTCAGTTCAGTTTAGTTTATTGTCACGTGTACCGAGGTACAGTGCAAAGCTTTTGTACAGGAAGAAGGGTCTCATAGAAGGCCCATTCCTTCTAACCAGAGATGCCCCACTGAGTTACCCCAGCATTTTGTATCTATCTTCAGTAAAAAAGTTTTTGTTGCGTGCTAACCAGCCGGTGGAAAGGCAATAAATAATTACACTCGAGCCATTTGTTGTGTACAGATACAACAATACAATACAATACAATACCTTTATTTGTCATTTGAACCTCACATGAGGTTCAAACGAAACGTAGTTTCTGCAGCCATACAATAAAAGAACCAAAACACACACCAACACTATTCACATAAACATCCATCACAGTGGCTCTCCTCCTCACTGTGATGGAAGGCAAAGTTCTTGTCTCTCCCCTGCACTCCATTTCCCTCCCGAAGTCGAGGTCAAAGCCCCCGGCGGGCGCTAGTCCGCGGCAAATTAAGGCCGCGCCGGGCGTTGTAGGGCCCCCCTCCAGGTCACTCTCAACCCCGCAATTCGGGCGGGAGAAGTCGCCGCTGCCGGTGCCCCGCAAAGCAGCCTCCCACCGGGGATCCGCGAGCTCCCGGTGTCACCATCCACCGGAGCCGGGCCGCATCAACGCGCCACCGCCGCTCTCCACGCCCCGAAGCCGGCCAGCTCCACGTAGGTAAGTCTGCAGCAGCTCCTCAGCAGCTCCTCAGCAGGCTCCACAGCAGGCTCCACGGCAGGCTCCACAGCAGGCTCCACGGCTCCACAGGCTCCGTGACTTGAGCCTCCAGGTCGTTCCGGTGGAGGCCGCTCCACGGCGCTAGGCCTCAACGGCAACGGAGCTCCGACAGGAAAAAGGTCGGGTCTCCATGCAGGGAAGAGATTAAAAGTTTCCCCCATCCAACCCCCGCACATACACATTAAAAAAAAAAAAACACGATAAACAGCTACAAACTAAACCCTCAACAGGACAAAAAAACAAAAAAACACAGACAGACTGCAGAGGCCGCTGCGACACCGGTCGCGCCGCCCACATGATAAGGGAATAACGTGCAACTGCTCTGCATCATTTCACATTCTTCCTGTAATGTTGCAACCAGAATTGCACACAATATCCCAATTGTGGCCAAACCCAAAGTCCGATAAAGTTGCATCATGATTTCTTTATTCTTATACCGAAGATTCTTTATTCTTATACCGAAAAGGGGAAGTACAACAGGATCTGGGAGTGCATGTTCATCCGTCTATGCAGGTAAGGAACAGCAGGCAGTGAAGAAAGTGAATGGCATGTTGGCCTTTATAACAAGAGGAGTCGAGTATAGGAGCAAAGAGGTCCTTCTGCAGTTGTACAGAGCCCTAGTGAGACCACACCTGGAGTATTGTGTGCAGTTTTGGTCCCCTAATTTGAGGAAGGACATTCTTGCTATTGAGGGAGTGCAGCGTAGGTTTACAAGGTTAATTCCCAGGATGGCGAGACTGTCATATGCTGAGAGAATGGAGCAGCTGGGCTTGTACACTCTGGAGTTTAGAAGGATGAGAGGAGATCTCATTGAAACATATAAGATTGTTAAGGGTTTGGACACGCTAGAGGCAGGAAACATATTCCCGATGTTGGGGGAGTCCAGAACCAGGGGCCACAGTTTAAGAATAAGGGGTAAGCCATTTAGAACGGAGACGAGGAAACACTTTTTCTCACAGAGAGTGGTGAATCTGTGGAATTCTCTGCCTCATTGGGCGGTGGAGGCCGGTTCTCTGGATGCTTTCAAAAGAGAGCTAGATAGGGCTCTAAACGATAGCGGAGTCAGGGGATATGGGAAGAAGGCAGGAACGGGGTACTGATTGGGGATGATCAGTCATGATCACATTGAATGGCGGTGCTGGGTGGAATGGCATACTCCTGCACCTATTGCCTATTGATTCCATCTTCAAGATTATTTATTCATAATCCACCCGGCCTTCTCCCCCTGAACTCTTCTCCCCTCTCGAGTGAATGGACTGCATTAATTTTTTCACTTTCCTCACTTGCCTCAACCTGCACTAAAGAATATATTGACGTTGGTTCTTCATGAGCAGAGGGCTTTATTGGCAGTAAAACATGTTGCCGGGGCAGTGCTGTGTTATTCCTCGAACTGACTTTTACTTCGCAGAGGCCAACCACAAGCTGTCTGCCATTTCCTCATACTCCTTCTATGAAGCATGATCCAAACAATGACTAAAGATAGACACAAAAAGCTGGAGTAACTCAGCAGGACAGGCAGCATCTCTGGAGGGAAGGAATGGGTGACGTTTTAGGTTCGCTGGAGTCTGAAGAAGGGTCGCGACCTGAAACATCACCCATTCCTTCTCTCCAGAGACGCTGCCTGTCCCGCTGAGTTGCTCCAGCTTTTTGTGTCTATCTTCGGTTTAAACCAGCATCTGCAATTCCTTCCTACACACACCAATCTCCACATCATTTCTTCTCTGGAGATCTTTCCATCACAGCCTACATCCACAGCTGTCTTTCTACCCCATGCCAAAGATTCACGAGCTGGGCTTTCCTGGTAGATCCCTTATATCACTTTTACAGAGATTGATTAAATTAATTGAACAGATCAATGCAATAAATCCATACATATCACTTGTTCCTGTTCAAAAGTGTTTGTCTGAGAGACACAAAAAGCTGGAGTAACTCAGCGGGTCAGAAAAATAGGTGATGCTTCGGGTCGAGATCCTTCTTCAGACTAAGTGAGGGGAAAGGGAAACAAGAGATACAGACGGTGATATAGAGAGAGAGAACCTCTATCTCCCATTTCCTCTTCCCCAGACTCCAATACTGAAGAAGGGTCTCCACCTGAAACGTCACCTATTCTTTTTCTCCAGAGATGCTGTCTGACCCGCTGAGCAAACTCCAGCTTTTTGTGTCTATCTTCAGTTTAAACCAGCATCTGTAGTTCCTTCCTACACAGTGTTTATCTGAGTCTATGTACCAACGACGCTGCTGCAAGTAAGATTTTTATTGTACCTCCACCTCACTGCAATCGCGCACATGACAATAAACTCCACTTGACTTTCACTTAAATGTAGAATGCGGTTGGGGAGGGAATTTAGGCCCACAGCAAGGAAGAACGATGGATATTTCCATGAGGAATGTATGTGATTTGGAGAAGAATGCGCAGATAGTGGTGACAGTCCTTAGGATGATCAACTTTCAAGTTACAACCATCTTCTGTGTATGGTAGCAGGAGAGTTGCTGCCTGACAGCGCCAGAGACCCAGGTACGATCCTGACTTATGGGTGCTGTCTGTAGAGAGTTTACACGTTCTCCCTGCGACTGCGAGTGCGTGGGTTTTCTCCGGTTGCTCCGGTTTCCTCCCACACTCCAAATAGGTACAGACTTGTTGGTTAAATGGCTTTGGTAAAATTGTCAATTGTCCCTAGTGTGTAGGATAGTGTTAGTGTTTGGGGTGATCGCTGGTCGGCACGTGACGTGGTGGGCCGAAAGGACTGTTTCCGTGCTGTATCTCTAAAGTTTAAAGCCCACAACATGACTATAGGCATTGGGAAGTTTTCCCTACCCTGCCTGATGACTACTCCATCAAATGCTGCCTTGACATCAAAGGGCAGTCAGAATTGAGGAACTTGGTTTACATGCAGACGACATATAACTCTGTGATGACATTGGAAACTAAACTGTCCTGGCAAAATCTAAACTGAGCAATTAGAATGAGTTTTTGGTAAAGGCACCTTCTTAGCTGAACGGGTGAAACCATCCTTGACTGCTGATGATATAGAATTGTCTGTTGGCAGAATAGGTTGCCCTATTGGATTTTTCATGTCAGCTTGTAGGGATGAGCAATGCAATGACCTGATAGTGATGAATAATCACAGCCTCAGGCGGCCATTGCTACTGGAGTTCCTCAGGTCGGTCTCTTAAGCTCATCTATCTACAGATGATTCCTGCACATTTAATATATTTTACACGTTCCACCCATACTAATCAAATTCCACACAGACAGCACCTCAGGTCAGGAACCAACCTAGATCATTTGCGCTGTGAGGCAACAACTCCACCAGCCAGTGTGCAATAGTGATTCAACAGTTAATGGAACTGACTGGCATATGGGTGATCTACAGAGATCTTTTAATTCTTCCTGATATTATTTGAATCTCCCACTATTAATGTATTTCAGGACAACGTGTGGCGTGGCACGGTGGTGCAACGGTAGAGTTGCTGCCAGAGACCTGGGTTTGATCCCCACTATGGTGCTGTCTGTACGGAGTTTGTGCGTTCTCCCCGTGACCTGCGTGGGTTTTCCCCAGCTGCTCCAGTTTGCTACCACACTCCAAAGACGTACAGGTTTGTAGGCTGATCGGCTTTGGTAAAATTGTAAATTGTCCCTAGTGTGTGTAGGATAGTGTTAGTATGCAGGGGATCGCTGGACGGCGCGGACATGGTGGGCCCGAAGGGCCTGGTTCCGCGTTGTATCTCTAAACTAAACTAAACTCAAAATTAGAACTGTTTCTCCGGCAGATGGAACTTGTTGTGGAAAAAAAACACATCTCAGCAGGGCCAGGAACTAATGCCCTGCGGGGATTTGCTGGTGTTATTGGGAACATTTACGCTAGCTTGGCAGAGGGATGAAAACAGTAAGGAAACTAAGGAAGGAGAGGACGGCAAAAACAAGAGTCAAGCAGCAGGGGAGATTAACATACAGAAAAAGGTTAAACAGGTCAAATTACCAGTTGTATGTCCCACTGCATTTGCGACACACAAGTAAGTTAATCTCACAAGCAGAAGTGAACGGATATGGTGTAACTATGTTGGCAGGGTGACCAAAGTTAGGAAGTAAAGGCTCCAGAGTATTCAACATTTAGAAAGGGCAGGCATACTGTCGGTGGGATGTGTGGGAAGGAACTGCAGATGCTGGTTTGCCCTTTCTTCAGACTCCGGTCTGAAGATGAATCTCAATCCGAAATGTCACCCATTCCTTCTCTCCAGAGATGCTGCCCGTCCCGCTAGGTTACTCCAGCATTTTGTGTCTATCTTCAACCATAGGTGGTGGTTGAAGAAGTACAACTAATATAGGAGATCAGTGCAATGATGAGGAACAATCTTCGTGTTGAAATCCAAAGCACAATGGGAATCACAGGTTGAGTTTACAAATAGCATAGAGGCAGAAAACATTGGTAGTTGTAAAATGTAATATTGGCTTGGCATAAATCAGGGAAGTAAGGAGATTATGACATGAGTGTAATCATGGGTGACTAACAAACGCAGACTGGATAAATCAAATTGACTCTAATAAAATGAATGACTGAAATTTATACTAATCTTAAATCTTTTGCTCCAGATTCCAGAATCTGGTTTTGCATTTGCTCTGAAATTGTATTCAAAAATAATATTTTCAATATCGTTCTATTTCAGTGGGTATGTACCAATGCACAATGTGAAAACATATAACCATATAACAATTACAGCACGGAAACAGGCCATCTCGGCCCTTCTAGTCCGTGCTGAACACTTACTCTCACCTAGTCCCATCTACCTGCACTCAGACCATAACCCTCCATTCCTTTCCCGTCTATATACCTATCCAATTTATTTTTAAATGATAAAATCGAACCTGCCTCCACCACTTCCACTTTTTCTCCAATGTATATAGCTGACCACAAGTTTCGAGATTAAAGCCAACAACTTTTAGTGATTGTACTTATGCCTTGTTGATACTTGTAGCAAAAATAAAACAACTGAAGTACCACAGCATTTTGTGTTCCAAGCATGTTTCCAGCATCTGTAGTTCCTTGTGTCTACAGGGAACCAAAGATAGGTCAGCAAGTGTTTGACGGCACTGGGCCTCTATTCGCTGACGTTTAGAAGGATGAGGGGGAACCCCATTGAAACTTACCGAATAGTGAAAGGTCTGGATAGAGTGGATGTGGAAAGGATGTTTCCACTCGTGGGAGGGTCTAGGACCAGTGGCCACAGCCTCAGAATAAAAGGACATACCTTTAGAAAGATGAGGAGGAATTTCTTTAGTCAGAGGGTAGTGAATCTGTGTCATTTATAGCCACTGATGGCTGTAGAGGACAAGTAATTGGATATTTTTAAAGCGGAGATTGACAGATTCACAGAGGATTGACAGAAGGCGAGATGAAAGGGGTTGAGAGGGAAAGATAGATTAGCCATGATTGAATGGCGGACTAGTCTTGATGGGCCGAATGGCCTAATTCTGCTCCTAGAACTTATGAACTATGAAGAAGGGATAACAGGTATCCAAGGGATGAAAACGCTTCCCACAACAGCGTGACTAGTTATTACTGCGACCTAAATAACATGCGGCAGTAAATTTATAACTGATAATAATCTTGAGCTGCTATGAAATATTGGTGGATCCAAATTCCTGAGTGGCTTGACCTTTAAAACATTTAAGATAATGTGATGGTGGGGAGTCTTTAAAACTTCAATAGGAAGCATAACTCAATAAAAACACAAAATGCTGAAATAACTCTTGGAAGTCTGTGGAATTCTCTGCCTCGAGGGCGGCGGAGGCAGGTTCTCTGGATGCTTTCAAGAGAGAGTTAGATAGGGCTCTTAAAAATAGCAGAGTCAGGGGATATGGGGAGAAGGCAGGAATGGGGTACTGATTGGGGAAGATCAGCCATGATCACATTGAATGGCGATGCTGGCTCAAAGGGCCAAATGGCCTACTCCTGCACCTATTGTCTATAAACTCAGCAGGTCAGGCAACATGTCTGGAGAAAATGGATAGGCAATATTTTGGGACGGGACCTTTCTTCAATCTGAACGAAGAGTCCAGATCCGAAGCATCTTCTCTCCATGGCCTCCATAGATGATGCCTGACCTGCTGAGTTACTCCAACACTTTGTGTATTTTCCCCGTAAACCATCATTTGCAGTTCCTTGTCACCAGGAAGTGCTCCTGTCTGAAATATTTGTCACATTGTCGATAGATTTATACGGTACAGGTTGCACACAAAATCTTGCAGATGTCATTATTCATAACCTGCCGGGTGACATTTATGGGTCCAAAAATTACTTCTTCACGTACCCTTTGGTAATTCAAGGAGTGACATTTGGTTAAACAGCTTGACTGAAGTGTTGTTAATGATTTAGCCCAAGTCCTTGTCAAAATCATTTCTGTTGAATCATCGTATTTAATTTCTTCCTAATTTGAACAAATTCAAAGCAAACTCTCCTGCAGATGGATTGCCGATCAAATGTGCTTGCAAAGTGGTTTTCAAGTGTGATTGTTTAATATTTTCCTAAATATATGATGCTTTTACACAGGCATTCCCATCATCTGCTTTAGCACTTCATGAAATTCCTGGCAGAGTTTGATGAAAATCTCCAGCTCGCACTAAAGTAAGACCTATAGTTTCCCTCTCCCCTGACTCTCGATCTGAAGATCTCGACGCAAAACGTCACCTATTCCCTTTTCTCCAGAGATGCTGCTTGAACGGCTGAGTTACCATAGGATGTTGTATCTATCTTCGGTGTAAACCAGCAAAGATTAGTGGGAAGGCATAGGATTGGGAAGCTTTTAAAGAACAAGGAAAGGTAACTAAAAAGGCCAAATGGGGAGAAAAGATGAAGGTAAGCTAGCCAATAATATAAAAGAGGAAGGCAAGAGTTTCTTCAGTAATATAAAGAGTAAGAAAGAGGTAAGAGGACGTAGGACAGCTGGAGAATGCTGCAACAGTCTTCCCAGTCGAAGACACAGCAACGTGCCTGAAATTCAACAGAGTAAGGGGGTGGAAGTTAGTGGAGTGGCTATTACTAGGGAGAAGGTGCTTGGGAAGCTGAATGGGCTGAAGGTGAATAAGTCACCTGAACCGGATGGACTGCACCCTAGGGTTTTGAAAGACGTGGCTTTAGAGCTTGTGGAGGCATTGATAGTGATATTTCAGGAATCACTAGAGACAGGAGTGGTCTCAGATGATTGGAAACTTGCCAATATTACCCCGCTGCACAAGAAGGGAACAAAGCAGAATAGTGGGAACTATAGGCCGGTTAGTCTAACTTCAGTGGATGGTAAGATTTTAGAGTCCTTTATAAAGGATGAAGTTAGGGGTTAGAGGTTCACGATAAAATAGGCCAAAGTCAGCATGGCTTTGTGAAGGGGAGCTCTAGCTTGACAAATTTGCTGGAATTCTTTGAAGAATTGGCGTGGCGGCGTGGCTCTGGCTGCAGCGGCTCACCGGCAGTCCCGTTTGTTTGTGTTTTTTGTGTTGTTTATTTTGTTTTGGTTAGTCTAGTTTTTGGGTTTTAGTTTGTGTTTGGGGGGGGGGGGGGGAGGGGGTTGAAACGGGGTTTGCAGTCTCTCCCTGCGGGGGAATGCGACCTTTTTGTTGTATTCCCCTTCTCTGCCACCGTCTGCGCTGAGGCCTAATGGAGCTGACGACCTCGAGGCTCCGGAGGCAGAGACCGTCAGGACTCGCCCTGAGCTCGCTCCCGTGAGGGTGGTCCGGCTCAGGGCTGGAACAGTGCTCCCGTGAGAGGTGACGCTCCCGTGACGGGCTCCCGTGAGGGCGGCCTCCAGTTGCCGGCGAGGGGGGGTGCAGCGCTCGCAGGCTCCCCGACGCCCATGTCGGGGCGGGCCCGGCCCGGGGAGGTGCGGCGCCCATGTCGGGGCGGCCCAGCCCGAGGCTGCAGACGGTACGGTACTCACGTGAGGGTGGCTGGGACGGTGTTCTGGCGGTGGTGGCCAGCGGCTGTGTCTGCAGGACTGGGGGGCGGCAGCTTCAACCACCCCGGGCCGCGGTGTTTGAGCCGCGGGACTGATTTATAACATCGCCCGGGGGGTATCGCCTCAGCGCAGAGGGAGAAGAGGAGGGAAGAGACTGCAGACCTAAGACTTTTGCCTCCATCACAGTGAGGAGATGCTGGGTGGACTCACTGTGGTGGATGTTAATATGTGTTTATTGTTGTTTTTATTGTATTATATGTATGACTGCTACAATTTCGTTCAGACTTCGGTCTGAATGACAATAAAGGCTATCTAATCTAATCTAATCTAATCTAAAAAGAAGTATATAGCAGGACAAAGGTGAGCCAGTAGATGTTGTTTACTTAGGATTTCAGAAAGCTTTTGAGAAGGTGCCACACGTGAGGCTGCTAAGGAAGATGTGAGCCCACAATATCAAAGGGCAGGTACTAGCATGGAAAGCAGGTTGGCTAGATGGCAGAAGTGTGGAGTCATGCATTTTGGTAGTAGAAATAAAGGCATAGACTATTTTCTAAATGGGGAGAGAATCCAGAAATCGGAGGTGCAAAGGGACTTGGGAGTGCTGGTGCAGGATTCCCAAAAAGTTAACCTGCAAGTCGAATTGGTAGTAAAGAAAGCAAACTTAATGCCAACATTTACTTCAGGAGGGCTTGTATACAAAAACAAGGATGTAATTCTGAGGCTCTAGAAGGCATTGGTAAAGCCACATTTTGAATATCTTGAGCCATTTTCGGCACCGTATCTGGGATCTGGGGAAGGATGTGCTGGCTCTGGAGAGGGTCCAGAGGAGGTTTGCAAGATGATCCCAGGAATGAATATGATGAGCATTTGACGGCAGTGGGCCCGTACTCGCTGGAGTTTAGAAGAATGAAGGGGGACCTCATTGAAACGTACAGAATAGTGAAAGGCTTGGATAGAGTGGATGTGGAGAGGATGTTTCCACTCGTGGGAGAATCTGGGACTAGAGGTCATAGCCTCTGAATTAATGGGCGTTCTTTTAGGAAGGAGATGAGGAGAAATGTTGTTAGTCAGAGAGTGGTGAATCTGTGGAATTCTTTGCCACAGAAGGCTGTGGAGGCCAAGTCAGTGGATATTTTTAATGCAGAGAGAGATAGATTCTTGATTAGTAGGGGTGTCAGAGGTTAGGGGGAGAAGGCAGGAGAATGGGGTTAGGAGGGAGATAGATCAGCCATGATTGAATGGCCGAATGGCCCAATTCTACTCGTATCACTTATGACCTTATGACCCTCTGAGCATCTGCATTTCCTTCCTACACATCCCCCGATGATTTATTGTGTTCAAGATCTTGCCTCGCTCAATTGAATGCTTCAATGGCTGCATTGTGAGCATTCATCCCACTACAATTTATCAACTTTTTTCCCTTTGCAGTACCCAGGCCAATGTTACATATTGCAGTCTCCACAGTTGTTACATCTAAAGGGAGTTTGAAAGCCAAATATGCTGTTCCCCAACCCATCCCTCCACCCCCATCAATGGTATTGAAACAATGCAATAATTATTTGTTTTTGAACTCCAGCCAAATGTAGATTAATAAGGACATTTATTTCCTGTTTCACCAGAAGCATCCAAAGAAAAAATAATCGCTTTATCACTCTAAACAAACTTTGTAATAGAATCCAAGGCATTGTTTTATGCCTCGCTAGGATTGATTCTAATACATTTGCCTAACTGATCCTGCAGAAGTTTGGTGCACAGATCTCCAGTTTTCCGTTGCAGTTCGTATAGTGTAAAAAGACCCACTAAAATATTTAATACCACAAAAACATATCTGAAAAAATAAATTTAAGTTGGGAAATTTAGAAATTTAAACTTAGAAACAAGGGGTGGCACAACGGTAGAGTTGCTGCCAGAGACTCAGGTATGATCCTGAATAGGGTGCTGTCTGTACGGAGTTTGTATGTTGTCCCCGTGACCTGCGTGGGTTTTCTCCGAGATCTTCGGTTTCCTCCCACACTACAAAGACGTACAGGTTTGTAGGTTAATTGGCTTTGGTATAAATGTAAATTGTCCCTAGTGTGGGGATCGCTGGTCAGAGCGGACTCGGTGGCCCGAAGAACCTGTTTCCACGCTGTGTCTCTAAATAAATAAAAATAAAAACACTTTTGTCAATGGAGGCCCTTCTTGACGTCCTCTGAGGGAGGGCTATATGTATGTATTTACGTATGTACTTAATCTATGAACCACTGTTGGATAACGTTAGTACCTCCACCAACGTAAAGCACTTTGGTCAATGAGAGTTGTTTTTTAAATCTGCTATAGAAATAAGTGACTTGACTTCTAAGGGGGTCTTAGACAAAATAAAGGGTGGTGCATATCCATATCCAAGCATATCCTTGTGCTAAATCCAACTTCCATTGCTGCTTCACCTTTGTTATTAGGCTTCTGAACAGTCCTTCCAGAAGTTAGGGTACTGTCCAATTCACCTCCATTGTGGACATTGGACTTTGTCTCTGGAACTGGTGCGCTACAATGCTGAGAACTTTATTCTGCACTGTATCTTTCCCTATGCTCTGTCTACTGTACTTGAGTGCAGATAGAGCTAGTAATAGAAAGATAGACACAAAATGCTGGAGTAACTCAGCGGGACAGGCAGCATCTCTGGGGAGAAGGAATGGGTGATGTTTCGGGTCGAGACACTTCTTCAGGGGAAAGGGAAACAAGAGGCAGACGGTGAAGATATAGAACAAATGAATGAAAGATATGCAAAAAAGTAATGATGATAAAGGAAACAGGCTATTATTAGCTGTTTGCAAGGTGAGAACGAGAAGCTGGTGCGACTTGAGTGATGGAATGCACGGATTGATGGAGAGAGGGAATGCACGGATTACTTGAAGTTAGAAAAATCAATATTCATACCATGATTGTATAGTAGCAGCAGTCCGTCCATTCACCCTTTCTAAATGTATGTTCTTAAAGGTTTCTAAGTATTTTTTGTGTGGGGGAGGTGTGTAGGGGGGGGAAGGAGGAAACTGTTTCCCAGTCACTTCCTGGTCGGAGATGTGTCTTTTCTCCGAGCCACATCTTCACCCTGCCCCCTACCGTCTGGATTGGCGCGGCCTTTCCTGCCGGAGACCAGCCAGAGCTTCAGCAGCGGCGCAGCACTGAATTCCATCGCGGAGCGGGTGATGCATTACCGGGGATCGCATGTGTTGGAGCTCCGATGTGTTGGGCCTGCTGATTAACACCGTGGAGCTGTGGTTGTGGTGCTTCCAGCTGCGGGCAGCACTGACTTCAACATCGCGGTGTCCTGGGATCTTTTGCCGAGGGTCGCCAGTGTTGAATCTCCGCCCAGCTCGGCCTGTGGACTTCGGAAGCCACGGTCTCCGGTAAGAAGTGGCCGATTCGGAAACTCCAAGCGGCTGAGTGTGTTCTTCCGTTCCGACGCCGGAGTTCTGATAATCCCGGCGAGAGGGCCTGAACATCGGGCTGCCGTAGCGGCAAATGCGGAGGGCTCAAAGGCCCCGACCACGGGTGAACAAAGAGGAAGATGACTGAACTTTATCGCCTTCCCTCACAGTGGGAAACATTGATTCCGCTGTAGGGGATGTTTATGTTAAACTGTATCGTGTGTTGTGCTCTTTTTGTTTGTATGGCTGTATGGTAACTCAAATCTCACTGTACCAGTTGGTGCATGTGACAATAAATGTAACTTGAACTACACAAACCATATAACAATTACAGCACGGAAACAGGCCATCTCGGCCATTCTAGTCAGTGCCAAACACTGACTCTCACCTAGTCCCATCTACCTGCACTCGGACCGTAACCTTCCATTCCTTTCCCGTCCATATACCTATCCAATTTATTTTTAAATGATAAAACGAACCTGCCTCCACCACTTCCACTGGAAGCTCATTCCACACAGCTACCACTCTCTGAGTAAAGAAGTTCCCCCTCATACATACACTGAACTTTTTTTCTCGTTTATTATATTGTTTACAGTGTACTACTGTACTATAACATAACCATATAACAATTACAGCACGGAAACAGGCCATCTCGGCCCTACAAGTCCGTGCCGAACAATTATTTTCCCTTAGTCCCACCTGCCTGCACTCATACCATAACCCTCCATTCCCTTCTCATCCATATGCCTATCCAATTTATTTTTAAATGATACCAACGAACCTGCCTCCACCACTTCCACTGGAAGCTCAGAAGAAGCTCATACTACATAAGGGTTAGCACTACACGCTACAAATCCCAGCTGTGGAGACACTGGTATCGTTGTCTCGTTGTAGGACATTGATCATTCTTTTAATCTGGATTTTTAACATGTATAGTGTTTAAAAAAAGATATAATTTATGATGCTTTTATAAGTGATACATTAAGATTTAATATGTACTTTATGATATTTAATATGCAATGCATTTTTTTTGTATGTAATGTTGCCGCTTGTCTGGACCTCAAGTCCGTAATAAAGTTTATTATTATTATTATGTACTATGTTTACATATTCTGTTGTGCTGCTGCAAGTAAGAATATCATTGTTCTATCTGGGACATGACAATAAAACACTCGTGGCTTCAGATTAGCTCTCATTATACCCTTCAAAATGCATGACCTTTCTCTGCGTTAAACCTCACCTGCCACACCAGGAGGAAAGAATTATTCTCTGGGAAGATGGTGAATCTTTGCAGCTCCCTAGCGCAGGGAGCTGTGGGGGCTCAATCACCAAGTCCATTCAAAATATCAGTCAAGCATAAAAATCTGTCTCCACCACCCTCAGCCACTGCATTCCAGATTTAAACCACCCTCTGAAAAAATTCCTCAGATTCCTTCTATAAACCTCACCCTAACCAGATCCCTTCTACTTTTAGATCGACACAAAAAGCTAGACTCTACTTTTAGACTTTCGCTATGGGAAACTTTCTGACTAAACATCCTCTCTATGCATCATAAAGCTATGCAGCATAGAAGCAGGCCCTTCAGCCCAGCTTGTCCATTCCATCCATAAGGCTGGTCTATACAAACCCCATTTGCCCACATTAGGTCCATATCTCTGTTCCTTTCCATTCCAAGTAGCTGTAACAATGCCTATTAAACCTTGTAATTTAACTGCCTCTACTATGCCTGTCATCATTTTGATAACCCCTACCATGTCCCCTTTCAGCTTACTCCAGTTTTATAAAGTCGCACCTCATCTCCCTGCTCATATCTGCACCCCAGCTGTCCTATGTGTCTCCTTTGCGCCTTACGTGTTGCCTGCTTCAAGAATCTGGAGTATTGTGTACAGTTTTGATCTCCTAATTTGAGGAAGGACATCATTGTGATTGAGGCAGTGCAGCGTAGGTTCACGAGATTGATCCATGGGATGGCGGATGAAGGATGAGGGGGATCTTATAGAAACAAATAAAATTACAAAAGGACTGGACAAGCTAGATGCAGGAAAAATGTTCCCAATGTTGGGCGAGTCCAGAACCAGGGGCCACAGTCATAGAATAAAGGGGAGGTCATTTAAGACTGAGGTGAGAAAAAAAGTTTTCACCCAGAGAGTTGTGAATTTGTGGAACTCCCACTGCCACAGAGGGCAGTGAAGGCCAAATCACTGGATAGATTTAAGAGAGAGTTAGATAGAGCTCTAGGGGCTAGTGGAATCAAGGGATATGGGGAGAAGGCAGGCATGGGTTATTGATTGGGGACGATCAGCTATGATCACAATGAATGGCGGTGCTGGCTCGAAGGGCCGAATTGCCTCCTCCTGGACCTATTTTCTATCTTTCTATGTTTCTAATCCCAGGTGTTGTACATACCAAAGTCTGAAGAAGGGTTTCGGCCCGAAACGTTACCCATTTCCTTCGCTCCATAGATGCTGCTGCACCCGCTGAGTTTCTCCAGCTTTTCTGTGTAACCTCTCTCTGTTCCATGACACTCCCAAAGTCCAAACTATTCACTGTGCACGTGCTACCCTTATCAATTCTCCAAATGCACCTGGCACTTGTCAGGATTAAATTCAATCTGTTGTTGCATCATTCATGTATTCTATAAACAACAAGAGTCCCAGAATTTGTTGTACAGTAGAGCTACTGCCTTACCACGCCAGAGACCTGGGTTCGATCCTGACTATGGGTGTATAGACACAGAGTACGGATTTAGGAATAAAGAGCAAGGATGTGATATCTAGAAAGGGTTTACGCGGGCTGGAGGAACTTAATGTTTTGCTGTGCTACAAAGCTCTGGCAGATGAAAAACTATGAAGACTTCCGCACCCTTGTTGTGCTGCAAATCTATTCATGAGGGAAGGGCTGATGGCTTTAACCAGCACCTGGTTTTCCCCTGATAGTTTAATTTCACCTCAAGTACATCCTTCTCAGCAACCGAGCACAGTTAATCCTCGCTTCCTAAACAATGCCCTCATCCATGTCTGTGGAATTCTCTGCCTCAGAGGGCGGTGGAGGCAGGTTCTCTGGATACTTTCAAGAGACAGCTAGATAGGGCTCTTAAAGGATAGCGGAGTCAGGGGATATGGGGAGTCGACGAATAAAACCGTATTGTATTGTATTATATTGTGTTGTGTTGAGAAGGCATGAACGAGGTACTGATTGGGGATGATCAGCCATGATCACATTGAATGGCGGTGCTGGCTCGAAGGACCAAATGGCCAACTGCTGCACCTATTGTCTATTGGCGATTGTCTATTGTCAATGTTCAAGAATACAAGAAGCACCCAGCAAATGGGAACAACTCACTGGGCAGTGAATTGGATGATAACCAGAGAACCTCACACTTCTGTTTAAGAAGGAACTGCAGATGCTGGAAAATCGAAGGCAGACAAAAGTGCTGGAGAAACTCAGCGGGTGCGGCAGCATCTATGGAGCGAGGGAAATAGGCAACGTTTCAGGCCCAATGCCTATTTCCTTCGCTCCATAGATGCAGCCGCACCCACTGAGTTTCTCCAGCACTTTTGTCTACCTCACACTTCTACTGTACACTCACTGGCTGCAGGTTAACATTCTAAAACTCATGATTTAAGATGAGTTTATAAGACGCCTGTCATTCACCTGATCTGCAAAATGAAATTCCCGTTTTGAGCTATCTTATTCATTACTGGTACCAGGCATCAAATTGCATGGGTTCGGCCCTTATCCATGTCAACATCAGCAATGAACAGCCACCCAGCTTAAGTCAACAGAAACCATTTACTCAAACTACAAACAACGATCTCAGTGATTTTTACCGTACAATCATCCCACTTCATCTTGCGTCAATAAACAAACACCAAGCATGCCTATTATACTACTATATGCTAAATTTACATGCAGGGTGGAAGCATAGCAAAATGAAAAGCACTTGCACTCTTAAAGCATTGATAGCAAGGTCCACGTTAGAGTCAGTGTCCTAGAATCATAGGGCAGAGAAACAGGCCCTTTGGCCCACCTCATCCATGCAATCAGGTACCCATCCATGTACATACAAGGAACTGCAGATGCTTGTTGACAGACACATTGCTGGTCTAACTCAAGTGGGTCAGACAGAATCCCCAGGGAACATGGAAAGGTGATGTTTCGGGTTGGGATCCTTCTTCAGACGGATTGTCGTGGAGGGGGGAGGAGACGAAGGTTCACAGGTTGATATGGATGAAGGGGGGGGGGGGGGGGGGGTTTGATGGGCAGATGGTGGAAATAAGAAGCCAGAGGTGAAAAGACAGCAGGTGTGAGTCAAAAGGAGTGAAGAGTTTCAAATTTTCACCCCCCCCCCTCTCTCTCACCTGGACAATCTTTTTCAATTTCTTCAGTGCCACTATGCCGTAAGTGAAGACCGCCAGCAGGATTGTGAAGACCGCCAGCAGGATTATTGGTGCTCCACTCCCTTTCTTGCTGGACATATACAGGAAGAGATGTATCAACAGAGCCATCTCCATCATCAAAGACCCCTACCACCCATCGCATCACATATTCTCCATCCTGCCATCTGGGAAGAGGTACAGAAGCATTAGCTGCAAAACCAGCAGGATGCTCCTCAGCTTCTTCCCGCAGGCTATAAGACTGATAAACGGACTTAGCCCCCTGCTAAAGTATCACGCACCAACCACCAACCTGGACACACTGCAGCAGCTGTCGATCGGAACGCCTGTTGATGTTTAGTAGAGAGTAGAGTGTTTAATTTAATTTGTTCATGATATATGTATTTTTATTTCTATTTACTTGTTGTTATTTGTACTGCACACTGAATGGACACTGGTTGAGCAACGTTTTTTTGTTTCCTCTGGGTATGTGAGTTCTCAGGAAATGACAATAAAGATATACTGATACTGATACTGATAAGTGAGCTCTAACACTTTGCAACGTTTTACGAGATCTACTCAGTTTTTCCAATTTCAAGATGACAGTCTGGTCTACTCATTCTATCCTCATAGCACATCACCATCCCTGTAAATTGTCTAGTGAATTTCAGCAACACTCCCTCTTTCTGACCAAGGGTCTTGACCCGGAATGTCACCCAATCCTTCTCTGCAGAGATGCTGCCTGTCCCGCCGAGTTACTCCACCTTTTTGTGTCGATCTTCGGTTTAAACCGGCATCTGCAGTTCCTTCCTACACACGTGGCATTTTTATTCCTGGTTTACGGAAGCCAAAATTGGATGCAACACTCTAGTGCACGCTGACCAAGGTCTCGTGCAATTGCAGCAAGACATCTTCACTGTTTAAGAAGGAACTGCAGATGCTGGAAAATCGAAGGTAGACAAAAATGCTGGAGAAACTCAGCGGGTGAGGCAGCATCTATGGAGCGAAGGAAATAGGAACGTTTCGGGCCGAAACCTATCTTCCGACTTTACACCTGTGCTCAAATCCTTTCATCTTAAAGGTCAATGTTACACACACACACCTCTCCTGCAGGGCCCACAGGCCAACTTTAGGTTGTCAACCAGTGATCTCCCGACTGCAAAACATTAACAGAATAATCTGTTCTTAATATAAACTTGGCCACAGCCCAAATATCAAGGGCAAAGTCATGAAGTCACCTGAACAATGCCACTGAAGAAACCAAAAACGGTTGTAGCAGGGGTTTGCTGCTCAGTGCTACATCGACAATGGGTGAGCGGTAGAGTTCTGCCTTACAGCGCCAGAGACCCGGGTTCAATCCTGACTTCGGGTGCTTTTCTGTACGGAGTTTGTACGTTCTCCCCGTGGCCTTGTGTGGGTTTTTTCCGAGATCTTCGGATTCCTCCCACACTTCATAGACGTACGTACAGGTTTGTAGGTTACTTGGCTTGGTATATAATGTAAATCATCCCTAGTGTGTGTAGGATAGTGTTAAAGTGCGGGGATCGCTGTTCGATGCAGACTTGGTGGGCCAAACGGCCTGTTTCCGTGCTGCATCTCTAAACTAAACTAAAGACAATATGACTCGGCCATTTCATAGTGCAATTAAAACTCTGACCCCCCTCTGAAGGGCATTCGTAAACCAGATAGCTTCTTACAAAAATCTGCAGCTTAGGGCCACCTAAGCTTTATTTGCAAACAAAATCCATATGAACATAATTTGCTTAGCTGTCATTGTGGGATTTGAATGTGCAGCTGTGGATTGTTAGCCCAAGCTCCACAGCCCCATAACTTATCACTTCTCCATCAGTGTTTTTCCTGCTTGCTTGTGCAGTTTGAAACTGCATGCAATATTTGTCTTCCTTACAAATTGATGAAAGGCATCTTAGTTGAGTTTAGAGATGCAGCGTGGAAACAGGCCACTCGGCCTACCGAGTCCACACCTACCAGTGATCACCCCGTACACTAGTTCTATCCTACACACAAGGACAATTTACAATTAACCTACACAAATATTTAGTATATGGGAGGGATAGCCCAGAGAAAACCCACATGGTCACGGGGTGAACGTACAAACTCCGTACAGACAGCACCCACAGGCAGGATCGAACCCGCATCCTTGGCGCTGTAACTCTACCGCTGCGCCAACGTGCCACCCTGTTCCGTCTGTAACATTCATGAATATTTTTTAATTAACTCACTCAGAATGTGTGCGTTATTGGCACCCCATTTGCCCCAAGATGATACCTTCAGCCTCTTAGAAACATAGAAAATTGCTATATTTAAGAGGGAGTTAGATGTGGCCCTTGTGGCCAAGGGGATCAGAGGGTATGGAGAGAAGGCAGGTACGGGATACTGAGTTGGATGATCAGCCATGATCATATTGAATAGCGATGCAGGCTCGAAGGGCCGAATGGCCTACTCCTGCACCTAATTTCTATGTCTATGTCTAAAATAGGTGCTGGAGTAGGCCATTCGGCCCTTCGAGCCTGTACTGCCATTCAATATGATCATCCAACTCAGCGTGCGTTTAACTTAGTGTGCGTTTAAGAGTAAACATGTAGGTTACATCAAGTAGAGAGGATCATTTGCTTTTTTAAGGGGAGGGGAGAGAGAGGGCAGGGAAACTTATTGAAAATGTTGTAATAAAGGGGAGAATAAAGGGGAAAGGGGAGACATTTTAGAATAAAGGAGAGGTCATTTAAGACTGAGGTGAGAAAAAACTTTTTCACCCAGAGAGTTGTGAATTTGTTGAACTCACTGCCACAGAGGGCAGTGGAGGCCAAGTCACTGGATGGATTTAAGAGAGAGTTAGATAGAGCTCTAGGGGCTAGTGGAATCAAGGGATATGGGGAGAGGGCAAGCACGGGTTATTGATAGGGGACGATCAGCCATGATCACAATTAATGGCGATGCTGGCTCGAAGGGCCGAATGGCCTCCTCCTGCACCTATTTTCTATGTTTCTATGTATTTACAATACTGAATTTGAGACCAATTACTAGACCAAGTGGGACCCATTGGGTCCGTCACATGGGAGGTCTTGTCCCCCAACGCAAACCCTTCCCCCAACGCAATATTCCACCACTCACCCGTAGCCCCTTATCCCCCCTCTTATTAAACTTTTTTTTTAAATGTCAGCACTTGCTGCCAGGATTTAAAAGAAATTTCCAATTCCACTCCCCCAGCACTCCCTCCCCCTCCTGTTCAGCCTCACTCTGCCAGGACTCAGTGTTTTATGATTGCAACATTGTTGTAAATGAGATCCCATTGTGACGCCATAGCTGTAACTGCCAGCAACTGCCACAGCACTTGAAGTTATTGGTCTCAAAGTGGGGTTTTGTAAAGTTAAAAAATGTTAATAATGTAAAGTATAACATCAATCTGAACAAAGCTTGTTGAAAACACATCACAAGACAAATGCAAGTAAGGTGGTGCAAAAAAATTTAGCGCTATCGTGTATCGTTTTGCCGTAATTTCAGGATCATATATCCGCACATAGAAACAAATAAGATGAGTTTTGGTAATATATAAATCAATCATTGCGGTAGACACCAGGAACTGCAGATGCTGGAATCTTGTGGAGAACACAAAGTGCTGACGTAACTCAGCAGGTGAGGCAGCATCTCCGGAGGACATGGATAGGCAATATTTCGGGTCAGATTTCTACAAACTCAAAAAAATAGTCTCAGAGTCTGAAGAAGTGCCCCAACCTGAAACGTTGCCTCTTCATGTCCTCCAGAAATGCAGCCCGATTTGCTGAGTTACTCCAGCACCTTGCATTCTAAACAAGGTACCAATCCAAAAGGTGAGGAGGTGAGGAAAGACCCTTCCCTCAATCCTTGAAAACTACCCAGCCAATATTAGTAACTTTGATTAACTGGTCTTCCATCTCCATGTTGTTTTGGGAACCTGGCATTGTACAACTGCATTCTACGACAAGAGAAGATGGAGTAAATCAGCGGGTCAGGCAGCATCTCTGGAGAAGAGGAATTGGTGAAGTTTCAGGTAGAGCCCCTTCTTCAGACCCTACTATATGCAACTACCCTACTACATACTACTTCTTGCATCTTATTACAATTCCACACTCCATGGGTGATGGAATGCACCATCTCACACATCACCAAGTGCCTGCCAGATGGTTGGAAGAGTTTAAAGTTCCCATTTTGGCCTCATGACCACCAATACTGGGATGGGTGCAAGTGATCGTTGATCCTGACGGACTGCTTATGAAGCTGTCACAGCAGAGCGAGAGATGGACTGGACTGCTTTGAGCTCACAGCCTGTCCATCGTCCAGAGCTCAACCTGTAACCGAGCTTTCTGACATTTAATGGGTCAATAAGGATCCCAGTAAAAACTCGCAGGCAATGAATAATTAAGTAGCTGAGCACAGGAAGCTTTCATTTTCAGGCAAAACAAAATGACCATTGTTTCTTCACAGCCTCCAATGACTATTGGCTTCCCAATCGAACTCAGTGCCTTCGCATGCACAATGCTTTCTTTCACATGGTCTCTCTCACCATCCTTGAGTTACACCTCTCACTGCTGCTCCAATTCATTCAGTGTGACCAGACACCCCGGGAAAGTCGACCCCAAACAAGAGCACAGTGTGCATGGAATGACTCACTCACACAAGAGATTCTGACAAAAATGGAAGAGGAGAGATGTCTCCGAATGCAGGGGCGGGCGGCAGGAGGGGCAGGCACTGGCCGAGGACTGCCAGCCGCCATTTGAGTGAAGAAAATTAGTTTTCTCAGGCGCCAGCAAAATACAAGTTAAAGCATTTGCCATAGCGTTAGATTTGAGGACTACTAGTGAAGAAACACCGGCAGAAACTAACTTGCTTTTAAACAAAAATCTAGCAAATAGAAGATGGAAATTGCAGAGACCAGGGCTGGGAAGTAAATTGTATTTAAATCCTTCTCGTCCAGTTACAGCAACTGAATTGAAATCGGGCTCTTATGCCGGTCCCGACAGTCCCTTTAAGCCAGCTCCACATCGTACAGCCCCTGTAGACGGCTGTCCATGCTACCTCACTCGTCGCTCCTTTATAGTTTAGCGGCCACACCTGTTGCAGCCTGCTCACCGGCGAGCTTCAGCCTGTCCCCCCTACAGCTTCTGTTATCACATCGGCAGCCCCACATTCAGCACCTGAACCTGCACCCTGGCCATTGAACGACACGACAGAAAGAGTTTCAAACTGCGCCTTAACCATACCTGTGCTCCAATCCAAAATGCTATTCAAGCTTGCTTGCTGGTTCGATGATCCTGACACATTTCCTGGATCCCCTCTTGCCCTCCACAAGGCACTGAACCGTATACAGACTTGGCGATCTCTAAACAAACCGCAGTTTTAAAACAAAATCGATTTCTTTCCACAATACCAAGGAGTCATGTTTAACTCCTCTACTATGGACTTCCCCGACCCGTTCAAAACCATCATCAGTCTGTAGCGAGCTCTGCCACACCCACTGTAGTTGCACAATTCCTCTCCAGTTCTGTTCTCCTACACACAGTTGGCAGCCGTCATGAACCAGCCTCTATTCACATCTCTATTCCTCCCCGCTTCTCGCTCCCTCACACAGCCGACCCAGCTGCACACGGGTGCCTCGTCCACTGTTGCAGAAGCTTCGCATGGTGCATTGGGTTAGTGGAGCATTACATTTATGGCAGGTCAGATTCATGCATTTCACGTGTCACTGGAGATGCACTAAATTACCTGCAAGTAGAAGGACAGTCCGGTTTCAGTCCGGTTTCACGAGGTTGACTGCAGAACAGACAGATTATGAAGAATCCAAGTCTATGAAATTGCCACATCCCAATGCCCAATTTGATCACAATGGAAGGAACAGCTTTGCATATTAATAAAACCCCTATTTTGCCTCGGCAATGATAGGCAGAAAGCAACTTGGCGGGAGAGGGAAGGCACATGGATATCCCAGACAAATTCAAACCGTATAGACACACAGTAAACACATTAAATTGAGTAACAGTGTTTGTTCGACACACCAGGCTTGGCAACTCAACTAGGGTGTCTTTGAAACAAATTCCGTATCAGACAAACTTGCTACCCTCCTAGAAAAAGAATGGGGCTAATATATAGAAAAATCATCCTACCTCCTCTCTGAAGAATCTCTGAACACAAAAGCTTCACTCCCATGAAGCCAGGCGCTAATGTTTTGTACTCTCCCAACAGCCCAGCTCCCTCTCCTGCCCCCAACAGCACAAACACAAACAAAACTCTCTATTCTAATAGTTCTTCTCACTATCATGAAGTCTTTGAAACTTCTTCTGTGGAATAACTTCTGCTATTTTCCTTGTTTAACAGAAGCTGTAGGGGGGCTTTGAAGAGACCTTGTAGTGCCAGCAGTCTGGAGTGGGATTTGCTGAATGAGGGATCTTCAGTGATGAGGATCTGTGAAATCTGCTTAAAGGGCCTGTCCCACTTAGGCGACATTTTAGGCAAGTGCAGGAGACTCTACGCTCCACTCATGATCGCCACATGTTCGCTGGTGGTCTCTGGCGAGTCTCCTTCTTGGTCGCGAGGAGTTCCCGCATTCGGGGAACTAGTCGCCGACTCAGTATGGTCGAAGCAAATTTTTCAACATGTCGAAACATTTTCTGCAACCAAAAATTGGTCGCCATGGAGAATATCGATAATCCTGTAGTCGTAGGTGCAGTTGTAGCGGGCTCGCCATATAGTTATAGGTAGTCGAGGTGGTCGTAGGTAGTTTTAGTTCATCGCCTTTGCTGACCGGTCAATTTCGACGGGTGATGTTAAATGCCCGCCGAACTTCACAGCTGTGTATCTCTGGCTTATTTGAAAGTTGTCTGGCTTCTTAAAAGTGTCTCCATTCCTTCTCCCCCCCACCCCCCCCCCCCTCTCCTTTTTTTTAAAGGACCTACCGTACACTGTGCTGGTCGTAACCTCCCTGTGCATCGCGGTGTGTGTCTGTATAACCTTGGCTTTGCACCATGTGAATTTCAGACAGCGCTCCCCCACTTGCCCTGGCCCCCACCTTTGCGATGCGTGTGTGTGTGTGTTGTGTGTGTGTGTGTGTGAGTGTGTGTGTGTGTGTGTGTATAATAGTGTCTCTGACAGTCGCCGTTCCTTTTTTAGGTTTTTTTTAGGCGAGTGCCGGCAACTTGACATTCGCCGGCAGTCCACTGAAAAATCGCCTAAGTGGGACAGGCCCATAAGACAGCCATCTGGTTGGACAATATGGTATAAATGCCGAGGAAAGTAGGTTGGCGCGTTTTTATTTCTCCCACTCATTTTATAGCCTCCATAAATTGGGAACAGATTGGATACTTTAATTTAGAAAGGGCCCCTTCGAAAGAATGGGAGGCGAGCTCAATAAGAGTGATACATGACTTGCAAGTAGACAAAATGTGTAGGAAGGAACTGCAGATACTGGATTAAACCGAAGATAGACACAAAAAGCTGGAGTAACTCAGCGGGACAGGCAGCATCTCTGGAGAGAAGGGATGGGTGATGCTTCAGTACCCTTCATCAGATTGAAAGTCACAGGAAAGGGAAACGAGAGAAATAGATGATGTTGAAGAGAGATATAGAACAAATGAATGAAAGCGGAGCTTTGGAGGCTTCGGCCACAGGCCCTGTGGACGGTAAAATCGGGAGTTCGCAGGTCCCTGGTGGGAGACCGATTTTCGGGAACTCCCGTAACGGCAACATCGTCCGCCCCGAATTGCGGGGTTTGACTCGGCCCGTCGCATGGCCTTACATCGCCCGGTGTGGCTTAATCGGCCGCGGGACTTACCAACGCCTGCCGGGGGCTTTAACATCAAGAGCCTCGATGCGGGAGGAAAACAAAGAACCGGGAAGATCTAAAACTCTTGCCTTCCATCACAGTGAGGAGGTGTTTGGGGATTCACTGCGATGGATGTTTGTGTGAAACTGTGCTAATTGTGTATTATGTTTATTTTACTGTCACGACAGCAGGGAACGAAATTTTGTTCAAACCTCTGTTTGTTTGAATGACAATAAAGGCTATTTGTATTTTGTATTTGTATTCGTACATATGCAAAAAAGTAACAATGTTAAAGGAAACAGGCCATTGTTAGCTGTAGCTAGGTGGGAACGAAAGCTGGTGTGACTTGGGTGGGGGCAGGATGGAGAGAGAGGGAATGCAGGGGTTACTTGAAGTTAGAGAAATCAAATATTCATACCCCTAGGTTGTGAGCTGCCCAGGCGAAATATGAGATGGTGTTCCTCCAAGGTCCTGCAAGTAGAAGTGTGTTCCTCGCTGTCTGGACAACTACATCTGCGAGAGGTGCCTCCAGTTTGGCTGGCCTTAGATAGACCCAAAGTACTGGAGAAACTGAGCAGGTCAGGCAGCATTTCTGAAGAAAAAGGAATAGGTGAAGTCTCGGGTCAGGACCCTTCGACTGGGTTTCAGAACTTGGAGGCACAATGATGTATCTGCATGTATTGGGAACAATACCTGGAGGGCACCCTGCATTGCAATAGAAGGCAGTGAAAGTCACCACCAGCTGAGGGGAAGAAGGCAGGGAAACAGAGAGCATCTCACTCTAAAACTGATTCTCCATGTCGGAAAATGGCAAGAGTGAATACCTCTGGTGCACGAATTTCTAGAAATTGTATGAAATTTGCACGTTTACAATACTTAAAGGGCCTGTCCCACTTATGCAACTTTTTCGGCGACTGCTGGCACCCATCATAGGTCACTGAAAATTTTCAACATGTTGAAAATTCAGCGGCGACCAGAAAGACGCTACGACTCTTTGAGTGACTGGGTGACTAGGAGACTAGGAGGCTACTCACTACCGGCCAGCACCGCCATTCAATGTGATCATGGCTGATCATCCCCAATCAGTACCCCGTTCCTGCCTTCTACCCATATCCCCTAACTCCGCTATCTAAACGAGGGATGGAGAGGATATTGACTGTGGAAATGTCGAAGAAACAGTTATGAATATAATAAGGGTTACGTCACCTTTAGCCATGGATGAGGATGCAAGCAACCCAGCCACCGTCCCAGAGGCCCGATTAAGACGGCAATAAAGATAATGGGGAGATCAAGCAACACGTACAGAATATCAGCCTTGGAGAAGCAGATGATTGTAAATTAATTGGCTGCCTTAAAGAGGAATGAAGGCAATCACACATTTTGGAACATGATAGCAGAGCCAAAGAGGCTCTCAGGTTTAACTACAATAATGTTCACTTAAAGGTGAAGGTTAAAATGCCAGCCATGGTACACACGACTGCTGCTTAATCACCGAGATAGAACACGGGTTGAACAACAGGGACTACTGATGACCAAAGATAGACAGACACAAAGATCTAGAGTAACTCAGTGGGCCAGGCAACATCCCGGGAGACAAGGGATGGGTGATGTTTCGGGTCGAGACCCTTCTTCAGACCCAAAACGCCACACATTCCTTTTCTCCAGAGTCGCTGTCTGTCCCGCTGAGATAGTGAGGTACAGAAACTTGAGATGGACACAAAAAGCTGGAGTAACTCAGTGGGACAGGCAGCATCTCTGGAATGGGTGACGTTTCGGGTCAAGCCACTTCTCCAGCTTTTGGTGTTTATCTTCGGTTTAAACCAGCATCTGCAGTTCCTTCCTACTACTAATGACCAAACGTTTAATGGTTTCAAGAGTTGAAAAAGCCAAAATGGACTCGGGAGGAGAAAAAGCGATTACTATCAACATGCCTGCGGCTGAATGTTGAGGGAAAGTTTAACGTCTCTAGCAAGTTGGGGAAGTACATTTGATGAGTTAAAGGTAGAGATCATGAGAAAAGCGAGAGAGATCCAGTGGGAACCGTAACAAAGTGCTGACAGAGACCAAAAGGACATCCAGATACTCAGTCGAACAGGTCATGGATGTATAGGGAGGAACTGCAGATGCTGGTTTACACCAAAGATAGACATAAAATGCTAGACTAACTCAACGGGGTAGGCAGCATCCCTGGAGACAAGGAATGGGTGACGTTTCGGGACGAGACCCTTCTTCAGACTAAGAGTCAGGGGAGAGGGAGACATAGAGAAATGGAAGGGTAAGATGTGAAAAGGAGAGATCAAAGGTTAAGGAAAATGTAGAATGGTTCATTGTAAGCTTAGGAGAAGGTGACAGCAAGGCATCCAATCAGTAACATTGATTCAGGAGGACAGAGAAACTAGTCGGAGAACTAGGATGGGGGAGGGATGGAGAGAGAGGGAAAGCAAGGGTTACTTGAAGTTGGAGATATCAAATGTCAACCGCTGGGGTATAAGCTGCCCAAGCGAAATATGAGGTGTTGTTCCGTCAATTTGTGTTGGGCCTCACTCTGACAGTGGAGGAGGTCCAGGATAGAAAGGTCAATGTGGGAATGGGAGGGGGAGTTGAAGTGTTTAGCAACCGGGAGATCAGGTAGACCTAGGCGGACTGAGCGGAGGTGTTCAGCGAAACAGTCGCCAAGCCTGCGCTAAGCCTCGCCAATATATAGACCATACCTGGAACAGTGGATGCATTATCAGTGCAGTGTATGGACCAGTTGTCTGGGGGGGTTCATCTAAGGTGGTGTTTATTATCAGCCACCTCTCATGCTGATCAAGTTGTTCTGGAAATGTATGGGATTTAGAGATGAACAACCACGGGGAGGTATGGGTGTTGAGAATGAGGAGAGCCCGGGAGAAAGAGAACAGAAAGAGAGGTGTCAGCACTGATGTGAGAAATCTTCTTCTTCTTCTTCTTGCGTATGGCGTGCACAGACTAAGGTTGTAGGACAACTTGTTCTATTTGATTTTATTTGATTGTGCACTCGTCGAAACAAGGCGGACCACGTGAAGGTTGCAATCATCCACACCAGTGTGAGAAATGAGGAACAGCAAAAGAAAACAGGTACAGAAACTTGAGATAGACACAAAAAGCTGGAGTAACTCAGCGGGACAGGCAGCGTCTCTGGAGAGAAGGAATGGGCCACGTTTTGGATCAAGACACTTCTCCAGCTTTTTGTGTCTATCTATGGTTTAAGCCAGCATCTGCAGTTCCTTCTTACAGAAACTGGAGGGCATGCATTTAAATTGGAGTGGGGGGGGGGGGGGGGGGGGGGGGGGGAATGTAGGTCACCCTGCCACCAACCAGGATGCCTCCTAACTTTTAAATGCTAATGGTAGCAATGTTACAAAATTTTGAGATTTAAAAAATCAAGTCTGCAATTTATCCCATCAGATAAAGCATAACAATAAGTTTAATTTGACACCAAATTCACTTTCATATCTCAAGTATTAAAAAAGTTATGACCATTTTCATACTCGGAAATTAGCATCTTGTTCCCTATTGATTTTCAATGGACATTACAAAAAAGCTGTGATCTTGGATAATCAAACGCCCATTTCTTAAGGAAAGATTAACATTTTTAAATAGCCTAAGTGTCCAAAGATTATTCACAAATAATTCACAATATAACATGATTTTTATATCTAATTTACATTAATTTATAGGCCAAATGGAAGGAATTTAGTGTTCAATTGCTGTAAATAAATGCCCATTTAAATCGGCTTTCTAGTGGGTTCATGTGGAACGCGCCGGTTTAGAACGTTGACATAGCGCTAGATTAGTGCCCTCAAGTGCCGAGAAAAATACTGCGGGATATAAAAAGCCCAAAATGAGCTATTCGTTATAGATAATTTGATATATAGGGTTATATATATGCCCCATTTAATGTAAAAATAAGGTACATACCTTTAATTGTTTGCTCTATAAAACCCTGGGGCTGCGAGAGATTGCGAAATGAAACAGTAATTTTAAAACTATTAGAACTATATTATCGAGGCCTATAAAACTAATAAAACCTTTTGCGACCGGGTCTTGCAGCGATTTTTCGTTAATGATTTACTAGGCTGAACATGCGCGATTAGTACAGCCTAGTAAAAATCGCGTTTTAAACCCGCCCCCTCCAAACAGCGCCAAAATCGCGGGCCTGGCTGAGGGCAGATTCCTAATGACGATTCAGGTAGGTTTTGTAACATACCTACTAATGGAGATTGGAATAGTGATGTGGGGGTGATTAAATGCATGTTTTTGCATGATCAATGTGTCTTTTGTGTGTCAAACGCTTCACAATCTGAGCGATTTCTTTGAGAACCGCATGATTGCTTCAATCTCCGTTTGGAATTGCAAGTGAAATCCGCCTTCTCATGTGGTCGACAAGTTTTAATACGAGGCGTGGTGACACTTGAGCGAGTGAGTAAAGAGCTGTTACTTGTTTATTGGAAATGACTTAAATATAAATCCTGTTTCGCACGTATAGAATGTGATAAAACATGCAGGGTCCCTCGTGTCTGAACAGGCAGCATCTCCAGCAAGTTGTGTGGGGATCCCAGCCACACAGCTTTGTTATTCTTTAGATTATTTGATGGAGTTTTCACTCTGGAAATGAACAGTACATTCTTATTTTTTCAGTTATTTGCGAAGGGAGAGAAGCACAAGCATGGCATTTTGTTTTGCCTCCACATGTTTTAAGTTTATTTTTATCCCATTTAGTTCCTTCAGAATTGAGCCGACTGGGAACAATCTCTCCACATCCACTCTATTCAGGCCTTTCATTACCCGGTGGGTTTCAATGAGGTCCGCTTCTAAGTTTCAGCGAGTACAGACAGGCCCGGCCCCTTCAAACTCTCCTCATATGTTAACCCAATCATCTCCGGGATCGTTCTCGTAAACGTTCTCTGGACCTTCCCAACACCAGCACATCCGTCCTCGGATATGGGGCGCAAAACTGCTCACAATATTCTGAATGTGCCCGGACCAGCTCCTTATAAAGCCTCTGTATTACATCCTTGCGTTTATATTCTAGTCCTCTCAAAATGAATGTTGACATTGCATTTGCCTTCCTTGCTACTGACTCAACCTGCAAATTAACCATTTTGGGAATCCTGTACCAACACTCCAAAGCCCCTTTGTACCTCCAATTATGAATAGTCTCTCCCTTGAGAAAGTAGTCCATGCCCTTATTCCTTCTATAAAGTGCTTGACTTGTACACTTTGCTACACTGTATTTCACCTGCCACTTCTTTGCTCACTCTCCCAACCTGTCTGCAGACTCCCCGCTTCCTCAATAAGCAAGTTTGGTATTCCAACCGCGTCAGTCTGAAGAAGGGTTCCAACCCAAAATGCCATCCATCTTTATTCTCCAGAGATGCTGCCTGCCCCATGTAGTTACTCCAGCACATTGTGTCTATCTTCGGTAGAAACCAGCATCTGCAGCTCCTTTCTACACAAATAATCATCAAATTCTATGAGCAGTTCCACTCTCGACTTCCTCACAAACAGACCTCAATCAGTGGGGACTGGCAGCAACACCTCCTCCTCGCTGGCCATCAGCACAGGGCCACCTCATGGCTGTGTGCTCCGTCCCCTGCTCTACTCTCTCTATATCCGTGACTGTGTAGCCAGACATAACGCCAATGCCATCTTTAATTCTCAAGCAATACAATCGTCATTATAAATAGTGGTTAGCAATGAGTGAGTGCAAAAGGGAGATTGATAATCTGATTCAATAGACAATAGACAATAGGTGCAGGAGTAGGCCATTCGGCCCTTCGAGCCAGCACTGCCATTCAATGCGATCATCCGCAATCAGTACCCCGTTCCTGCCTTCTCCCCATATCCCCTGACTCTGTTATCTTTAAGAGCCCTATCTAGCTCTCTCTTGAAACCATCCAGAGTCAGAGTCTGAGGCAGAGAATTCCACACTCACCACTCTCTGTGTGAAAAAGTGTTTCCTCGTCTCCGTTTTAAATGGCTTACTCCTTATTTTTAAACTGTGATCCCTGGTTCTGGACTCCCCCAACATCGGGAACATGTTTCCTGCCTCTAGTGTGTCCAAGCCCTTAACAATCTTATATGTTTCAATGTGATTCCCTCTCATCCTTCTAAACTTCAGTAGTGGCACAAAGAGCCGATTGTTGGCTTCAGAAAGGGAAAGCCAAGGCTGGACTGCAGGGGCAATTTACAGAGGTCAATTAACCTAAAAATCTGCACGTCTTTGGGATATGGCAAGTAACCAGAACACCTGGAGGAAACCCACGCGGTCACAAGGAGTGTGCAAACTCCACTCGTGCAGCAACTGAGGTTACGATCGATCTACCAGCTGCTTCACTGTTGACCAAATGTATAGTATGATTGGATTTGTTGATTGGTGGCCGGCCAAACTCCCAACACGGGTCAGAGCAACAAATAAACACGCATTGTAGAAACATAGAAATTAGGTGCAGGAGTAGACCATTCGGCCCTTCGATCCTGCACCGCCATTCAATATGATCATGGCTGATCATCCAACTCAGTATCCCGTACCTGCCTTCTGTCCATACCCTCTGATCCCCTTAGCCACAAGGGCCACATCTAACTCCCTCTTAAATATAGCCAATGAACTGGCCTCAACTACCCTCTGTGGCAGAGAGTTCCAGAGATTCACCACTCTCTGTGTGAAAAAAGTTCTTCTCATCTCGGTTTTAAAGGATTTCCCCCTTATCCCTAAGCTGTGAACCCTTGTCCTGGACTTCCCCAACATCGGGAACAATCTTCCTGCATAGAGCCTGTCCAACCCCTTAAGAATTTTGTAAGTTTCTATAAGATCCCCTCTCAATCTCCTAAATTCTAGAGAGTATAAACCAAGTCTATCCAGTCTTTCTTCATAAGACAGTCCTAACATCCCAGGAATCAGTCTGGTGAACCTTCTCTGCACACCCTCTATGGCAATAATGTCCTTCCTCAGATTTGGAGACCAAAACTGTACGCAATACTCCAGGTGCGTTCTCACCAAGACCCTGTACAACTGCAGTAGAACCTCCCTGCTCCTATACTCAAATCCTTTTGCTATGAAAGCTAACATACCATTCGCTTTCTTCACTGCCTGCTGCACCTGCATACCTACTTTCAATGACTGGTGTACCATGACACCCAGGTCTCGCTGCATCTCCCCTTTTCCTAGTCGGCCACCATTTAGATAATAGTCTGCTTTCCTGTTTTTGCCACCAAAATGGATAACCTCACATTTATCCACATTATACTGCATCTGCCAAACATTTGCCCACTCACCCAGCCTATCTAAGTCACCTTGCAGCCTCCTAGCATCCTCCTCACAGCTAACACTGCCCCCCAGCTTAGTGTCATCCGCAATCTTGGAGATATTGCCTTCAATTCCCTCATCCAGATCATTAATATTATATTGTAAATAGCTGGGGTCCCAGCACTGAGCCTTGCGGTACCCCACTAGTCACTGCCCACCATTGTGAAAAGGATCCATTTACTCCTACTCTTTGCTTCCTGTTTGCCAGCCAGTTCTCTATCCACATCAATACTGAACCCCCAATGCCGTGTGCTTTAAGTTTGTATACTAATCTCTTATGTGGGATCTTGTGCATTGGTGGAATGTGAGGCGCTATGATGTGTATGAAACTTGAGCTCATGGGGGAGATCAAAAGAAGAGAGAGAGAGTGCAAGCTTGTGCCTGTTAGCACCAGCCTGGTTTAGTTTACTTTAGAGATACAGCACGGAAACAGGCCCTTCAGCCCACCGGGTCCGCGACGACCAACGATTAACACTCCCCGTACATTAACACTATCCTACACCCACGAGGGACAATTTTTACATTTACCAAGCCAATTAACCGACAAACCTGTACGTCTTTGGAATGAGGGAGGAAACCGAAGATTCCGGAGAAAACCCACGCAGGTCAAGGGTAGAACGTGCAAAGTCCATACAGACAGCACCCATAATCAGGATTGAACCCGGGTCTCCGACGCTACATTCGCTGTAAGGCAGTAACTCTACCGCTGAGGGATCTAGGAGTGCAGGTACATGGTTCCTTGAAGGTGGAGTCGCAGGGAGATCGGGTGGTCAAAAAGGCTTTTGGCCCCTTTTCTGAGCCAGAGTATTGAGTATAGAAGTTGGTAGGTCATGTTGCAGTTGAATAAGACCTTGGTGGGGCCACGTTTAGAGTATTGTGTTCCGTTCTGGGCACCGTGTTGTAGGAAAAATGTTTTGAAGCTGGAACGGGTACGTAGAAGTTTTACGAGCATGTTGCCAGGACTAGAGGGTCTGAGCTAAACGCCGACCCGTTGAGTAGGCTGGGAATAGGTGACGTTTCAGGCGAGGCCCCTTCCTTCAGAGATTCTGCCTGTCCCGCTGAACTGCTCCGGCATTTTGTGTCTGTCTTTGGTTTGAACCAGCATCTGCAGATCCTTCCTACACACGGTACAGGACGGGTTCACCGGGATGTTGCTGAGACTGGAGGGCTTGTGTTATAGGGAGAGACTGGATAGGCTGGGACATTTTCCCATGAAGTGTACTATGTTGAGGGGCATAGATCTTCTCCAAGGCTTGTGACATGGTCCCATGTGGGAGAATGGTTTAAAAGATTAAAGCCCGTGGGATCCTAGGCAAGTTGATGATGGAGGGTTGTTTTGGCCATTGGAAATTTGTGATTACTTGTGTGCCTTAGGGATCAGTGCTTGGATCCCTGATGTTTATTTTGCTTTAACAATGCGTGCGTGTGTATAAAATTGCATAATTTCTGGAGGGGAATTTTTGAAATTTTTGAATAGATGCTGCTGCACCCGCTGAGTTTCTCCAGCACTTTTGTCTACCTATGACTCTACCATACTAAACCTGCCAATTCCTTGCCCGTAACCTAGCTACATTCTTTTACAGGCTGTGATCTCATAAATTGTTCACCTGCTGATCTTTTTATCAGCTGCAACTTTTGCCACAGTGCATCGAATCACTTCAATAATATGTATTGTAAATAGCTGAGGTCACAGATCCTCAGGACATCCCACTGGTATTCCAACTCTGGAGCCAATTAGTTATCCATGTCAGTATAATATTCTCACCCCCATGCCCTCTTATTGCAGTAACCTTCTGACGCACGTTAGCCTTGTAGTCACACAGCAAAGAAAGAGGCCCTTCGACCCAACTCATTCATGATCAAGAAACCTCACCTAAGCTGGTTCAATTTGCCATATCTCTCTAAACCTTCCCTATCCATGTTCCTGTCCAACTATCTTTTAAAGGTAGACAAAAATGCTGGAGAAACTCAGCGGGTGAAGCAGCATCTATGGAGCGAAGGAAATATACAACGTTTCGAATCGAAACCCTTCTTCAGACCATTTAAATGCTGTTCAGATCTTTTAAATGCTGTTATTGTACCTGCTCAACATGTTCCCAAAGTTGGGCGAGTCCAGAACCAGGGGCCACAGTCTTAGAATAAAGGGGAGGTCATTTAAGACTGAGGTGAGAAAACACTTTTTCACCCAGAGAGTTGTGATTTTATGGAATTCCCTGCAACAGAGGGCAGTGGAGGCCAAGTCACTGGATGGATTTAAGAGAGAGTTAGATAGAGCTCTAGGGGCTAGTGGAGTCAAGGGATATGGGGGGAAGTCAGGCACGGGTTATTGATAGGGGACGATCAGCCATGATCACAATGAATGGCGGTGTTGGCTCGAAGGGCCGAATGGCCCCTCCTGCACCTATTTTCTATGTTTCTATGTTTCAACAACTTCCTTGGAAGCTTGCCACACATACACACAAACAGCAGTAAAAAAAAATTCCCCTCAAATTACTACTAAATCTTCCCGCTCTCACCTTAAATCTATATCCTCAGGTTCTTGATGTGTAAACAACTGAGCATTTACCTCTGTGCATTTAGCTTTGTACAGCCTTCGTGGTTAATTTCAGTGCAGTTACATGATACTTAAAAAGATGCAAAACAATCCTGGGTAGACAAATATGTTGGAGAAACTCAGCGGGTGAGGCAGCATCTATGATGCTGCCTCACCCGCTGAGTTTCTCCAGCATTTTTGTCTACCTTCGAATTTCCAGCATCTGCAGTTCCTTCTTAAACAAAGCAATCCTGGAATACCTGCAAATCCCCTTTTCACCATTTAAAATGCACTTTTCTTTCCAAAGATTTGCTGTATTTTTATGTGCTTGTAATTTAATGCTTCCTTCTGTAGTGCTTGGAATACTATCCATCGTCATCATTGGCAAATTTAGGCACAGCTTTCTGAATCATCCAAGTCAATTATTAATCCAGCAAGGAACCATAGTTGCAACACAAATCTTCACAGATCACAGTAGTCACAACCTGCCAATTTCAAAACCTACCATTACCATTATAGTAAATTGGAGGAGCAGCACCTCATATTTCGCTTGGGTAGTTTACACCCCAGCCGTATAAACATTGACTTCTCCAATTTCAGGTAGTCCCTGCTTTCTCCTTCTTTCCCCTCTCCTTCCCAGCTCTCCCACGGCCCACTTTCTCCGCCTCTTCTTTTCTTCTTTCCCCCCCCCACCCCACCCTCACATAAGTCTAACGAAGGATCTCGACCCGAAACGTCACCTATTTCCTTCGCTCCATAGATGCTGCCTCACCCGCTGAGTTTCTCCAGCATTTTTGTCTACCTTTATCCTCACACGCTGAACGCAGTGACATAAACAATTTCTTGGATCAATTTTTTTTTTTCCAAACCCAAGAGTTTCTACTATAGTGAAAAATGTAATAATCACAGATAATCAAACACCTTCTGTGAGCCCACAAATAACATCTATATATATTTCTCCTTTTATAACTTTAGAGTACCTCTTTAGAAAAATCATACGTTTGAAAAGGGCAAACGCTGGATAAAAAAAACAAAGTTTCTGGATACAAGCAAAGGTCTGGACCCTAACAAACAGTGGCAGAACTATAATACCACGGGAAGCCATTCCACCGATCAAGTATAAACAGGTCCCTTTTCTCTAATCTTTCCTCATACACTCAAATTATTTGCAAATGCTTGTACAAATTTCAATTTGAAAAATCAGGATTTTCTTTTCACAATCCCTATTTCTTTCGTGAGAAAGTCACCCAATAAAGCTACGGAAAGGCCTAATGAACCACCATGGCCTAAAAAACCATCAGGCGAGAATGAAGTGCTCGGAGAGGGAGAAAGAGGTGCAGCGCAGGGGCCTTCAACCTGGTGAGACGGAGGAGGAGGCCGGCCAGGACTCGCCCCACAGAGCCCAGTCCCTCCATGCACTAGAGTCTCCCAACCCCCGCAGAGTGGTTATTAAGATGGCTGATCCGTGGGCGGTTGCTGCTGGGACGCAGGTCGGGCCCTGATCAACCCCGGCTGGGTTGCCTGGGCGAGGGTGTCTGATGTTGTGAGACCCGAAACACCCAATGACCCCAGGTCACATCACTGAGGATGCGTCCCAGCGCATCTAGAAGATGTATATTTTTAATACTAATGGCAAATTTTAAAAGACAACTCGAGGGTGGTCCAATGCTGCAGCTGGTGGAGCTGCTACCTCACAGTGCTACAGACCCGGGTTCGATCTTGACCTCGGGTGCTGTCTGTGTGGAGTTTGCATGTTCTACCTGTGACCACGTGGGTTTCTTGTGGACCTCACAGATCCCAAAGACGTGCGGGTTTGTAGGTTAACTGGCCACTGTAACAATTGCCCCTTGTGTGTGGGGAGTGGATGAGAAAGTGGGATAGCACAGGCGATTGAAGGTTGACGTGAGCTCGGTGAGCCAAAGAATCTTTCGTCATGCTGTATCTTTCAATCAATGAGAAACAAAGCAACTACTTGTTTAAGATAATTTTTGCATATCCTCTTTATCTTTTGCACAACAGTTTGAACCTGTCATTCCGGTCTTTAAATCATCCTCTTATAAGAACTGTGTAGGAAGGAACTGCAGATGCTGGGTTACACCAAAGATGGACACAAAATGCTGAAGTAACTCAGTAGGTCAGGCAGCATCTCTGGAGAAAAGGGATAGGAGTTTTAGGTCGAGACCCTTCTCCAATACAATACAATACAATACAATTTATTTGTCATTTGAACCCCATTGAGGTTCAAACAAAATGTTGTTTCTGCAGTCATACACACAAAAAAGAACCAAGACACAACGCAATTTACACAGACATCCATCACAGCGCATCTCCTCCTCGCTGTGATGGGAGGCAAAGACTTATCTCTCCCCTGGACTTCCCATTCCCCTCCCGATGTCAGAGTCAAAGTCAAAGCCCCCGGCGGGCGATGGTAATTGCCCCGCGGCCATTACCATCTTCTGAATGAACAGTTGTCCTCTACCCATGCAATACAAACAAGTCAAGATCACATCCATGTCTTAATCTTCAATCAACCTACGATGCTCCTGCAAAAGTCCAAGTTTTCCCGTCTAAATCCCTGGAGCTCTTCCAGCAATGTTTCTCCACATCCACTCCAGGACCTTCACCCACATCCTAAAGTAAAACTCCCAGAACTACACACAATACTCCAGCTGTGGCCTAACCATTGCTTTACATAGATCCAAAAATAACTCCCTGCTTTTGTAGAAACGACAAACTGCAGATGCTAGTTTACAAAAATTCACAAAGTGTTGGAGTAACTCAGCGGGTAAGGCAACATCCCTGGAGAACAGAGTCAGGGCCCTTCTTCAGACTGAATGTAATTTGTGGGGGGGGGGGGAAATCAGTCTGAAGAAAGGATCATGACCCGAAACGTCATGTTCATAAGTTGTAGGGGCAGAATTAGGCCATTCGGCCCATCAAGTCTACTCCGCCATTCAATCATGGCTGATCTTTCTCATCCTCCAACTCCTTCTCCCCATAACCCCTGACTCCCACGCCAATCAAGAATCTATTAATCTCCACCTTAACAATATCCATTGACTTGGCCTGGGCCTTCTGTGGCAATGAATTCCACAGATTCACCCCCCTCTGACCAAAGAAATTCCTCGTCATCTCGTTTCTAAAGATATGTCCTTTTATTCTGGGGCGATGATCTACTGGTGGAAACGTCCTCGCCACATCCATTTTGTATGATGGGTTTCTCATTATGATTCCCAAGGATCCCATTTGACTTAATAGGTTTTGCAGGTTAATTGGCTTGGTAAATGCAAAAATTGTCCCTAGTGGGTGTAGGATAGTGTTAATGTGCAGGGAACGCTGGTCGGCACAGACCATGTGGGCCGAAGGACCCGTTTCCGCGCTGTATCTCTAAAACTAAAACTGAAACCAGTCACTCAGCAGACCTTGCCCCTCAAGGATTTATGCTTCTTCTGCATCAAGATACCTCTGTTTCCTGCAGGCTTTGGAATATTGCCTTTTTGTCGACACTGCCTCTCCATTTCCCATCGGCCAAAAGTTCACCACTTTGCGCTTCACTTTGTTAAAACTTCCTCTGCCATTAGCCTGCCCAATGCCGCCAGCCTCAGGCTCATATAGTCTGCAACCATCCTCTTCACTTCATACAATTCCAAGCCTTACTTCATCTGCATGTTTGGAAATGTTATCCTTACGTGCAAAAGTAAGTCATTAAATAATGGACCCAGAGGACACAGGACATCCCAGGAGAACAGGGTTTGGACCCTTCTTCAGACTGAATATAACTTGGGGGGGGGGAGGAATCTGGTCAGGACCCAAAACGTCACCCATTCCTTCTCTCCGGAGATGCCGCCTGTCCCGCTGAGTTACTCCAGCTTTATGTGCTTATCCCCAAGAGGACACCACAATCCAGACCCCCCCCTAATTTCAAAAACACCATCTACCACCATTCTCTGCTTTCTATCTTGAAGCCATTTTCCCATCCATGTTTCTACTGAAGCTCAAATTCAATGGGGCTCAGTTCTCCTAATCAGGCCTTTGGTGCAGAAGCTCAAACGCCTTCTGAAAATCCATACAGCTCTGCCCCAGGCTTCGACTGCCCGGCGTGTTCAGCCTGCACATACCAATGAGTGTTTGGGACACCAGCGGGATGGATTTGTTGGCTGTTGTGGGAATGTGGTTCGAGGGCAAAATCATTGCTTCTTGCAGAAAAGCCTGAAAGGTCGAGTTAAACGTTGTTGTTTAACTACACTTGGTTAACCTTATTTTATTCAAATATATTGATTGGCAGTCACATATTCAATATGTAAACTGTTCAGGGTACTAACAGCTCTCAGGGATGGAACTGTCACAACCTGGGAGTAATCTGTAAAAATAATATTCAGTTAAAAAAAAAAAAGTGCTGCAGTAACTTGCTGCTGCAAGTAGGAATTTTCTTGTTTTGTTTCGGGACATATGACAATAAAACACTCTTGACTCACTATCTCAGTAGGTCAGGCAGCATCTCTGTTGGACACAGATAGTTGGTTGCTTGTGTCTTCTTAAGTAATATTCTTGTTCCTTTCGTCAAATTTTTGTTTGACTCATTAAAAAATAGATAATTGGACTAGTCAGATATGGCATGCCTTAAACAAGTCAATACTGGTTCTCTTATCTCAAACTTTGAGCACATTAATTTCACCATTTCTTAAAGCCGTCCCGCAACACAGGTTAAAATAACTAGCTCATAGTTTTCCGGCATGTCTGCGCACTCCTTTCGGAGCAAGGAATTACTTTTTCCAGACTTCTGACAGCATCTATTTATCAAGGGAGGTCTGGAAATTTACAGCCACCTTCTTTCTAACAACCAGTGCCACCTCCTTCAGCAACCTAAGACACGTTCCATCAGAAGCAGATGACTTGTTCACTTCAATCACAGCCATCGAAACAGTCCATTTGTCCTACTGTAGAACAATAATGCCCCATAAGCTGATTGAACAATACCTTCCTCTTGTTTGGGACGGTACCAAAGTGATCTCCGCAATTTTCCTTAACAAAATAGACACAAAAAACTAGGTAGACAAAATTTCTGGAGAAATTCAGCGGGTGCGGCAGCATCGCTTGATGCTGCCGCACCCACTGAGTTTCTCCAGCAATTATGTCTACCTTCGATTCTCCAGCATCTGCAGTTCCTTCTTGAACACAAAAAAGCTAGGAGAAAAGGAGAAAAGGAATAGGTGACTTTTCGGGTCGAGACCCTTCTTCAGACTGAGAGTCGGGAGAAAGAGAAACAAGAGATATAGACGGTGACCTAGAGAGATATAGATCAAAAGCAAAGTCAGTTTATTGTCACGTGTACAGTGAAACTCGAATTACATCAAATTAATGAAAGATATGCAAGAAAAGTAATGGTGATAAAGGAAACAAGCCATTGTTAGCTGTGGGTTTGGTGACATCTCTGTGCTCCAACATTGCTCTGATCTATATTAGGATAATTGAATCCTCACAAAACCGTCACTCGACATACCACCAAAATGTAGCTTTCCACAATACCTGTCGTCTATCACCCGCTCACGATGTAGCAGATGTACCTTGCATCGTTAGGTCAGACATGGGGATGTTTCTTTTTCATTCTACCTTATTCCGTTCCATTTGCAGCATTGCGGGTTGTGTGGCTGCTCATTCCTCCAGAGAGCAACATGAACACTGGACACACTCCTGCTAAATGTTAACATTCAGCATCAGCACACCCAAAACTGGAAAGTCCAGCTTGACTTACTACAACATCGCAAATGCCACAAGCCCCAAGCTACTGTGTTAGACTGGAAAATATCTGGAACAATCACGTCACAGCGGTTAACAATGAACAATGAGGCAGACAAACTAAAACTTTATCAGCACTTTATCAGCACAGAGCCTTCCCTCTGCTTGCGTGTCTGTAGTTCCAGAAACACAAGATAAGCCCCTGTCCCACTTTCACGACCTTATTGCCGACCTCTGCTGAGTTTGCCCTTGACTCATACTCGCAGCATGGTCGCCACGAGGCCGTAGGAGATCTTTGTAACTCTTCCTCATGCTCATGATGGTCTCCGCGTACTCGTGGCCTCAAGTAGGTCGCGGCATTTTTTCCAGCCTGATAAAAAATGTCCACGAGTAAACAAAAAGGTCGGCATGGAAAAAATTGATACTTTTTACTCGTAGGTAGGTCGTGATGGGTCGTCGGCATGGAAAAAATTGATACTTTTTACTCGTAGGTGGTCGTAGGTTGGTAACTGGCCCTAGAAATAAAATGCAAACATGACATAATTTTATCATGTGATCATTTTCCACTCGTAGCTAGTCGTAGTTGGTCTTAGTTGTGGAAGACTGAGGTCAAGGGGGGTCGTAGGGGGTCATAGACATAGTCGTAGGGGGTCGTAGACATAGTTGTAGGAGGTCTTTTACTTTGACGAGTCAACATGACGACATTTTTTTCAACTCGTCTAGGGTCTTCTAAACTCGTGGATTAGGTCGTCCAAGTGGGACAGGCTCTTTACAGAATATTAATCACAAAATAAAAATTGTACGAAATGGAAAGCGTCACAAACACTCAACACGTCACTCAGAAATAAATATTGTCATCATCTCTGGCGTTTACCCAACCATCTTCCAATCAAAATACTCCCTCCCCTGTATCCACCTATCACTTGCCATGCTTTGTCCTGCCCCATCTCTCTTCCAGCTTTTACCTGTCTGAAAAAGGGTCTTCACCCAAATTGTCACCTATCCATGTTCTCCAGAGATGCTGCCTGACCCACTGAGTTACTCCAGCACTCTGTGTCCATGTTCTCCAGAGATGCTGCCTGACCCACTGAGTTACTCAAGCACTTTTTTTGTAAACAGCATCTGCGGTTCATTGCGTCTACTGTAAGTGACCACCAAAGCTGTAAACAAGACCCAGGATACAAATATTTGCAGTTGGAGATGGGGATGGAGAGACAGAGAGAAAACAGGTTGTTCTGGTTACACAATACTTTAGTGAGAGTATTTGTGGGAGGGCCTTTATCACAAAGTTTGCAGAAGCACAAGTTTCATCACGTCGGAAGGGCCTCTAAATTTCAGATATCAAACTCTTGTCTTTCTTGTGTCAGGAGGCACACGAGATTGTAGGTGCTTGAATCAAGAGTTACAATCCGTGGAGAAACTCAGCAGGTTGGGCAACCTCTGTGGGGGCAGAAATGAAGAGTCCTAATTTGGTCCAAATCATTTCATAAGTTATAGGAGCAGAATTAGGCCATTCGGCCCCTCAAGTTTACTCTGCCATTCAATCATCTTTCCCTCTCAAACCCATTTGATTTGGGGAGAAGGCTGGTTTGTGTGATGAATGCATCATTCTCCCCATCACACCCCTCCTAATGAAAGAGTGAATCAGGACAATGTGTGGAGAGGGGAGATAGCTAGCGTGTAAAAGAGAGGGAGAGTGGTGAGACAGGGGCCAGATGTGATGGGTGGATGGAGGAAAGGTGAAGAACAGGCAAATTGAATCAGGTAGTGGAACGCAAGGGAGGGAGATGGCAGATAAAGCAGTTGGATGATAGGTAGAGCAGGCAGGCTGAGAAAAAGAGGCGGCTCTCGAAAAAGATGCAGAAACTGGATGAGGGAAGAGGATGAAGGTGGAGGAGCTCGGAGGATGAAAAACAGGAACTCAAAGGCCACCACCTCTAGCATCAGATAAGGAAGGGATAATGCAAACTATTGTAGAGAAAGTGAAGGCAGATGGAATCAGAACATCATGTGGCGGGAAATAAGCCTGTGGGTGAAATGTGTGCACAGCAGGTGCATCAAATGGAAACATCTGAAGAGGAGTGGTTGGGGGGGGAGGAAGATACACACTGGAAGAGAGGCTTTAGACTTTACCTTCGAGAGAAGGCGCATAAACAGGCCTTTCAGCCTTTCGAGTCCCCATCGACCAGAGATCACCCCGTACACCAACACTATCTAACACACCAGGGACAATTTTACAACTAATTAACGCCAATTAACCTATAAATCTATACATCTTTGGAATATAGGAGAAATTGGAGCACCTGCAGAAAACCCATGCAGAGAAGTTCATAGGAGAACGTGCAAACTCCATATAGACAGCACCCGTAGTCAAGATCGAACTTGGGTCACTGGCGTGGTAAAGGACCAACTCTACCACTGCGCCACCCTAAACGTTACCCAAAATTGGAAAATGTAATGTTCTTAGCATTTGATTGCAGACCACTAGTACGAAATACAAGGTGTTGGTCCTAGATAGTGTGTAAGGTTATCCCCCTGTAATATTAACCATTACTTCCTCTCTCAACAAAAGCGAGCTAACCAGATAAGACTTTCAATAGAGATTTAAAGGACTGGAAGGATTGTAATAGATTTGTATTGGCATTTAAGGATTGATGAAATGCCAAATCCATAACGCATCTACCTCACAAACCAGCCTCCTCCCACAATCGACTCCACTTCGCACTGTTTCAGGAAAGCAGCCAACACAATCAAGGACCACTCACACTCCATCTCCCTTCCCCTCAGGCATAAAACACAAAAATGTGGAAGCACCTACCGCCAGATCAGGAACTGTTTCAGCCCTGCTGTTATGTTCTTGAACAGACCCATCATAAGCTACTATATACTCAGCATGTATTCCCGATCTCCTTTGTTGTCACCCCTGCGCCTTTCTATCTGCACTGTCCCTGTAGCTGCAACATTATATTTTGCATGCAGTACCGTATGCCCTTCCTGGTTGGTATACATCGTTTCTCACTGTATTTCCGTACACGTGACCATAAGAAATCAATACCAGATCTGCTGATGTTTAAGAAGGAACTGCAGATGCTAGAAAATCAAAGGTAGACAAAAGTGCTGGTGAAACTCAGCGGGTGAGGTTACAGCCACTGAGTTTCTCCAGCACTTTTGTCTACCAGATCTGCTGACGTTGAGATTTTTATTTTGTATCATTTCGCTTTGCCCTGCCTCACATTCCAGCATTACATTTCTTTAAACATCTCCAGCTACCCTCAGTCCTGTATTAACTAGTCTGCAAAAGCACAGCCACCTTGATGGCTTTGAGCCCCACCCTATCGCAAACATTCCCTTTATTATCTTTGCCTCCTCCCCAATTGCTACAACTGCAAGCATACCTGCTTATGTACTCCAGCTCGGATGATGATTGGCCTGGAATATTAGCTGCTTTTTTCCTCTCTTTCCATGGAACTCTTCCCAAGCCGCTAAGCCCTCCAGCATTTTGTTTTTATTTCACAACAACACAGTTCAGTTGATTGGCACAACATTCATTACCTTTTTATTCACCCTTTTAAACAGCGCACTGTAGATGCAGTGTGCAGGACGGTGGCTACGTAGGAACGACTTCATCACAAGGGCTGCAGTAACTCGAGGCTGAAGATCACTATCATCTTCTCAAGAGTAATTAGGGATGGGCACTAATTGTTGTCATAAGCCCTAAATTAATATATAAAGGCCCTGTCCCACTTTCCCAAGTTACTCACAAACTCTCCTGTGTTTTCCCCTTGATTCAAACTCGGGGAATTACGGTAATAACCGTTCATAGGTGGGGCTATTTTTTTTAACTCGTGGACATTTTTCAACATGTTGAAAAAACGTCCCGACTTACCTGATGCCCCGAGTTCCTGCGGCTGGCATTACGAGCCGCTACGAAACATCAACGGACACCTACGGCCTCCTACGAGCTCGCTACCTTCATTCCCCGAGTTCAAATCAAGGGGAAAACTCGAGAGAGTTCGTGAGTAACTCGGGAAAGTGGGACAGGGCCTTAAGTCAAGTCAAGAGTCAAGAGAGTTTATTGTCATGTGTCCCAGATAGGACAATGAAATTCTTGCTTGCTGCAGCACAACAGAATATAGTAATGGCCCTGTCCCACGGTACGAGTTCATTCCAAGAGCTCTCCCGAGTTTGCCCTGATTCGGACTCGGAGATTTACGGTAATGGCCGCTTGTCGGTACTCGGGGCTCTCGTGGACATTTTTTCAACATGTTGAAAAATCTTCACGAGTCTTCCTGGTCTTACCTGCTGTTAGCGAGTCTTACCGAGTACCTGCCGTTAGCGTTACGAGCCACTAAGAGACGTCCCCGAGCTCCGACGTACCCACTACGTTCATTCTCTGTGCTTACCGTCTCCGTGACGAGTGGCCATTACCGTAAATCTCCGAGTTCGAATCAGGGCAAACTCGGGAGAGCTCTTGGAATGAACTCGTACAGGGCCATAAGGTGCTGCCACTGGATACATTTGAATTTACTTTGTGGCAATATGACCAAATATTTCAAAAATCTTCAAACAGTTTCTAATTTCCCCATTAGAAGTCGAGCAATATATCATACAGGTCTGAGCAGGGTGGATGTCTATCCTAGGCATTCTTCACACAAGCAGCCCCATTGATGACATTGTTTCAGTTCCATGCAAGCCCAGACATTGCACACAAATCTCAGATTGCACAGAAACTATATATCACTTAAAAACAGAGATTAGCGCAAAGCACAGGGATACTGGGAGACAATCATTCCATGTTATAACAATGTTGGAAAAGGGAGCTGAAAGAAAGTGTGATGGACCTTTCCCATGAGAGAGACAGAGAGAGTGTTCGGGTGCAGAAACAGACCACTGATGGAGATCTCCAGTCCAACTTTCCACCGCCTCCTGCCTTACCTCACTATTGCACTTCTATTTTCCTATCTCATAGTTATGGATCATTCCTTCATTCGCTTCATGAGAGCATGGAAAAATACTTTTTGACCTTTCTGTCCTGGGCCTCCTCCACTGTCAGAGTGAGGCCAAACACCAGAGGAACAGCACCTCATATATTGCTTAGGCAGCTGACAACCCAGCGGTATGAATATTGATTTCTCTAATTTCAAGTAACCCTTGCATTCCCTCTCTCTCCATCCCTCCCCCGCCTTAGTTGGCCTACTAGGTACACTGCCATTCTGCTTGGTTTCACGGTTTGCATCACCTTTTCCACAGCCAACATTTGACCATTGTGGGCTCCACCTTTCCTTGATCATCATTGCTGGCTTTGATTTATTATTTTCATAAATGTAATTCATTTGTTCTTTGTACCTTTACATACCTCTAGTTTCCCCCTCCCCAACTCTCAGTCTGAAGAAGGGTCTCGACCTGAAATCTCACATATTCCTTCTCTCCAGAGATGCTGCCTGTCCCGCTGAGTTACTCCAGCTTTTTCAGTCTATCATGGGAAAGTACAGTACAGGAATGGCCCCACCAACCCACAATGTCCGTGTACAAGATAAACTAATCTTATCTGTTTGCACATGATCCACATCCCTCCATTACCTACATAGCCATGTACATATCTAAAAGCTTCTCAGACACCACCCTGGGCAGCACGTTCCAGGCACACACCCTGACTAAACGAATTCCTGGCTACAATTATTTGCATTCACACGCACAAGCATTAGACTCACCCATACCCTGTATGTAAAGATCAAACTTAAAAAACCTCCCTGGAGTCACCCTTCAGTTTTCTTTTTATGGGAATATACTGCCCCAACTTCAATATTTCCACATTTATTTTCTGTTGTGGTATCATCCTCAGAGATATATTGTTTCGACAGCACAGTGGCGCAGGCAATAGAGCCACAGAAACACAGCACAGGCGAACAGGCTCAATTTGACCTCAGGTGCTGTTTGTGTGGAGTTTGCACACTCTGTATGGGTTTTTTACAGGCATTTAGACGGCCAAGGGCTGATTAGGGATAGTCAGCATGGGTTTGTATGTGGGAGGTCGTGTCTCACAAATCTGATTGTGTTTTTTGAGGACGTGACCAAAAAGGTTGATGAGGGCAGAGCTCTGGATGTTGTGTACATGGACTTCAGCAAAGCATTTGACAAGGTTCCGCATGGTTGGCTGCTCTGGAAGGTTAGATCGCATGGGACCAAGGAGAGATAGCTGAATGGCGAGAAAATTGGCTTCATGGAAGGAACCAGAGGATGATGGTGGAAGGTTGCTTCTCAAACTGGAGGCCTGTGATGAGTGATGTGCCTCAGGGTTTGGTGCTGGGCCCGTTACTGTTTGTCATCTATATCAATGATTTGGATGAGAACATACATGGCAAGATTAGCAAGTTTGCTGATGATACAAAAGTGGGTGGTTTTGCAGATAGTGAAGATAGTTGTGAAAAATTGCAGCAGGATCTTGATCGATTGGCCAGCTGGGCAGGAGGAATGGTTGATGAATTGAATTGAATCCTTTATTTGTCATTCAGACCTTTCAGTTGATGGAGTTTAATACAGAGAAATGTGAGGTGTTGCATTAAGGGCAGGACCTACACAATGAATGGATGGCCTCTGGGGAGTTTAGAGCAGAGGGATCCGGGAGTGCAGGTGCATGGTTCCTTGAAAATCGAGTCGCAAGTAGATAGGGTGGTCAAAAAGGTGTTTGGCACATTGGCCTTCATCAGTCAGAGTATTGAATATAGAAGTTGGGAGGTCACGTTGCAGTTGCATTAGACTTTGGTGAGGCCGCATTTAGAGTATTGTGTTCAGTCTGGCACTATGTTCTAGTAAAGATGTTGTCAAGCTGGAAAGAGTACAGAGAAGATTTACAAGGATGTTGCCAGGACTAGAGGGTGTGAGCTATAGGGAAAGTGTTTAAGAAGGAACTGCAGATGCTGGAAAATCGAAGGTAGACAGAAATGCTGGAGAAACTCAGCGGGTGCAGCAGCATCTATGGAGCGAAGGAAATAGGCAACATTTCGGGCCGAAACCCTTCTTCAGACTATTTCAGAGCAATATTTCAGACCTTCTACAGTGCTATAGGGAAAGGTTGAGTAGGCTGGGACTCTGTTCCTTGGAGTGCAGGAGAATGAGGGGAGATCTTATTGAGGTGTATAAAATCTTGAGAGGAATAGAGTCTCTTGCCCAGAGTAGGTGAATCAAGGACCAGAGGACATATATTTAAGGTGAAGGGGAAAAGATTTTATAGGAATCTGAGAGGTAACTTTTTCACACAAAGGATTGTAGGTGTATGGAACAAGCTGCCAGAAGAGGTAGACGAGGCTGGGACTATCCTGTCATTTAACAATCATTTAACAGGTACATGGAAGGATATGGACCAAATGAGGGCACGTGGGACTAGTGTAGCAGGGCCATTTTGGCCGTTGTAGGTAAGTTGGGCCGAAGAGCCTGTTTCCACGCTGTATCACTCCTTCGGAGCTCCAGTGTCCTGCCATCTTAAAGATGGGCAGGCTAGTAGGTTAATTAGCCCCTGTGGCGGCACTGTGGAGCAACTAGAGTTGCTGCCTTACAGCACCAGAGACCCAGGCTCTTCCCGTGACCTGCGTGGGTTTTCTCCGAGATCGTCGGTTTTCTCCCACACTTCAAAGACAAACAAGTTTGTGGGTTAATTGGCTTGGTATAAATTGTCCCTAGAGTGCGTAGAATAGCATTATAGTGCAGGGATCGCTGATCAGTGTGGACTCGGTGGGGCCAAGGCCATGTTTCCACGCTGTATCTCTAAACTAAACTGTATATTACCTGTATGTAGGGGAGTTGTAAAATCTGCGATAGTTGATGGCAATATAGAAATAATTTAAAAATGGGATTAATGTGGGATTAGTACCTCAGTATAAATGAGAGGTTGGTGTTAAACTTGTTGGGTCAAAGGGCCTGTTTCCGTGTGGAATCTCGTTGTGTCTCTATTTTGCATCTTTTCCTGTGCCTCATATCCCTTCCACACTCTGGAGACCAATGCTTTGTGCAAGATTTCTAGTGCTTTATCTTACCGAGGTACAAACAATAAACCATAATAATTACTTCATGTGGTAAACACAAAATGCTGGAGTAACTCAGCGAGACAGGAGGCATCTCTGGAGAGAAGGGATGGGTCACCCATTCCTTCTCTCCAGAGATGCTGCCTGTCCCGCTGAGTTACACCAACATTTTGTGTCTACCTTTGATTTAAACCAGCGTCTGTTGTTCTTTCCTACACAATCTGCATGCATGCTTCGTTGTGAGCTGTGCACACATAATCTCAGCTCTCTCATCTACTATATTCCTGCACCTATAGGGAGTTTTCACGGCAGTCAGGTCACGACCCATGACCCGTACTGTTGCAACGCTACGCCAAATGGATTACACGCGATATACTGCAGGTAGGCACTTACCATTGATTCCAGCTTAGCGGGCCCGTTAAAAACCCACCAAAAATGTCAGTTTTTGCGCTGCAAATAATTATGGAAATCGGGATAAGCGTGTGAGACATTTAGCCTACTTCAGAATTCCAAAAGTGAGGAGAAATTATGGTAGCTGAAGGGACAACAACAGCCAGAGTGCTTGGCAAACATTGGCCGTTTGCTCACTGCATTTCATCAACTAAGGCATTATTTGTATTTTTTCTTGATTTCTTTGGCATCTAAAAAGTTTCAGAAGTGATAAATCTGGCTGTAATTTATTTTAATCACCCATGGTTCTCAAGTGGGTTTTTACATACAAAATGAAAACGCATCTGAAGAAAAATTTACAGCCACATTGATCACTTCTGAGACTTTTTAGATACCAAAGGAATCAAGAAAAAACACAAATAATGCCTTACTGTTGATGAAATGCAATGAGCAAACGCGATAATTCCCAATATTTTCAATTACGATATCTGCACGGCCAATGTACTTTACAATCTGGAACAGCCAGTACTTTACCAAGTACTTTAGCTGCCGTTGTCCCTTCTGCTCTGCTTCTCTTTACCTTCATTTCGCTTCACTTTTGGAATTCTAAAGTTGGGTACATGTCTCTCACACTTACCCCAACTTCCACAATTTTTTTCAGCGTAAAAATTCAACATTTTGGCGGTTTTTAACAGGTAGGAAAGTATCCGTTTCTTGCATTAATAACATATACCGGAAGTGACGGATGTCCTCCAGATGGATTGAGAGGCACAGTGCGTCAAACCCTATGACCCAGTGACCTTACGTGCAACCCCCTTATTCAGCAAGGATAATGTGGTCTCTCGCATTCCTATCAAAATGCACCCTTATCGGTATTGCAATTGCTTTTTAATTTGCATGACCACTTCAAAGTCCATTGTTGTTTTGTCATTCGTTTACCAAGTATTACTTTAAAACTTTAGCAACACACAATGGGAAACATTATAACTCACCCAAGCATTCTGTGACTGTTTCATTTTGTTATCTAGCAATGTTACAAAATTTTGAGATTTTAAAAATCAAGTCTGCAATTTATCCCATCAGATAAAGCATAAAAATAAATTTAATTTGACACCTAATTCACTTTCATATCTCAAGTATTAAAAAAGTTATGGCCATTTTCATAGTCAGAAATTAGCATCTTGTTCCCTATTGATTTTCTATGGACATAACAAAAAAGCTGTGATCGTGGACAGTCAAGAGCCCATAACCTTCTTAAAAATTAAGAGAACTGAATGAAATTTTCAGTTATCATAGATTGAAGCATTCTGAAACAAATATAAAATAATCTTACTTGGATGACCTGAAATTAAAGCATATAATTAGTTAGTTACCCAATTGTAGCTAATTCCAAACTTCAATTACTAGATCTAAACATCTATCCATTTCTTAAGAAATGATTAACATTTTTAAACAGCCTAAGTGTCCAAATAATGTTCACAAAGAATTCACAATAAAACATGATTTTTAAATCTCATTTACATTAATTTATAGGCCAAATGGAAGGAATTTAGTGTTCAATTGCTGTAAATTAATGGCCATTTAAATCAGCTTTCGAGTGGGATCCTGTGGAATGCGCTGGTTTAGAACGTTCGCGTTGCGGTAGATTTGTGCCCCCAAATGCCCAGAAAAATACTGCGGGATTTAATGGGCCCCTAAATTAGCTGCTTTCTCCTCCCCTTCCCAGCTCTCCCACTATCTCTGCCTCTTCCTTTCTTCTTCCCATCCCCCACCCTCACATCAGTCTGAAGCAAAGATCCTATAGCAAGCAAGATAGATCACTCGACGAAAAAGGCGTAGTACGGTCATGGGCAGATTCATGGATAATTTTTGGCCCCATTTCCGTAACCGGCTTCCGTCTCCGCACCAAAGATCCCATAGCGGAGCAAAGATACTAGTGCAGAGACGGAAGCCGGTTACGGAAAGATCCTCGTAAAAATAAAAGTTATTTGGTAAATTGCTTCTCCTCATTTTCAGAATTTTAATTTATTAACACAAACTGTTCCCCCGCAACGTTGATTACATTGCGAGTGGGGTCGGGTTACGGAGATGGATGAAAAAAAGGCCCATTGCGTACTACACGTCAGCCCATTTAGCAGGAGTGGTCTATCTTGCTCCGCTATAGGATCTTTGGTCTGAAGAAGGGTCTCGACCCGAAACGTTGCCTATTTCCTTCGCCTCACCCGCTGAGTTTCTCCAGCATTGTCTACCTTCGATTTTCCAGCATCTACAGTTCCTTCTTAAACATTATTCCTGCCTACTCTTTAGTACATTCAGATATGCGTTCTCAGGGTGCTTGTACCTATATGGTTTCAATGTAATCCTGGGAGTACAAGGGGAGATACATCTTTCCCATCAGTGGCATCCAGTTACCTGTAGTATATTTATTTACCCCTTCTCAGATTTATGCACTGTTTTCACAGATATATTTTCATAAACATGGAGGTACTGCCCTGGCTTCACTGACCATCTACCAATCAGCAAAACCCAAGATTTATTCTTTGTCTAGTTCATCAGCTACTCCCCACCTTAAACAGTTCAATATTCTTTGGATCTCAACACAAAGAATTGCAGATGCTGGATTACAAAAAAAAAGACGCAAAGTGCTGGAGTAACTCGGGTAGCATGTCTGGAGAACACGGTAGGTGATGTTTCAGGTCAGGATCCTTCCCAAGGTGTCACCTATCAATGTTCGCTAGAGATGCTACCTGACGAGCTGAGTTATTCCAGCACCCTATCCTTTGGTTCTCATCTGCTCGAATCAAGTCAAGTCAAGTTTATTTGTCACATACAAGATGTGCAGTGAAATGAAAACAGCAATGCCTGCGGATTGTGCAAAAACAACATAACAGAATAGAACAGAACCAGTATTTACATTTTAGAAAAAAAAAAATGTTTTAAGACACAACACAACAGTAAATTAGTCCCTGGTGAGATAATAGTTTACAATCCTGATGGCCTGTGGGAAGAAACTCTGTCTCATCCTCTCTGTTTTCACAGTGTGACAGTGGAGGCGCTTGCCTGACCGTAGTCATATTAACCTTGTTATCCTCCCTGATAAACACAGAAGCAAAGTCAGAGAGAGACACTGCACCAAGTCAGTGCCAACCGTGAACGACCCATTTGCTCTAATCCTATATTAATCCCATTTTTATTTACACTAGTCTTTCCATCAACTTTTGCATCCATTCATCGACACACAAGGAGTTATTGATGCCAAGCATCAAGAATATTTTCTTGTCATACCAAAACGCAACGATTAAATTCTTACTTGCAGCAGCCCAACAGGTTTGTCAATAGATACTGTAATAAACACACATAAAAATGAAGCTCAATAAATAAGAAAAGCAATCAACTTGACAGAAATATAGGACAACATTCCTTTCAACAACCATCAGGCTCATGAAGTACTCCGCACGACACTAACCAAACCAGTGATGGAAATGGGTTTTAGGAACTAGGGGTACTCTAGTTCCTAAAACCTTTCTAGTAGAAAGGAAAACGGGAAGTATAGGCTTTTCTTCCATTCATTTGTCCTTAGTACCGTCTATATCTCTTGTTCCTCTTTCCCCTGACTCAGCTGAAGAAGGGTCTCGACCCGAAATGTCATCTATTCCACTCTACAATTGTTGCTTTTGTCTGTCTGTCCGCTTGTTTGCTTGCCCTTGGATTAAGTAGCGCAGGATAAAGCTGTGAATTCATGCCATTCCCCTCCCATTCCCAATCTGACCTTTCTGTCCTGGGCCTCCTCCATTGTCAGAGTGAGGCCCAGCGCAAATTGGAAGAACAGCAACTCATATTTCGCTTGGATAGCTTACACCCCAGCGGTGTGAACATTGACATGCCATTAGTTTTCTTCACTGCCTGATGTTTCTTGCATGCTTATTTTCAGTAACTGATGTACAAGTACACCCAGGTCTCGTTGCACTTCCCCTTTTCCTAATCTGACACCATACAGAAGAAGGGTCTTGACCAGAAACGTCACTCATTCCTTTGCTCCAGAGATGCTGCCTGACCCGCTGAGTTACTCCAGCATTTTGTGTCTACCTGCCATTCAGATGATAATCTGCCTTTTGTTCTTGCCACTGAAGTGGATAACCTCACATTTATCCACATTACACTGCATCTGCCATGTATCTTCCCACTCACCCAACCTATCCAAGTCACCCTGCATCCTCATAGCATCTTCACAGTTCATACTGCCATCCAGCTTTGTGTCATCTGCAAATTTGCTAATGTTACTTTTAATTCCTTCATCTAAATCATTAATATATATTGTAAATAGCTGCGGTCCCAGCACCGCCTTGAGGTACCCCACTAGTCACTACCTGAAAGGGAACCGTTAATTCCTACTCTTTGTTTCCTGTCTGCCAACCAATTTTCTATCCATGTCAATACCCTACCCCCAATACCATGTGCTCTGATTTTGCCCACTAATCTCCTGTTTGGGACCTAATGAAAGGCTTTCTGAAAGTCCAGGTACACTACATCCACTGGCTCTCCCTTATCCATGTTACTGTCCTTATGAACTTGGTTGTTAGGGATAACATTCATTTCTTTTCATTCATTTTTGAATGACAAATAATTTCAATTCAATTCAAAATGTACAGGTCAAGAAGATCTTGGAACATTTCACATTGTTTGTTAATGATCTGCATAGTTTAATCTTCTGCCTCACTTTCCCAAAGTTTACTTAAATTTAGAGCTTTGGTTTCTGACTCATGCTTCCCTCTTAACTAGTTTATCGAATAACATTCAACGGTGACTGCCAGCCAAGCGTTACTGCACCATTAACTAATTGACTAACTCAGACTCAGAGCATAAGGTATTCATTATTTTTGTTAGCTGAAGGACATATCATTCCAAAAAAGTTGAACCCAATTTCTAACTATGGCACAATCAACGATTTATACAAGTTTTCTATTAGGTTCTTAAGCATTATTTCCCATTTGAAAATGTAGCTTATCATTTGCTTTTGAAGGTTTGTATATCTGAACCCTGATTTTTTAAATGTACACATTTTATGCATCTCCTTTCTACAAAATACTTCCCAAAATACATCATCAAGTTTTCAAGAGCGGGCAGAGCGCAGAGAGACGGCAGAGCTAGGGTGGGGAGCGGGGAGAGCGCGGGGGGAGCGCGCGGGGAGCGGGAAGCGTGGAGAGAGCGGGGAACAGGGAAAGCGTGGGGAGGGAGTGGGGAGCTGGGAAAGTGCGGGGAGCGCACGGGGAGAGCGGCGGAGATGGCAGAGGGGCACGGAGGCAGATAAAATAATGTGGAATAATAAAATAACGTGAGTTTACCTGAGCCCGTGCTCGCGGTCCGGTAGCCCTGACAGTGAGTTTAAGAAATTCTCCCTTGAATTTTATTCAAAGGAACGCGGTGTTAAAACACAATTATATTTACTGAGGAATGTGGATCGATGTATCGATGACACATTGTATAACTACTGTTAACTACTGGCTGTTAATAAGTGCTAACAGTGGCAGTTAACAAATCGTTTTTGGCCGAGTTGAATAAAGTGGGATTCTTTCTGCAGTCATTAATCCCGAGCTGCAAATTGAAAACTAGGGGAACACCGTACCCCTGCGTACCCCCCCCCCCCCCTCCCCATTTCCATCACTGAACCAAACCACTACGGATTTTGCGCTACAATGGTTGCTCTACACACGGTGGGTTTTGCACTAGTTTGCTTAGAATAACTGATAATTTATTGTTGTTGCATTTACTGTGCATGTAAGGCTGCAGCATGCAATTTCATTGCTCTGGTTCGCATCTGCTGAATATGACAAATAAACATTTTTGACTGATATTAGAGGCCTGGACTGCTTTCGTTGAAGAGATAAGGGAGGTTTAATTAAGTGCACAAAACGATGAGGGGTAAGAACAGTGGGAGGGCGTACCTCTTGATAGAGAGGTCAAGAACCAGCCGTAAGAAAGAAACATAGAAAATAGGTGCAGGAGTAGGCCATTCAGTCCTTCGAAACAGCACCACCATTTATTACGATCATGGCTGATCATCCAAAATCAGTACCTTGTTCCTGCTTTCTCCCCATATCCCTTGATTCCGTTAGACCTATGAGCTATATCTAACACTCTCTTGAATACAAGGTGATGGGGGAATGATTTATAGGGACATGAGGGACAACTATCTTACACAAAGGGCAGTAGGTGTTTGGATCAGGCTGCCAGAGGAGGAGGTTGAGGCAGATTCGATCGCAAAACATTTACTCCCGAGAAACATTTAGACAGGTACATGGATAGGATAGATTTAGCGGGATATGGGCCAAATGTAGACAGGTGCGACTAGTGTAGATGGGGCAAGTTGATCGGTGTGGGCAAGTATCACTCCATGCTGATTCTTGTCTTGTGATATCTGGTGTGTTTCAGTTGGTCACTGATCTAAAATCACATCTAAAGGGGTTCCCAGACCAGTTGTAACACAAAAGCAGTGTAGGCAAGTTGGGCCGAAGGGCCTGCCTCCATGCTGTATGACTCAGTGCGTGAGGATGTGCTAGTTTCACTTCTCCTGGGATGTTTCGTGGCCAGGGTGGGGGTGGGTGCGAGTTTAAAAAAAAAATGTTTTTAAATTAGAAGCAAGTGTACAAAAATATAACCAGCGGCATATGACATAATACAGTTATTGTACAGCTTCAATTTTGACTTTTAGCTATAGTTAAAAGAGAAAAGAGGAGAGAAAAAGCATGAGAGAGAAAAAGTGGAATGTGCAAGGATAGACCCCCTAGACTACCAAAGTGGTGTATCCAAAGAGTGAGTAAGTAAAATAAATAAGGAAGGAATAGAGAAATAAAAAGACAAAAACAGAAAGGAAAAAAAAGTGATGATATACCTGCCTCGCATCCCATCCCACCCATTACCCAACCCATAATTCGATGAGTGCGAGTATTTAACTCCAGTCCTAATCGCTCCTAAAAACCCTCCCAATGGCTGAACCTTCATCTGAGTAACTGAACTGCACCTTAGGAACCTGAACTGCACCACAAAAGGAAAGAGAATTAATAGTCACATGAAGACAACCCTCTGGGCAAAGCATGTAGTTAGAATCAGCATTGTCACGCTACAGATGGGTGAAGGCAGATTCAATTGTGGTTAAAAAGGGAAACAATCTAAATGTAGAGTGCAGAAAAAATAACCCAGACTACCGAGAATAGCCTGAAGAAAGGGGACGGGTGTGGTACAAGAGAGTTTCTCTGTTGGAGAAACAGCACAGACACCACGGACCAGATGGTCTACCTCCTTGTTGCGACCATGATATGATTTTAAGACTGCAGAATAAAATGGTTGAAGGCAGAATCACAATGGAGCAGCGACAGAAATCCCAGATGGAGAAACAAAACTGGAGGAGATTTCAGGGGTTCATCATTCTGGAGCAGGAAGCGAGGGCGACTAGATTGCTTTGACAGTAGATAGGAACGGAGTCTGAGTGCAGAACCACTGGGATGTGCAGCAAAGAGGAGGACGATGTCAATTATGTCAAAGGGTACGGGCAGGTCAACGGGCCTGCTCTACTGTCACAGTACAGACGATAAACCCGGCCCTCACACAAAGTCAAGGCCCGCAGCAAGGATAAGCATGAGTTAGGAGGCGATTACACAGGTTATCAAAAATTGCAGCAGGATCTGGATCAGTTGGGCCGAGCCCTGATTAAGGGAGTTTAACGCACCACAACACCTCCCAGGGCCCTGACATTTAATGTGAAGGTCCTGCCCTGGTTTGACTTCCCAAAATGTAATTACCTCGCACTTATCCGCATTAAACTTTTACCAAATGTAAGAACCAGAGGACATTGGTGTAAGGTGAGGGGGGGGGGGGAGATTTAATAGGAACCCGAGGGGTAATTTTTTTAATGCAAAGTGTGATGGGTATATGGAATGAGCTGCCAGAGGCAGGTACTATCGCAATGTTTAAAAAACATTTGAACATGGTATATGGACAGGAAAGGTTTAGAAGTGTATGGGCCAAACGCAGGCAGGTGGGATTAGTGTAGATGGGGCATCTTGGTTGATGTGGGCAAGGTGGGCCAAAGAGCCCGTTTCCACGCTGTACGACTCCATGGATAAAACCTCTTGGATTTAAAAAAAAGGAAAGCTAGGAATTGGAAGATTGTTTGCCTTTGGACCCTGCCAAAGACCTACATACCTGAGCCAATGACTGCAACCTACATATGCCTGACAATCATCTCAGGTTATACAGGACAATTAGTATCTTAGGTCACTTTGCTCAGATTCCCCCTCCATTAGCAAGGCATTACATTTCCAAAATCACTTTACTGAGCTTGTCTGCTGCCAAGAGGCCTGTTCAAGCCTCTCTTACCCCAGATGTAATTAATTTACAGCTCCCACACTGAGCTCTGTATACAGAATCGCCAAACAGTTGCTTGTAGTCTCTATGGCACCAAGCCCCATTTGCCTCTTACCTCTGAGTTCACTGACCTGTACTGCCTCCTGGTCCATTGAATTCCCCCGATTTTAAATTCTCATCTTAGTTTTCAAAACCCTCCTGCGTTCCAACTCTCGACTCGTTCCGATTCCCATCAGCCCACATTTGGCTCCCAATGCCAAAAGATTGGAAATTCCTCCCGAAAAACTCAATTTTATTCACTTTAGTTTTTCTTTAGAATTCACCTTAATTCCTACCTCTTTAGCTCGGGAGTCATCAGCCCTAATTCAACGACACACTGCACTGCATCAAACCTTGCAAACACATTCCTGTAATTCATTAAGCATATAATGAAGCCATCATTTTTGGTCTCCATTAAATAACCCCTTTATATTCTCCATTTGTATATATTTTCACTTTTCCCAGCTTGCTATGTACTTATATTTCATCACACTAGACAGCTTCCTATTGAATTTTCAGAACATTCACTATTTTTTCATCATCCTGCCAATGGTTCAATGCTACTGTAACATCAAAATGCTTTATGGTGATTCACAGTTATATCTGTTACATTCTATGCCTTTGGCCTCAAAGAGTAATACCTTCACTTTAAAATAAAATAGTCTGTCAAACCAAGTTGTGTATTTAATGCTTGTCAAACTGCTGTCACCGAAACTTCCCCTATTTATTGCTTTTCATAAACGGAAATGTTCCTCTCGCAATTGTTGACGAATTCTAGCTACAACCTTTATCCGATCCACCAGCTTATCACATCTCCTCACACGGCCCTCTCGTTCTCAACTGTACTTTAACACTGGACATACTCAAGGTAGAAACATATTTGAGGCAGACATCAATAGATTTTAAAAAAAATATATGAAGGGAATCGATATTAAGGGATTAGTACTGGAAAGTAATGCTGAGGTAAAAGATAACCGTGATTCTTTCTGAATGGCAGAGCAGACATGAGGAACTGAAGGCCAACAGACTGGTCTAGATCCCAAACGTCACCTATTGCTTCACTCCACAGATGCTGCCTCACCCGCTGAGTTTCTCCAGCATTTTTATCTACATCCGGCTACAATCGCATATGTTTTTATAGTTATATATACACACAACACAGAAACAGGCCCTTCGGCCCAACGCGTCCATGCCGACCAAGATGCCCCATCTAAGCTAGTCCCATCTGACCACATTTGGCCCATATCCCTTTAAAGCTTTCCTATCTATGTACCCGAGTGTCTTTAAAATGGTGTTACAGTAGCTGCCTCAACTACTTCACCTGGCAACACATTTAATATACCCACCATGCTCCGACTGAAAATGCTGCTCCTCAGGTTCCTATTAAAAAATGTTTTCCTCTCACCTTAAACCTAGTTCATCTGGTTCTGGATTCCCCTACTCTAGGTAAAAAAAATCCTCACCATCCCTGTACACTTCTATAAGATAACCCCTCAGCCTTCTTCACTCCAAGGAATAAAGTTCTAGCCTGCCCAACCCTCTCCCTGTAGCTCAGGCTCTCAAGCCCTGGTATTGCTTGGGACTCTTTCCAGCTTTCAAATGATACATCTTCCTCGACCAAGTCCAGCAAACAGAATACTGGCATCACGGTGCAACCCCTCATACCTTGAAACCATTTATCTCCCCAGTTGCCTTCTTTTCAGAAAAGTTTTTATATTTAATACTTTATAACTTCCAATTCCATTCCACTCATAATCACACACGGTACCTTTGAATAGTCCTCTGGCAATCTTTGTACAATTCATCTGCCATAAGGATCAGTCCGAAGAAGGGCCTCGACCTGAAACGTAAACCTATCCATGTCCTCCATCGATGCTGCTTGACCTGCCGAGTTACTCCAGCACTTTGTGTACTTCCCTCCCCACACACCTCTACACCACATCTACCGCCTCTTCAAATTAACTCCTTACGTACAAGGATATCCATTTTCAATTCTACATCAGCAACTTCCAACTGTATTGCAACCAGGCATTGAGTTAATTGAATAAATCCAAAGATTGACTATGACTGATGTTAAACTGGGTGGAATGCCACAGGTTGCCAATTAATAGGCATTACGCAATTAATAGGCATTGTCAGCCTTTGTGCAATGCAATGATTGTCAGAGTGTGAAAGAGTCATTGTTGTGTAGAGGTTTGTTGCTGCTCCTCGCAGTCAATATTAAAATTGATTTATATTCTAACGATTCCTTTCCAAGTGGAACCTACCTCCTCCCAGTTACAATAGACAATAGGTGCAGGAGTAGGCCATTTGGCCCTTCGAGCCAGCACTGCCATTCAATATGATCATGGCTGATCATCCCCAATCAGTATCCCGTTCCTGCCTTCACCCCATATCCCCCGACTCCGCTATTTTTAAGAGCCCTATCTAGCTCTCTCTTGAAAGCATCCACAGAACCTGCCCCCACCGCCCTCTGAGGCAGAGAATTCCACAGACTCGCCACTCTCTGTGAGAAAAAGTATTTTCTCGTCTCCATTCTAAATGGCTCACTCCTTATTCTTAAACTGTGGCTCCTGGTTCTGGACTCCGCCAACATCGGGAACCTGTTTCCTGCCTCTAGCGTGTCCAAGCCCTTAACAAATCTTATGTTTTAATGAGATGCCCTCTCATCCTTCTAAATTCCAGAGTGTACAAGCCCAGCTACTCCATTCTCTCAGCATATGACAGTCCCGCCATCCCGGGAATTAACCTTGTAAACCTATGCTGCATTCCCTCAATAGCAAAAATGTCCTTTCTCAAATTAGGAACTGCAATTGCTGGTTTACACCAAAAATATACACAAAATGCTAGAGCGGGACAGGCAGCATCTCTGGAGAGAAGGAATGGGTGGTGTTTCGGGTCTAGACCCTTCTTTGGAGAGCTCAGACACATTTTAGTATTTTTCCTCAGACACATGGCATCCATGCAGGCCTGTGCAGATACAATACCTTCAATCGATCCACGCAGACTCCTACGGCCACGCTAAATGTAAAATCGACACTGTCACTCTGGATTGTTCAACGAACACATGGAAAGGAACTACTACACCAAAAATCACAGAAAATGCATAGAAGGCATTGAGTATAGAAGTTGGGATGTAATGACCCTTCTTTTGGAGAGCTCACAAGGCATTTTCCTCGGCCAATTGGCTGGAGTGCAGATACAATACCTACTCCACGTAATGTAAAATCGACACTTGGTGTACAATTGGTCGCCTAATTATAGGAAGGATGTCAACAAAATAGAGAGAGTACAGAGGAGATTTACTAGAATGTTGCCTGGGTTTCAGCAACTAAGTTACAGAGAAAGGTTGAACAAGTTAGGGCTTTATTCTTTGGAGCGCAGAAGGTTAAGGGGGGACTTGATAGAGGTTTTTAAAATGATGAGAGGAGATTTACAGAGTTGACATGGGTTTCAGCTTTTCCCACTGAGAGTAGGGAAGAGGGCTTTAAACAAGGGGGGTTAAGGGGACATGGATAGACAGAGTTGACGTGGAAAAGCTTTTCCACTGAGAATTAAGGGACTGAAGTTTAGGGGTAACATGAGGGGGAACTTCTTTACTCAGAGAGTGGTAGCTGTGTGGAATGAGCTTCCAGTGAAGGTGGTGGAGGCAGGTTCGTTTTTATCATTTAAAAATAAATTGGATAGTTATATGGATGGGAAGGGAATGGAGGGTTATGGTCTGAGCGCAGGTATATGGGACTAGGGAAGATTATGTGTTCAGCACGGACTAGAAGGGTCGAGATGGCCTGTTTCCGTGCTGTAATTGTTATATGGTTATATGGTTAAACATAGAAATTAGGTGCAGGAGTAGGCCATTCGGCCCTTCGAGCCTGCACCGCCATTCAATATGATCATGGCTGATCATCCAACTCAGTATCCCGTACCTGCCTTCTCTCCATACCCTCTGATCCCCTTAGCCACAAGGGCCACATCTAACTCCCTCTTAAATATAGCCAATGAACTGGCCTCGACTACTCTCTGTGGCAGAGAGTTCCAGAGATTCACCACTCTCTGTGTGAAAAAAGTTCTTCTCATCTCGGTTTTAAAGGATTTCCCCCTTATCCTTAAGCTGTGACCCCTTGTCCTGGACTTCCCCAACATCGGGAGCAATCTTCCTGCATCTAGCCTGTCCAAGCCCTTAAGAATTTTGTAAGTTTCTATAAGAGAGCAACTGGTTGACCCACTACTGCTTTAGCGTCTGTATTGAATTAAATTAACTGTCTCAATTAAATGCAGAACACCTCTCACAACCTCTCAGCGGCGTAAGAGAAATGGAATTGCAACAAAACATGCATGGTACAAGGCAACTGATAGACAGCATTCACCCACCACTGAAGGAGAGCATCCAGACTTTGGCAGCTCTTTCAAGGACTGGTCTCATTCTCAGACATTATCCATGTAACCTTACAAATTTCTCTTCTCTCCACCCCCCTCCCCACCCACCCCGACCATCACCAAGTATTTCCTATTACAATTTTACTTAATGTACTTAATTCCAAACTTTTTACATACAAATTCCAAGATCTGCAACTTGCTGCGTTAACAAACAACTTATCACCTTCTGGAGAAACTCAGCGGGTGAGGCAGCATCTATGGAGCGAAGAAAATAGGCGATGTTTTGTGTCGAGACCCTTCTTGAAGATTGAACATTGACTTCTCCAATTTCAGGTAGTCCCTGCTTTCTCCTTCTTTCCCCCCCCTTACCAGTTCTCCTTCAGCTCACTGTCTCCGCTTCTTTTCTTCTTCCCGCCCCTCCCCGCACCATCACATCAGTCTGAAGAAGGGTCTCGACCCGAAACGTCGCCCATTTCCTTCGCTCCATAGATGCTGCCTCACCCGCTGAGTTTCTCCAGCATTTTTGTCTACCTTCGATTGTCCAGCATCTGCAGTTCCTTCTTAAACTTATCACCTTCTTGTGCTTTTGTCAATGTCCTTTAAATCTCTGTCCTCTGGTCACCAATCCTTCTGCCCTGGAACACTTCCACATTTGGCCTTTCAAAACGCTCCAGGACTTTGGACGCCTCTGTTAAAATTTCCTCTCGACTTTCTCCGCTTGGAGAAACAGTCCTGGCTCTCTTCCATTGTTGCAGGATAACTACTCCTCATCCTTGGAATGAAAGTAACCCACCTGCTCCACAAGCAGATGGAGCGCTTGGAGCAAGACTGCAGCCCAGTGTGTTTTCCCGAGGCTCTTGTGCCTCCTCGAGTCCAGGGCGGCCCCTTAACCATGCCCTTTCTGCGGCAAACCATCGGAGGATTTGCCCCAAGGCCTTGGCAACATTCCAGACGTGCAGTGCCCAGACATTAACGCAAATCAAGTCTTGATCTTGTCAATGATTTCACAAAAAGGCATGCACGGAATGTTTTTGTTTCATTAATACAATGAAAGCCCAGCATCTTTTATGTACTCAAGGTATACTTTGATAAGCGTCGCACTTGCAAAACTACATCCAATCATTATTTATCCGGTATTAAGTTACACCCAAACATTTTATCAGACCTTACACTTCTAACCGTTTCGCAATCACCTCACCTGATAACGTGTCCAAACATGGCTTGCATTAATAAAATTAACCTCACCCCACCAACCAAGTTTCCTTTCCGTGGGGGAAATGATTAACAAGAGTCGAAATGATTAACAAGAGTCGGCTTTGAATAGAGAGAATGTGTCACTTGCTACACCTTGAACGACAGTTGGACTTTCACTATTAGCAGTGGCAGGGTCTAAGCTCTAGAGCCATCCTTGTCTCAGCCTGACCTCTGCTCGCAGAGTAGGCAGAGTGCGCTGACACAGGGGCAAAGGGGCAATTACACTGGCAATGGTCCACTCAGCCAGTAGACCCACCAGGTATGGGAACAACATCAACATTATTGCAGTAGGTGTCTAGGGATGTGTAAGAAGGAACTGCAGATGTTGGTTTAAACCAAATTTATAGATACAAAAGGCTGGACAGGCAGCATCTCTGGAGAGAAGGAAAGGGTGACGTTTCGGGTCATGACCCTTCAGGTACTGCAAGATGGGTGTGACGAGACTGGATGAGATAATAAAGGGAGGGTCTCTGGGGGATTCAATGGAGAAACGTGCGGGAGGGTTTAAGAGGAGTTAGGGGTCTCAGTTAATCATTGTGTGGGGATTGGGGGGGAAAGCAGTTAGCAGAAACGGACTGGGTGGAGGAGGGCAGGTGTTAGGGGCAAGGGACTGTATGTTTGGCCAGAGAATGGGACGAAGAGGCAAGGACGGGGAGGGAGGGGGAAGGAAGAAGTCAAGTTAGGGATGACATAGGTCGAGATTGGAGCTCTGGGCAAGAGATAAGCTGTATGGGTGGGTGACTGTTATCGTGGCTGCAGCAGCATTGGGACGGAGAATACGGGCGAGAGTGGTGATGAACGACAGTGTTGGGGCTGCAGGTCAGAGTGTGGGTTCAGGTGGAGGTTGACAATGGTGCAGTCGACTGTCATTGAGGTGAGTGGTCGTGAGATGGGAGCTTGTGTAAGGGGTTGCCGTGGGTGTGATGGTGGGGATGGGTGACAGTTTGGGGTGGGGTGAGGTTGAGGGCGCTGGGGATGGGTGTTTGGGTTGTGGGCAAAGGCCAAAGATTGGGGATGCAAGGGTGATGGTGGCAGCCGTGTGGATCAGGAGGAGGGTGGTGTATGTTGGCCGTTGCGTGTGGTGGGAAGAGGTTGCGATGTGGGAAGGAGAGAATGAGGGAGGAATGGGGGGGCTACTGTAAGGGGTGGGACCCGTTGTGTGTGGGGGGGTAAGAGGCTACTTGCGAGGGGCATGGGGAAAATGGCCACCAAGAGGGGTGGGGGTGGTTGGGGTCAAGGGGGTGGCAGTCTAAGAGAGAGCGTCCCTTTAGCGGTGGGAGGGGAAGAATGTAAGGGAGAGAGCGGGGAGGAGAGTGGCCCTGTGAGGGTGGGAGGATGGCCATCAAAGGGTTGGGGGGGGGGGGGGGGCTGCCATGAGGGGGGGGGGGGAGGGAGGACGTGGAGGAGGTGGGGAGAGAAGAGTGGCTGCTTGGGTGGTGAGGAGGGGGGGGTAGCAGCTGCCGAGGGAGAGGTGTGTGGTGGAGGGCATTTTTGGTAGTGTGGTGGATGAGTGTGGCCACTGTGAGAGATGAGCGCAAAGAGTGGCAGATCGTGGTGTTTGAGGGGGGGGGGGGAAACCGTTTGGGTTTGTGGTATGCGGGGAGGGCAGTTGTGAGGTGAGAGGGAGACCATTATGAGATGTGGGAGACACCTTTGTGAGGGTGGGGGAGGGGAAGACAGTTGTGAGGGGAGGTGGGCTACGGGGGGGGGGGGGGGGGGGGGGGAGAAGAATTGTAAGGAGAGGGGGGTGTGGTGAGGTGAAGGGGGGGGGGGAAGATGGGGAGAGGGGGAGGGGGTGAGGGAAGGGTGGAGATGGTGAGGGGGAGACGGGGGGGGGGGGGGAGGAGGATGGTGGGGGGAGGGGGAGATGGTGAGGGAAGGAGATGGGGAGAATGGTGAGGTGAGATAGGGGGGCTATGGTGGGGGGAGATGGTGAGGTGAGACGGGGGGGAGATGGTGAGAGGGGAGGCAGTCGTTAGGAGAGGGTGCGGGGAGATGGTGAGGGGAGGAGACGGGGGGGGAATGGTGAGGTGAGACGGGGGGGGGGGATATGGTGGGGGAGGGGAGAGATGGTGGGGGGAGGGAGATGGGGGGGGGGGATGGTCAGATGGGAGGGGGGAGATGATGAGAGGAGGGGAGGGATGGTGAGGTGACAGGGGGGGGAGATGGTGAGGGGAGGACACGGGGGAATGGTGAGGTGAGATGGGGGGGGGGGATATGGTGGGGGGGAGGGGGGAGATGGTGGGGGGGAGGAGACGGGGGGGGGGGGATGGTGAGATGGGGGGGGGATGATGAGAGGAGGGGAGGGATGGGTGAGGGGGGACGGGGGGGGGGGGGGGGGAGATGGTGAGGAGAGGACACGGGGGAATGGTGAGGTGAGATGGGGGGGATATGGTGGGGGGAGGGGGGAGATGGGGGGGGGGAGGAGGGAGGAGATGGGGGGGGGGGATGGGGGGGGACAGGGGAGATGGGGGGGAGATGATGAGAGGAGGGGAGGGATGGTGAGGTGACGGGGGGGGGAGGGGATTGGTGGGGGGGGGGAGGAGACGGGGGGGGGGGGGAGAGGGGGGAGGGGGGGGGAGGGGGGAGAGGGAGGGGGGGGGCTTGGGGGGGGAGACGGGGGGGGGGGGGGAGGGTGAGGTGACGGGGGGGAGATGGTGGGGGGGGGGGGGAGGGAGATGAAAGGATGAAAGGGGGGGGGGGGTGAGGTGACGGGGGGGGGGATTTGGTGGGGGGAGGGACGGGGGGGGGGGATATGGTGAGGGAAGGGGACGGGAGAGTGGGGGGACAGGGGGGGGGGGGGGGGGGGGGGGATGGTGAGGGATGGGGAGGGGAGGACGGGGAGGGGGGGGGGGGGGGGGGGAGATGGGGAGAGGGGGGGGGATGATGAGAGGGGGGAGGGATGGTGAGGGGGGGGGGGGGGGGGGGGGGAGGAGACGGGGGGGGGGGATATCGTGGGGGGAGGGGAGAGATGGTGGGGGGAGGAGACGGGGGGGGGGGGGGGGGGGGGGTGAGATGGGGGGAGATGATGAGAGGAGGGGAGGGATGGTGAGGTGACGGGGGGGGGGGGGGGGGGGGGGGAGGGGGGGGGGATGATGAGGGGAGGAGACCGGGGGGGGGGGGGGGGGGGATGGTGGTGAGATGGGGGGAGATGATGAGAGGAGGGGGGGGGGGGGGTGAGGGATGGTGGGGGGGGGGAGACGGGAGGGGGGGGGGAGGAGGGGTGAAGGGGAGACCGCTGTGATGGACGAGGGGGGAGAGGAAGCTGCCGATGCTCGGCTCACTGACGGGCGGCCGGGGGGGTAACATGGGGCCCGGTGGTCGACGCCGGTGCTGGAGCCGGGATCGGGGTGGTCTCTGTCTCTGTCTCTGTCTCTCTCTCTGTGCGGAGGTTGCGGTTAGGCCCGGGCCCGGGATGGAGGAGGAGGATGATGTCGGAGGGAGGGCGGCCGGTACCCACCAGCCCGTTCACTCACCCATTGCCCGCAGCCGCCGGCCCGGCCCAGCCCGGCCTGGCTCGGCTCCGTCCCGCTCGCTGGCTCGGTCTCCCGGCGCCGCCTCGCTTCACCTCACCTCGCGCTGACAACGGGCCGCGGATCTCCGGCCGCCCGAGGGAGCGAGACCCCCCCACCCGGTCCGCGCGCCTCTTAAAGGGGCCGCCGCCCGCCGAGCAGCAGCACCTCAGACAGCTCTCCCGCTGCAAGTTCTCCCGTTGCAGGCTCTCCCGCTGCAAGATTCCCCGTTGCAAGCAAGCTCTGCTCCCCCGTTGCAGACTCGCCCTTTGCAATCTCTTCCTGCTGCAATATTCCCGTTGCAACTGCAAGCAAGCGCCGCTCTCCCCGTTGCAGACTCTTCCGCTGCGCTCTCTCCCGTGTGCACCGTGCAAGCTCCTCTCTCCCTTTGCAAGCTCGCCCGCTGCAATTTTCCCGTTGCAACTGCAAGCAAGCGTTGCTCTCCCAGTTGCAGACTCTTCCGCTGCGCTCTCTCCCGTGTGCACCGTGCAAGCTCCTCTCTCCCTTTGCAAGGCTCGCCTGCTGCAACTGCAAGAGATCTCCCCGTTGCAAGCAAGCGCCGCTCTCCTCTCCCGCTGCAGGCAGGAGCTCTGCCGTGCAACTCCCCCGCCTGCAAGCGCTGCTCTCCCGCTGCAACCGCGCAGCCCTCTCCCGCTGCAGCTCACTCACTCACTCACTCACAGCCGCAGCCACGGCGCTGCAGAGGCCGGAAACATGAATCGAAAAGGTTCAATGCCGGAGAGGTTCAGGAGGTCTGAGAGGCAGAGACGAGACGGCAGAAGGAAACCCCCTGCACAATATATGCTGCAACCTGGAGCAAACCACCAAGTGCCGGAGAAACTCAGTGTGTCAGGCAGCATCTGTGATGGGGAAATGGCCAGACGATGCTTCGGCTCAGGACCCTACTTCAAGTTGCAACTTGTAACTGAATTGGCCTGTGTCATGGCCAACATAGTCTATATCAACAACAAATGCGCTTCACTGGGAAATCGTTGAATTCAAGTCAGGTTCACTGTCAAATGCACAACGAATATATTATTTGCAGCCCAGGCACATAGACTCAGACAACATGCACAAACCAATTGGTCATAACACGGAACAGAACAGGGAATTCGGCCCACAATGTTTGTGCGAACATGTTAAACTGATCTCCTCTGCCTTTACACGACCCATATCCCTCTGCTCCCTGCATTTCCATGTGCCCATCCAAAAGACTTTAACGCCACTACATTACCTGCCTTCACTACATCTTTCCTGTACATTCTACATTCTACAAGATGGTGAAAAAAAAGTCATAAAAACCAAGGCATTGGTACAAAAATACACAATTCAATGTTAAACCGTGAGGGCTGCAACTTCTATGATGCATGTACTCACTCAAGCTGACTTTGGGGTTCGATGGAACAATGTTGAAGACCAAAGGCAGAGTAGGATGGAGAATTACGGTGACTGCCAACTGGAAGTTCAGGATGAAGACAGAATGAAAGTCAATTGCCCGAGCGAGGCCCCCATGCAAACTGGAGGAATAGCACCTCATATTCTGCTTACAACACAACAGTATGAATATTGAAGTCTCCAATTAAAAAAAATATTTTTTTTTTATTAGAGGCAGGTACATATCTTATTAAAAACATTTCATGTATATCATTCCTACAGTACTAATATTATCGATGAATATTAACTCTGCTTCTAGTATTTTTTTATATATAGATAGAAAATAAGGAAGAGAAAAAAAAGAGGAAAAAGCATGATAAAGAAGAATGGAATAATTTACTAAAAATACAACTTTGGAGATAAGTTCATAAATTATAAAGTATAACTTTTCATCTAATCCTTAATTCGAGTTTCAGTCAGGTTCCCGTGCTGAACCAGTCTGCCCCTTCAAATAGTCAATAAATGGAGACCATATTCTGATTAAAAGTTCTTGTTTGTCCATTAAGACAAGTCTGATTCTTTCCAAATGTAAGGTCTCCAACATTTCCATAATCCACATTTTAATTGTGGGGGTTATAGGACCTTTCCAAAATTTTAATATTAATTTTTTCCCATCGAGGGGATTTATCGCAGTCGCTGCCTCAAAAAGGCTGGCAGTATCATCAAAGACCCACACCATCCTGGCCACACACTCATCTCCCTGCTACCTTCAGGTAGAAGGTACAGGAGCCTGAAGACTGCAACAACCAGGTTCAGGAATAGCTACTTCCCCACAGCCATCAGGTTATTAAACCTGGCTCGGACAAAACTATGATTATTAATAACCCATTATCTGTTATTTGCATTTTATCAATCAGTTTATTTATTCATGTGTGTATATATTTATATTATGGTATATGGACACACTGATCTGTTTTGTAGTAAATGCCTACTATGTTCTGTGTGCTGAAGCAAAGCAAGAATTTCATTGTCCTATCAGGGACACATGACAATAAACTCACTTGACACTTGACTTGACTTGTTAGGCTTTGTTCTGATATTCCTAGTATTATTAGTATTAAATCGGGAATTCTCCAGTTTTAAGCGAGAATGATTGAATGACGCATTATTGTTACATGTACCTGGATAAAGTGAAATGCTTTGTTTTGCAGACAAGCAGATATACCCATAAGAGTATTCAGCTCCTAGCTCTGATCCTCTTGCAGATTAGTACTGCCTGAGAGAGGTCTGCTGCCCGGGAAAGAGGATCAGAGCTGGGAACTGAATATTCAGGGTTATACGTCCTATCGAAAAGGCAGACAGATGGGCAGAGGAGGTGGCATGACTCGGTTGCTCAGGATTGAAATTCAGTCCCTTGCGGGGGGTGACAGAGAATCAAACGATGTAGAGCCATTGTGGATAGAACTGAGAATTGTAAGGGTAAAAAGACCCTAATGGGAGTTCTATACAGTAGCCTGGAGATAGGGGGCAAGTTGCATAAGGAGTTAAAATTGGCATGTCGTAAAGGTAATGCTACAGTGGTTATGGGAGATTTCAACATGCAGGTAGACTGGGAAAATCAGGTTGGTACTGGACCCCAAGAAAAGGGGTTTGTGGAGTGCCTCCGAGATGGACTCTTAGAGCAGCTTATACTGGAGCCTACCAGGGAGAAGGCAATTCTGGATTTAGTGTTGTGTAATGAATTGGATTTTTATAAGGGAACTCAAGGTAAAGGGAGGTAGAGACCATAATATGACAAATTTTAATCTGCAATTTGAGAGGAAGAAGGTAAAATCGTAAGTGTCACTATTACAGTTGAACAAAGGGGACTATGGCGGCATGAGGGAGGAGCTGGCCAACGTTGACTGGAAAGGAGACCCTAGCAGGGATGACGGAACAGCCATGGCAGGTATTTCTGGGAATAATCCAGAAGATGCAGGTTCCTACACACACTCGGGACAATTTACTCATATACCAAGCCAATTTACCTACATACCTGCACGTCTTTGGAGTGTGGGAGGAGACCGATAATCTCGGTCACGGGGAGAACGTACCAACTCTGTACAGACATAGAAACATAGAAAATAGGTGCAGGAGTAGGCCATTCAGCCCTTCGAGCCTGCACCGCTATTCAATATGATCATGTCTGATCATCCAACTCAGTATCCCGTACCTGCCTTCTCTCCATACCCCCTGATACCTTTAGCCACAAGGGCCACACCTAACTCCTTCTTAAATATAGCCAATGAACCGGCCTCAACTACCTTATGTGGCAGAGAATTCCACAGATTCACCACTCTCTGTGTGAAAAATGTTTTTCTAATCTCGGTCCTAAAAGATTTCCCCCTTATCCTTAAACTGTGACCCCTTGTTCTGGACTTCCCCAACATCGGGAACAATCTTCCTGCCTCTAGCCTGTCCAACCCCTTAAGAATTTTGTAAGTTTCTATAAGATCCCCCCTCAATCTTCTAAATTCTAGCGAGTACAAGCCGAGTCTATCCAGTCTTTCTTCATAGGTCTCCGGCTCTCCAAGGCAGCAACTCTACCGCTGGGCCACTGTGCCACCTCAGTTATTATCAGGCAACTGAATCATCCTACCATGTTGTTGACCCTCGAACTATGTTTGATCGGACTACTGGCTTTACCTTGTTCCCTTACCATGTATCTATACACTGTTTGTAGGGTACAAATGAATACATGATTAAACACGGATGACTGTTCCACTCATCATCATGGCTTGATTTACATGTCCCTCTGACTTTTTTTTACCAGTAATTAATTAGTAATGAAAAGACTAGGCTAGTATTCACTGGAGTATAGTAGGATGAATGGGGAATCTTATAGAAACATATAAAATTATAAAAGGACTGGACAAGCTAGATGCAGGAAAAATGTTCCCAATGTTGGGCGAGTCCAGAACCAGGGGCCACAGTCTTAGAATAAAGGGGAGGTCGTTTAAGACTGAGGTGAGAAAAAACCTTTTCACCCAGAGAGTTGTGAATTTGTGGAATTCCCTGCCACAGAGGGCAGTGGAGGCCAAGTCACTGGATGGATTTTAGAGAGAGTTAGATAGAGCTCTAGGGGCTAGTGGAATCAAGGGATATGGGGAGAAGGCAGGCACGGGTTATTGATTGGGGGTGATCAGCCATGATCACAATGAATGGCGGTGCTGGGTCGAAGGGCCGAATGGCCTCCTCCTGCACCGATTTTCTATGTTTCGATGAATCTGTGTGGATTTGATGAGCTGTGCAGCGTGATGCTATTTTCTAATTCATCAACCACATCAAATGACCAACAATCGAAAATGGAACCATTGCGAGGAAATCCCACAGCAATTTCGAGGTTTTCAAACATGTGGAAGTACATACACTTTTGGGGACAAATAGTTCCTTTTTATCTTGGAACGTTTGTTGATCAATGCTGTGCATTTCTTGTTGAAGACTTCGGCACCTCTGGTTTTTGCCTTAGCGAAGCACTTTACAGACATCTGCCTCCTGAACTGTAGTATTTTCTCTTACATTGAGTGGTAAGTGCTACCATGTTTGGGTGACGGCTATCTGGCTCTTCACCAAAGGGCTCAGGGTTCATTCGTGCCTCTTTGAAAGTGTCCCATCATCCAGGGTTACTTAATGCTGATGAATCCTTAATCCTGAATCCTGAATCCTGAAGCATTCGGAAAGCCGTGACAGGATCGGTCAAAGTCAGCATGGATTTATGAATGGGAAATCATGCTTGACTAATCTTCTGGAATGTTTTGTGGATGGTAGATGGTAACAAGTAGAATGGATAAGGGAGAGCCAGTGGATGTAGTGTATCTGGACTTTCAAAAAGCTTTTGACAATGTCCCACACAAGAGATTAGTGTGCAAAATTAGAGCACATGGTATTGGGGGTAGGGTATTGACATGAATAGAGAACTGGTTGCAAATAAGACAGGATGCAAAGAGTAGGAATTAACGGGTCCTTTTCACAATGGCAGGCAGTGACTAATGGGGTGACGCAAAGCTCGGTGCTGGGACCCCAGTTGTTTACAATACATATTAACGATTTAGACAAGGGAATTAAATGTAACGTCTCGAAGTTTGCAAATGACACAAAGCTGGGTAGCAGTGTGAGCTGCGAGGAGGATGCTATGAAGCTGCAGGATGATGGATAAGTTGGGTGAGTGGGCAGATGCATGGCAGATGCAGTATAATGTGGATAAATGTGAGGTTATCCACTTTGGTGGCAAGAACAGGAAGGCAAATTATTATCTGAATGGTGTCATATTAGGAAAAGGGGAGGTGCAACGAGACCTTAGTGTCCTTGTACATCAGTTGCTGAAAGTAAACATGCTGGTACAGCAGGCAGTGAAGAAAGCTAGTGGCACGTTGGCCTTCATTGCGAGAGGATTTGAGTTTAGGAAGGAGCAAGGAGGTCTTACAGCAGTTGTACAGGGCTCTGGTGAGACCACACCTGGAGTATTATGTGTAGTTTTTGTCTCCTAATTTGAGGAAGGACATTCTTGCTATTGAGGGAGTGCAGCATAGGTTCATCAGATTAATTCCCGGGATGGCGGGACTGGCATCATATATAGGCCATTTAGAACTGAGATGAGGAAAAACTTTTCCACCCAGATAGTTGTGAATCTGTGGAATTCTTTGCCACAGAAGGCAGCGGAGGCCAATTCACTGGATGTTTTCAAGAGAGTTAAATTTAGCTCTTGGGGCTAACGGAATCAAGGTATATGGGGAGAAAGCAGGAACGGGATACTGATTTTGGATGATTAGCCATAATCATATTGAATGGCTCGAATGGCCTACTCCTGCACCTATTTTCTATGTTTCTATAACATTGAGACACATTGGTTAAAAGACTACTCAGAGATCAGGAATCAAGGGTCGATCAGGCTCTTGTTATCAGTGTGGTATCACAGCGCTATGTAGCGAGCTCTCAGCTGTTCACAATTTACTTCAAAACAGCTTGTTCATTTGAGTAAACAGGATGCCGTGGATTAGCGTTTAGTTCATTTAGCATGGAAACAGGCCCTTCGGCCCACCAAGTCCAGGCCGACCATTGTTCAAAATTCAAAATTCAAAACTTACAAAATTCTTAAGGGGTTGGGCAGGCTAGATGCAGGAAGATTGTTCCCGATGTTAGGGAAGTCCAGGACAAGGGGTCACAGCTTAAGGATAAGGGGGAAATCCTTTAAAACTGAGATGAGAAGAACTTTTTTCATACAGAGAGTGGTGAATCTCTGGAACTCTCTGCCACAGAGGGTAGTTGAGGCCAGTTCATTGGCTATATTTAAGAGGGAGTTAGATGTGGCCCTTGTGGCTAAGGGGATCAGGGGGTATGGAGAGAAGGCAGGTACGGATACTACTGCGTTGGATGATCAGCCATGATCATATTGAATGGTGGTGCAGGCTCGAAGGGCTGAATGGCCTACTCCTGCACCTAATTTCTATGTTTCTATGTCTATGTTTCTATGTTTCACTCGTACACTAGTTCTATGTTATCCCATTTCTGTATCCTACACACTAGGGGCAATTTACGGAGGAATGCGGGAGGAAACCGGAGCACCCGGAGAAAATCCAAGTGATCACAGGGAGAACGTGCAAACTCCGCACTCGAGGTTAAGATCGAACCTGGGTCTCTGGCGCTATGAGGCTGTGGCTCCACTGCCCTGCCCTGCCCCGCTGGAGATAAGAGGTGGATGAGATAGTGAGCTGTGAAGAGAACACAAAAAGCTACACAGGAAGGCATTCAGGTTACAGGAGAGTTCAATGTAAGAAAAAGCTGGGATGTAATGTTAAAATTGTACAAGGCATTGGTGAGACCAAATCTGGAGTATGGTGTACAATTTTGGTCGCCCCATTATAGGAAGGATGTCAACAAAATAGAGAGAATACAGAGGAGATTTACTAGAATGTTGCCTGGGTTTCAATAACTAAGTTACAGAGATAGGTTGAACAAGTTAGTTCTTTATTCTCTGGAGCGCAGAAGGTTAAGGGGGGACTTGATAGAGGTCTTTAAAATGATGAGAGGGATAGACAGGGTTGAAGTGGACAAGCTTTTCCCTTTGAGAATAGGGAAAATTCAAACAAGAGGACATGACTTCAGAATTAAGGGACAGAAGTTTAGGGGTAATATGAGGGGGAACTTCTTTACTCAGAGAGTGGTAGCGGTGTGGAATGAGCTTCCAGTGGAAGTGGTGGAGGCAGGTTCATTGGTATCATTTAAAAATAAATTGGATAGGCATATGGATGAGAAGGGAATGGAGGGTTATGGTATGAGTGCAGGCAGGTGGGACTAAGGGAAAAAAAGTTGTTCGGCATGGACTTGTAGGGCCGAGATGGCCTGTTTTCGTACTGTAATTGTTATATGTTTATATGGTTATAAGAAAATGTGAGATTGCCCACTTTGGTATGAGGAAGAGAAAGGCATAATTTTAGTACGAGGAAGTGGTAAATATCATCTGTTGAGAAATCTGTGTGAGCTGGTTGTGGAAATGTTCATTCAGGTTCAGCTCCAACTCCATCATCAAGTTTGCTGACGACACTGTGGTGGTGGGTCTGATCTCCGATAACGATGAGAAGGCCTACCGGGAGGAGGTGGCCGATCTGGCACTCTGGTGTCAGGACAACAGCCTCCTCTTGAATGTCATTAAAACTAAGGAGCTGATTGTGGACTTTAGAAGGGCACAACATCCGAGGACGTACACGCCACTGGAGATAAATGGGACTACTGTCGATAGGGTGAGTTGCTTTAAATACCTGGGAGTCCACATCACGGAGGATCTGACATGGACAACTCACACCGTCGCACTGGTGAGTAAGGCAAGGCAGTGCCTTTACCACCTCAGGCAGCTGAGGAAATTCAGAGTCTCTCTGAGGATCCTTTGGTGCTTCTACTCTGGGTCTGTAGAAAGCATCTTGTCCGGCAACATCACAATCTGGTTTGGGAACAGCTCTGCCCAGGACAGGAAGGCTCTGCAGAGAGTAGTGCGTTCGGCCGAATGCACTGGAGGTGCAGATCCAGAGCCAGCAACATTATGGGGGACCCCTACCACCCCAGCAACGGGACTGTTCCAGCTGCTACGGTCAGGCAAACGCCTCCGCTGTCATGCTGTGAAAACAGAGAGGATGAGACAGAGTTTCTTCCCACAGGCCGTCAGGATTGTAAACTCTTATCTCACCAGGGACTAATTTGCTGTTGTGTTGTGTCTTAACATTTTTTTTTCTCTCTAACATGTAAATACTGATTCTGTTCTGTAGTTTTTGTACAATCCACAGGCATTGCCACTTTCATTTCACTGCACATCTTGTATGTGTATGTGACAAATAAAGTTGACTTTAAACGTGAACATTGAATTCTCCCAATTTTGTTAGCCCTTGCTGTCTCCTCCCATCCCTCAGCCCTCGGGCTCCTCCTCCTCCTTTTTCCATCCTTCTCCCCGCCACCCCCTATCAGTCTGAAGAAGGGTTTCGTCCCGAAACGTCGCCTATTTCCTTTGCTCCATAGATGCTGCTGCACCTGCTGAGTTTATCCAGCATTTTTGTGTACCTTCGATTTTCCAGCATCTGCAGTTCCTTCTTTCCACTAGCCTATTTGGCAGTGGACTTCAAATTTTAATCCTTGATCCTCTGATTAATAAGGTTCCTTCTGCCACCGTAAATAGCTGCTCTTTAACTTCGATAAAAATGATTTTGAACGCACCTTTTCAATCTTCACTTAACCTTCCCAGATCTGAGAACAGTCCTGGTTTCTTTAAGATTCGGGTTGCTTCTCCCTCAACCCATTCCACCAAATCCTCACGAACTTCCCCAAAGTCTTGTCTGTTTTCTGAACTGTTGCCCAAAACTGGGTGCAGAATGGCACCAAATGAAACGTAAGCAACTAGTTTTGCATAACTTCTTTGACTCAGTTTTCTGTTTCTCTATTTATAGGTTCTTATCAGATTGTGTGCTACATTCAGGCTTTCTTTGCATCAACACACTAGTTTCTGTGATACATCCTCTTAAAATGCAAACATCTGGTTTCTGTTGCCTCTCCCCAAACCTTGCACCAAAAATGCTTTGCTTCGGTCTTCAACGTTGAGATGCTCTGCCTATTTCACCGGTCTGTGTGTGCGCTCCTGAAGATTCACTCATTTTACTAAATTACTGAGCTGCTCACCCGACATGTGCTACAGGTCCGCCATTGATTATCTGGCACCTCCTTCAATCCAGACAAAATTACGAGAGAGAACTTGAATTCCCCTCGAGAGGTCCCCGAGAAAATGTGCCTTTAAGGCCGGGTGAGGCAGCGACATCGATCCACCTCATTGGGATCTCCGCGCCGATCGGGGGGTCGAACCTGCCCGCTGCAGCCGGGGCTCCGGAACTCGAGCTTGGCCGGAGCCGGCAGATCTGTACCCCCTTCTGAGGCCGATATCCCGGCCCCTCGTTCCGGGACCGTTGGACCCCTCTCAGAGGCCGTGACCTATGTTTGTCCAGCAAAACGGATAATCCAGAAAGGCTCTGGAACCAAGGCTACCTGGAGATCGGTGGTGGATCTATAGTAGGCTCCCCTCAGTCATGACTGACCATGGGTGATGCATCCGAGTTTGCAGGTGATGTGTGGTCGGATGCAAGCCCTGGGCGATCGATGTCATATGGAGGACAGGCTGTTGCCCATGCAGCACATCCCCCCCTCTCCACGTCGCTGATCGATCCAAAGGAACAGCAGGGCCGTTACAGTTTGGCACCAGTGCCATCGCAGGAGCTGCCAGAGCGAGGTTGTAGACAACGACAAACTGCCTTAGGGGCTCCCACTCCGGATTTTCTTGACGTTTACTCCTGGAGCCTTTTCCATGACTGGATATGGCCACAAGGCAGTGGAGGTTTTAATCAGAGTTTTCCCTCTCCTGAATGGACCGTCTTCCCAGGCTGACGAGCCCCATCTGACGAGCCCCACTTACAAAATTCTTAAGGGGTTGGACAGGCTAGATGCAGGAAGATTGCTCCCGATGTTGGGGAAGTCCAGGACAAGGGGTCACAGCTTAAGGATAACGGGGGGGAATCCTTTAAAACCGAGATGAGGAGAACTTTTTTCACACAGAGAGTGGTGAATCTCTGGAACCCTCTGCCACAGAGGGTAGTTGAGGCCAGTTCATTGGCTATATTTAAGAGGGAGTTAGATGTGGCCCTTGTGGCCAAGGGGATCAGAGGGTATGGAGAGAAGGCAGGTACGGGATACTGAGTTGGATGATCAGCCATGATCATATTGAATGGCGGTGCAGGCTCGAAGGGCCGAATGGCCTACTCCTGCACCTAATTTCTATGTTTCTATCTGCCCGAGACTCGTGTGGGCTGGAGCATCTACCTTCCCGTGCAGGTCTATAGCACCTGCCCACTACAGGTGGACCTGTAGTTGTACTCCATATAGCCAAACCATTCATATTTATTTTAAAAATCAATGGTTTAATGCCAAACAGGAATGTGCATCTATCTCCCTCCAGCCCCAAACACAGCAATTCATCTTGTGCTTTCAACAACTTTGTATTCGTTCCACTATTGCCTCTTTATTCCAAAGAGCCTTTATTGTATTAACATCTATTATGTAGTAATTTATCAAAAGGCTTTTTGAAAATGCATGCACACAGCATCAATCACTTTACCATTATTAACCTTTAACTGTTCTCTTAAAGAACTGTATTAAGCTCACGGACAAAGATCATGGAGAACGCTGGAATCTGTTTCGGAATAATGGTTAGTTTAGTTTAGAGATACAGCATGGAAACTGGCCCTTCGGCCCACCGAGTCCATGCTGGCCAAGTCAAGTCAAGTCAACTCAAGAGAGTTTATTGTCATTACTATTTCTTTTGATTGTTATTATTGGTGTGTATTAACTTTTATTATGTCAATGATTAGTGATGTACAGCACTTTGTTGCAACTATGATTGTTTTTAAAGTGCTCTATAAATAAAATTATTATTATTATTATTGTTATTATGTGTCCCAGATAGGACAATGAAATTCTTGCTTGCTGCAGCACAACAGAATATTGTAGGCATAAATACAGAACAGTTCAGTGTGTCTATATAGCATAGACCATATATATACACACATAAATAAACAGATAAAGTGCAATAGGCTGTTACATTTAAGAAGGAACTGCAGATGCTGGAAAATCGAAGGTACACAAAAAAGCTGGAGATACTCAGCGGGTGCAGCAGCATCTATGGAGCGAAGGAAATAGGCAACGTTTCGGGCCGAAACGTTGCCTATTTCCTTCGCTCCATAGATGCTGCTGCACCCGCTGAATTTCTCCAGCTTTTTTGTGTACCTTCTGTTATAGTTCAGAGTTTGTTTGAAGGCGAGTTTAACAGCCTGATGGCTGTGGGGAAGCAGCTATTCCTGAACCTGGGTGTACCAGATTTCAGGCTCCTGTTCACACAGTTCTACCTTATCCGACTTCTCCATCCACTCCCTACCCAGGAGGGGGGGGGGTCATTCTGTAGAGTCTGAAGAAGGGTCCAAACCCGGAACGTCACCTATTCATTTTCTCCAGAGATGATGCCTGACCAGCTGAGTTACTCCAGCATTGTGTGTCTATCCTAGGGGCCATTTACAGCAGCCAGTTAACCTACAAACCGCATGTCGTTGGGGATGTGGAAGGAAACCGGAGGAAATCCACACGGTCACACAGTGAGAACATGCAAACTCCACACGGAAAGCACCCAAGGTCGCGATTGAACGTAGGTCCCTGTTGCTGTGAGGCAGTGGCATTATCAGCTGCATCACAGTGCCTTTCTGTAAATAATCTTACAGATGAAATTCTGAGATGCATTATGAAGGCGGTCTTGTAAACTGGCTGAACCAGGCAAAACCAGAGATCTCTCTCAGTTTTGATGAAAAAGTAGTGAGCAGCAGAAGACGGCTCTCTACAGTTGCATGGGGCTGCTGTCCTGGGCACTTTAGTACAGCTTTGATCTCCCTGTCTTACAGTGTCTGACAACGAGGCAAGCAAATTCCCAGTGGTTTTCCAAGGATCAATATCATTGATTTCAATCAAGATAAGAATTCTTTCCAAAAACCCTCTGATAATGCCCAGTGGGAGCGGCAGTGTCTGTGGACAGTGAAACAAATTCAAGGCGTCAAGTAACAATCCCGACTCAAAACTCACCCAAAACGGCAACTCGACATCCACAATTGTCAACTAGTCCTCTGCACCAACGCTGTCCGACCTGCCAGCCGTTTACGACTCTTATTAGCAATTTCTAGTAATCAAGAAGCAGTTAGGACAGGTTTGAAGGGATATGGGCCAAACGCGGGCAGGTGGGACAAGTTGGTCCGAAGGCCCTGTTTAACATACTGTATAACTCTATGACTCTACGCTTTCATGCTATGGCTTTTGTGCAAGAGTTTGAAGGTTACAGCATGGAAACAGGTCCTTCAGCCTCACCAAGTGTACACCGACCGTTCAGGCTAGTTCTGGACAAACCCCACTTCCTCATCCACTCCCTACGCACTAGGGACAATTAACCTCCTCTTTGGGATGTGGGAGGAAACCAGAGCACCTGGAGGAAACCGAACGTGCAAACTCCACACCAACAGCACCCGAGGTCAGGATCGAACCTGGGTCTCTGACGCCGAGAGGCAGCCACTGTGCCGCCATTTTAAAGCACAACACCATCTGGGCAAGTAGTTGTAAAGGAAGGAACTAGGGTTGCCAACTGTTCCGTATTAGCCGGGACATCCCGTATATTGGGCTAAATTGGTTTGTCCCGTATGGGACCGCCCTTGTCCCGTATTTGACTACTACTACTCGGGTCGAGGGGACTGTCGGGTCGGAGCGCTGCGTCCAGCCCCGCCTCACCCGTCCCGACGTAGTGCAGCCCATGGAGTGCAGCAGCAGCAGCAGCAGCAGCAGTGCCTCGCCCGTGGCCCCGTCGGTCGGCAGCCCGGCCAGCTGTCCGACCTTCGGACCTTCGCTTACCGCCGACACCACCACCACCCCTCCTTCTCACGGACGATCATCGGTTCGTGAGTTGGACGGGGTGCCGGACTTTGGGCCAATACTCCTCAGCTGGCCCACCGGCTGGGCCTTGTGTACAGTCCAGCACCCGGACCAACTCATCATTCACCCCGCCACAGCCGAGTCGGTCAACGAATTGCCGTGGGGAATTTGTCTCTAATTTTGACTTTTTGTCCCTTATTTGGGAGCGAGAAAGTTGGCCAACCATAGAAGGAACTGCAGATGCTGGTGTACACCGAAGATAGACACAAAATTCTGGAGTAACTCAGCGAGACAGGCAGAGTCACTGGAGAGAAGGAATAGGTGAAGGTTCGGGTTGGGACCCTTCTTCAGGCTGAGTATGGAAGACCAGCGTAATTGGTCCGTTATACAAGAACATTGGCATGCAAGACAGATCAGTACATTAAAAAAGATGCCATATATGATTGTGAAATAGGTCCTACTTTTACTTTTCTAATCCTCCTACCTGAAGAATCCTCTGCCTCAAGCCCTTGAAGGTCAGAAGCTCATCAGCTCCAGTAGCAGAATTAGGCCATTTGGCCCATCAAATCTGCTCCGCCATTCAATATGATCATGGCTGATCATCCAACTCAGTATCCTGTACCTGCCTTCTCTCCATACCCCCTGATCCCTTTAGCCACAAGGGCCACATCTAACTCCCTCTTAAATATAGCCAATGAACTGGCCTCAGCTACCTTCTGTGGCAACCCCATTCTCCTGCCTTCTCCCCATAACCCCGGATGCCCGTACTAATCAAGTATCTATCTATCTCTGCCTTATGACAATTGACTCTCGAGTCTTTGATGAATCATTGCTGAAACTTCTCTGCCTTCACAAGTTCATTAGTTCTAAGCAGAATTAGGCCATTCGGCCCATCAAGTCTGCTCTGCTATTCAATCACGGCTGATCTATCTCTCCCTCCTAACCCCATTCTCCTGCCTTCTCCCCTTAACCCCTGAACACCCGTACTGATCAAGAATCTATCTATCTATCTCTGCCTTAAAGCTTTGCCTACATCTGTAAATTGCAAGGTGTAGATGACACGTGCATGTACCTTTATGTAGATGACATGTGCATGTACCTTTAATGTAAAGAGGAGTCATGAACACACTGTGTCTTTACTACTTTTATTGATATCACATAACCGTTGCTGCCCTAGCTGTACGTGGTCTGTCACCGGAGCTAGAGAGGGATCAATGGGTGGGGAGGTTGCAATTATACTTCTGATATGGGGAGTGGTTAGTAGTGGTGAAGTCACTATATTAAAGGTACATGCACAAGTCATCTACACAAGGTAACCTGCCATAATACTCAAATCGTTCCCTGCAAGGGCAAGTGTGAGTCTGGGAGAACAAATTTGGGCTCAAGTGCCCAGGACAATAACCCTATGCAACTATAAAGAGCCTTCCCACTGCTTCATTTAATCGGTAACTTACCTATGACTATACTGGTAAACCAACAAGGTTGAGTAATCCCTGCTTGCCTGCTCCCTGACACTGGGGCAAGTTTTCAGTGAGAAGGCTTTCCTGAAAATCTCTTAACTCACATTGTTCTAATAACTGGATTAGCATTTAATGGATTAATTCCCCAGGTTGTACATGGATGAATTGCAACTAAAATTTAATAAGCACATTTAACATTGAAAAATGGCCCCAAGGCACTATTCTCGAGATTTGTCGCACTGATAATGATAGAGAGAGACAAAGTGCTAGGAGTACGAGTAAGCGCAGCCAGAGGAGGAGGTGGGGGCGAGGACGCTCACAGTGTTTACATGATTTGGATGAGTGTAGAAGGCCACGGGCTGATTAGTTCATAAATCAATGGTAAACACAAAATGCTGGAGTTACTCAGTGGGACAGGGAGCATCTCTGGAGAGAAGGAATGGGTGACGTTTCAGGTCGAGACCCTTTTTCAGAAAGTTCATAAATCAAGTCCACTCCACCATTCAATCATGGCTGATCTATCACTCCCTCGTAACCCCATAGAAGCATAGACATAGAAATTAGGTGCAGGAGTAGGCCATTCGGCCCTTCGAGCCTGCACCGCCATTCAATATGATCATGGCTGATCATCCAACTCAGTATCCCATCCCTGCCTTCTCTCCATACCCCCTGATCCCTTTAGCCACAAGGGCCACATCTAACTCCCTCTTAAATATAGCCAATGAACTGGCCTCAACTACCTTCTGTGGCAACCCCATTCTCCTGCCTTCTCCTCATAACCCCGGATGCCCGTACTAATCAAGTATCTATCTATCTCTGCCTTATGACAATTGACTCTCGAGTCTTTGATGAATCATTGCTGAAACTTCTCTGCCTTCACAAGTTCATTAGTTCTAAGCAGAATTAGGCCATTCGGCCCATCAAGTGTACTCCGCCATTCAATCATGGCTGATCTATCTTTCCCTCTCAACCCCATTCCCCTGCCTTCTCCCCATAACCCAGAAACCCACACTTATTCAAGAGTATGTCAATCTCCGCTTAAAAAATATCCAATGGTGGCGTCCTCAGCCGTCTGTGGCAATGAATTCCACAGATTCACCACCCTCTGACTAAAGAAATTCCTTATCTCTTTTCAATAAGAGCGTCCTTTTATTCTGAGGCTATGGCCTCTGATCCTAGACTATCCCACTGGTGGAAGCATTCTCTCCACATTCACTTTAACCAGGTCTTTCAATATTCAATAAGTTTCAATGAGGTCTCCCCTCATCCTATGAAACTCCAGTGAGTACAGGCCCAGGGCCTTCAAATGCTCATCGTGTTAATCCAATCATTCCTGGGATCATTCTCGTAAACCTCCTCTGAACCCTCTCCAATGCCAATACATCCTTCTTCAGATATGGTTCCCAAAACTGCTTACAATTCTCCAAATGCTGTCTGGTTTACACAGCATTATAAGGCCTTATAAAGCCTCAGCTTCACTCTAACCAGGCCTTTCACTATTCCTTATCTGTCGTTCTTTCTCTATTGCAACTTGCACGTTGCAAGTCGTCTGTGACGCCCATTCAGGTTTTAAATGTATAATCATTTATAGGTGTGTTATTGAGTCAAACAATTCATGGATGTGTTGACTCACCTGGAAATGATTGCGGTGTCTGATGGTGGCTGGTGTATACTCAGTCAGAGTGACACAGTGTGGAAACAGGCCCTTCGGCCCAACTTGTCCACACTGGCCAACAGGTCCCAACTACTACTAGTCCCACCTGCCCATGTTTGGACCACATCCCTCCAAACATGTCCCCTATCCATGTACCTGTCTAACTGTTCCTTAAATGTTGGGATAGTCCCGGCCTCATATACTGTACCTCGTCTGGCAGCTTGTTCCGTGCCTCCACCACCATTTGTGTGAAAAAGTTGCCCCCCAGATTCCTATCAAATCTTTTCCCCTTCACCTTGAACCTATGTCCTCTGGTCCTCGATTCCCCTACTTTGGGCAAGAGACTCTACCTGATCTATTCCTCTCATGATTTCATGCCTTGCTGTGTTCCGGCAGCGAATGGTCTGGGCCACACTGCAGATGGCAGAGCGTTCAGGACCTGGAACCGCTGAAAAGGCCCGAAGTTGCTGACATTGACTGGCAGAGAGTTTGGAATATTTGAGGTTGGCTTCATTTGTTTTGTTGTGTCGCCATGCAGACACAGAGTAGAGTGTGTAGGAAAGAATGTAGGCAGATGCTGGTTTAAATCGAAGATAGACACAAAATGCTGGAGTAACTCGGCGGGACAGGCAGCATCCCTGGATAGAAGGAATGGGTGACGTTTCGGGTCGTGACCCTTCTTCAGACCCATCACTTACCAGGCTTGGACACATAATGCTGGGGTAACTCAGCGGATCAGACAGCATCCCTGGATAGAAGGAATGGGAGATACTTCTTCAGGAGTCTGAAGAAGTGTCTGACCCAATACGTCACCTATCCATTTTCTCCGGGGATGCTGCCTGACCTGCTGAGTTACTCTAGTATTTTGTCTTATTTTCAGTGTAGCCCAGCATGTGCAGCTCCTTCCCACACATATCACCCTTCAGGCTTAGTCCCGTCCCCAACTCTGCCCTTTGCCAGCTTTCGTGCCCTGGCCACAATCAGACTGAAGAAGAGTCCCGACCCAAAACGTCACGTATCCATGTTACATAGAAAATAGGTGCAGGAGGAGGCCATTCGGCCCTTTGAGCCAGCACCACCATTCATTGTGATCATGACTGATCATCTCCAATCAATAACCCACGCCAGCCTTCTCCCCATATCCCTTGACTCCACTAGCCCCTAGATCTCTATCTAACTCTCTCTTAAATCCATCCAGTGACTTGGCCTCCACTGCTCTCTGTGGCAGGGAATTCCATAAATTCACAACTCTCTGGGTGAAACAGTTTTTTCTCACCTCAGTCTTAAATGGCCTCCCCTTTATTCTAAGACTGGCCCCTGTTTCTGGACTCGCCCAACATTGGGAACATTTTTCCTGCATCTAGCTTGTCCAGTCCTTTTATAATTTTATATGTTTCTATAAGATCCCCCCTCATCCTTCTAAACTCCAGTGAATACAAGCCTAGTCTTTTCAATCTTTCCTCCTATGACAGTCCCGCTATTCCAGGGATGCTGCCTGACCCTCCGAGTTACTCCAGCACTTTGTGTTCTTTACAAGATTCCAGCATCTGCAGTTCCTTGTGCTTCTGTGAACCACCACCACTGAGATTGTGATTCAGCTTTCTCAGACTGCCTCACCATGCCATGCACAATGTGTCTCCCGAGAAAGGCTTTTAAAGGCTTGAACTTGAATGTGATCACTCTGCTTACGACAGATCAGGACCGTAAAGGGGGCCAGTGGGAAACCTCTATCCATTCTGCCACACAAAGTGCTGGTGTAACTCAGTGGGTCAGGCAGCATCCCTGGAGAACATGGATGGATAGGCGACAATTCGGGACGGGACCCTTCTTCTGACACAAATCCTCACCTATCCATGTTCTCCCGAGATGCCGTCTGACCTTCTGAGTGACTCCAGCACTTGTGCCTTTGTTTGGAAACAAGCATCTGCCGTGCCTTGTTTTTACTCTAAACATTATATTCCGGCTGCTCAGGTCAGGAGACTTCAGGCATAAAGTGGCAGCAAATGTTACTCATCGGCCGATCTCAGTTCTGCTCACTTGTTGGGTCAAGGTTTTCCATTGGGAATGAGACGTCAGTCACTGCCCAGCCTTTGGCTCGATGTTTCTGCAGTTCTGCCTCAAATCAGTCACAACCTCACATCATGATTTGATATTGTAGACCCCGTTTAAATTAAATATCTTATTCTCATAAAGATCATAGAACTGTACACCACAAGAATGGGTTCCTCAGGCTCACAGTGTTTGCTCCGAACATGATAAACTACAGTTAAACTCATCTCACCTTGACTCTCCAGTCTTGATGATTCATTGCTGATACTTCTCTGCCTTCACAAGCTCATTGGCTGTAAGCAGAATTAGGCCATTCGGCCCATCCAGTGTACTCCGCCATTCAATCAATGACATTCATTCCGACATAAACGGCAGAAATGGGCCCTTTGGTCGACTGAATCCACACCGACCCGTGATCACCCCATACAATAGCACTACTCGGGACAATTTTACCAAAGCCGACTAACCTACAAACCCGTACGTCTTTGTAGTGTGGGAGGAAACCGGAGCACCCGGAGAAAACCCACACGGTCACAGGGGGAATGTACAAACTCCGTATGGACAGTAGCCATGTTTAAGGTCCATACCCCGACAGTCCCTTCACTTCCATGCACCCATCCAAAAGCCTCTTAAATGCCACATATCGTATCTGCCTCCACCACCATCCCGGGGAAGTGCGTTCCAGGCCCCTGCCACTTTCTTGCTTCTTGATTCTTGGTTTCATGGCCCTCCAAAATATTCCAACTGGAATTTAAACTGGAGGTGGTGGAGGGAGGGCTTAAGCCAGAAAGGGTTATTGGGAAGAACGAGCTACTTTAAATTTAGTTGCATCTGGTTGGGTAACTATAGTTGGGTGGAGATGATTCCATGCTTTAATTGTGCGGGGGAAGAACGAATTGCTGTACACATCTGTCTTTGTAGCTGGGATCACAAATTGGATCGAATGACCTCGTCTGTTCCTAATTGGTTTGGGTTTGGTGTAGGTCTTGTAGTCTATGTGGAGCTGACCATTTAACGTTTTGTAAAAACAGGTCAAACGGTGAGTTTCACGTGTGTCTTGGAGAGGGTTCCACCCCAGAGAATTCAGAAGTTTGGTGACACTCGCTTCTCTCTCATAGGTGTTAGTAACAAACCGAGCTTCCTTTTGTGCCATTTGCCCAAGTGCCCCCCCTCCCCCCCCCTCCCCCCCCCCCCCCCCCCCCCCCCCCCCCCACCCACTATATCAGCTCCTTCATCCAAAGAAAAGCAAACTTAAACATTTGGTGGTGGTGGCCAGTCTAACCATTCATCACCATATCAGGCCCAACAGTACAGAGCACTATTGATCTAGTCCTCAGCCAAAGCTGGTCACTCACACAGGATCACACTAGAAAGTAAAAATAACTGTGACCTAGCTCCAGTAGTGGCGACTGGAGGACTTCTTTGTTCAAAAATTGAGACCAGTCACCTCCCCCTCTCATTCAATTCAGCCACCAGTCTCCCCTGGCTCCCGCTCTGAATTTTCCGACCCCCATCTCCCTCTACCCCTCGTCAGAGCTCGCCTTGGTCACTTTCCACTGCCCTGACTTCACTCCTGCCCACACATTGACATCCAACCTTCTGTCCAGGATTCACCCCACCAGCCTCGGCATCCAACACATCATCCTCCGACACCTGCCCAACGTGGCCCCCACCACTAATCTTCCCGTCTCCACCCCTTTCAGCGTTCCGCGGAGACCGCACCCGTCGGTTCACTCGTTCCCTCCCACCCAAAACCACGGCCTCCCTGGGTACAACCGCAGGGTACACAACACCTGCCCCTAAACCTCCTCCGCCGACTCCATGCAGGGAACTGAGACAAGACAAAGATTCATCGACAAGACCAACCGCATCTACTGCATCAGGTGTTCCTGATGTGGGCTCCTGCACACCGGCGAGACCAAGCGTAGACTCGGCAGCCATTTTGCTGAACACACACGCATGGTCCCACCAGGCCCACTGGATCTCTGGGTTGCTAATCATTCAACTCCCCATTCCCACACTGACCTTCTGATCCTGGGCCTCCTCCATTGCCAGATTGATGCACCACGCAAGTTTGAGACACGACACCTCATACCTCACTTGGGTAGCGTATGATTCAATGGTGTGAATGTTGAATTCTCTAACTTTAGGTAGCTTATACAAACACTCCTCTCCCTCCCCTCTCCCCTCTCCCTCCGCTAAACGTCTGTTAATCAGTTCCACAGTTCGTAACGATGTATCCCCCTTGGGACCACACTGTCCCAGGCCAATAATTGGCCTATTGGAACCACCCTGCCTGATGTCATCTGTTGCCGACCCCAGATTTATCCTGGTCTATTCTTGCTCCCAGTCCCCCCCCCCCCACCCCATTATTCTCCCCGCCTCACTATTCTCCCCCACCCCACTATTGTCCTCACCCCCCACCTCACCCCCCGCCCCCCCCCCCCCCCCACCCCCCAATTCCTCCCCCCCCTCACTATTCCTCCTCACCCCACCCCACTATTCCCCCCCATCCTATTCCCCCCCATCCCACCCCCCCCCCCCCCCCCCTCCAAACCCCGCCCCCCCACCCCTCCAACTCCACCCCACCCCCCCCTCCACCCCTCCAACTCCACCCCCCCCCCCCCCACCCTCCCCTCCACCCCACCAACCCCACCCCACCCCACCCCACCCACCCCTCCACCTCACCCCCCCACCCATCCCTGGGCACATGACGCCCAGCTTTTACAAAGGTTTTTCAGTGTACCTCAGTACACGTGACAATAAACTAATCGGACGTAATATCTGTGCACTGGTGCCTACACTGGAACAGCCATCCCATAGATTAGTTGGGCAGAGCACGGTGACGATTCCAGGCAGGAAAGTCAGGTTCGAATGAGTAAACAGCAACCGGCCTTACATTACTACCTGCGCCCTGACACTGCCCTGCATTCACCCATGTCATAACTAAACAATTGATGCTTATTCTCAATAATGTTTGAAGACAACCAGGATTACACAGGCTCTTAATCTAGCTGCAGGATTGTTATGTCCTCAATATACCGAATGAGATTTAAGTTTGCAATGGATCACCATAAAATGGATCACCATCTTCCCGGCGGCTGTCACTCTACTCAACACTCAATCACCACCCCCCCCCGGACACTTATTATTATTTATTCAAATCGTTTGCTATGTCGCTCTTCCAGGGAGATGCTAAATGCATTTCGTTCTCTCTGTACTGTACACTGACAATGACAATTAAAATTGAATCTGAATCTGAATCTGAATCTAAAACCTAGGGTCATCGCAGGCCACAGTCTGAAGCGGTCAGAGACCCAGTATCCTGACCTTTCTACCATCAACAAGGCACAGCAGGGGAGGGGGGGGGGGGGGGGGAAGGATCGGATATGAAATAACTGTTTAAGCAAGATGCTGGAAAAATCGAAGGTAGACAAAATTGCTGGAGAAACTGAGTGGGTGAGGCAGCATCTCCAGAGAAAAGGAACAGTTGAGACACGACCAAGATCCCTACATCGCGTGTCCTTACTTACTTACTTCCTTATTGTGTGCAGCTAAGGTTCTCAAATTTGAGGAAGGACATTCTTGCTATTTAGGGAGTACAGCAAAGGTTCACCAGGTTCATTCCCGGGATGGTGGCACTGTCAAATGTTGATAGAATGGAGCGGCTGGGCTTGCATACTCTGGAGTTTAGAACGATGAGAGGAGACCCTATTGAAATATATAAGATTATTAAGGGTTTGGACATGCTAGAGGCAGGAAGCATGTTCCCAATGTTGGGGGAGTCCAGAACCAGGAGCCACAGTTTACGAATAAGGGGTAAGCCATTTGGAACGGAGGTGAGGAAACACTTTTTCACACAGAGAGTGGTGAGTGTGGAATTCTCTGCCTCAGAGGGCAGTGGAAGTAGGTTCTCTGGATACTTTCAAGAGAGAGCTAGATAGGGCTTGAATATAGCAGAGTCAGGGGATATGTGGAAAAGGCAGGAATGGGAGATGATCAGCCATGATCACATTGAATGGCAGTGCTGGATTGAGGGGCCGAATGGCCTGGACTTGAATGAATGAATTTCTTTATTGTCATTGCACATGGTACAACGAAATGTAAAAGTCAATCCCACGGAGCGATTCACAAGAGCAATTTTAAATATATAAGAAAAGGTAAAAATATATACATATTAAAAAGAAATTACAGATAAATAACAATAGCAGCTGAGGTAGAACCATTCAGTTGAATGTGAGTGTTATTTCTTATTTTGCATTGTTAAGTTCACGTATGGCTATGGGGTAGAAGCTGTCTCTGAGTCTGTTTGTGCGAGTTTTGAAAGACCTGTACCGTCTGCCAGAGGGCAGCAGGTGGAACAGGTTGTGTCCAGGGTGGGAAGGGTCCTTTAGGATGTTGGCTGCCCTGCCAAGGCAGCGAGAGCTGAAGATGTCCTTCGGGGAAGGCAGTGGGCAGCCAGTGATGTTTTGTGCGGTGTTGATGACCCTTTGAAGGGCTCTCCTGTCCGCTGCAGAGCAGCTGGCATACCATGTGGTTATACAGTACGCCAGCACACTCTCGATGGAGCAGCGGTAGAAGGACACCAGCAGCTTCTCCTCCAGGTTGTTTTTCCTGAGGATCCTCAGAAAGTAGAGTCGCTGCTGGGCCTTCTTGACTGCTGTGGTGGTGTTTGTAGTCCAGGAGAGATCCTCCGTAATTTGTGTGCCCAGGAATCTGAAGTCTGAGACCCTTTCCACACAGTCCCCATTGATGAATAGGGGTTTGGGGGCTGCACTGTTCTTACGGAAGTCTATGGTAATTTCCTTTGTTTTTGTGGTGTTTAGGATGAGGTTGTTGTCTGAACACCACGCTGCCAGTCTTTGTACTTCCTCCCTGTAGGCTGTCTCATCTCCTCCTGATATACGTCCAACCACAGTCGTGTTGTCCGCAAACTTGACGATGGTGTTGGTGGAGTGGGCGGGGGCACAATCGTGGGTATAGAGGGCGTAGAGGAGGGGGCTCAACACACAGCCCTGTGGGGAACCGGTGCTGAGTGTGATGGGGGTGGAGAGGTGGTGGCCCAGTCTGACGGCCTGGGGGCGGTTAGACAGAAACTCCTTGATCCAGAGGCAGATGGGTTGGGAGAGTCCTAAATCCATGAGTTTGGTGACCAGTCTGCTGGGGATGACAGTATTGAAAGCGGAGCTAAAGTCAATGAAAAGCATCCTCACATAGCTCCCCTGGTGTTCGAGGTGGGTCAGTGCAGTGTGAAGAGCAGTGGCGATGGCATCCTCAGTGGACCTATTTGCTCTGTAGGCAAACTGGTGTGGATCGAAGGTGGGCGGGAGGCTGGCTTTGATGTGCTGCTGGACCAGCCTCTCGAAACTCTTCATGATGACTGGTGTGAGAGCGACCGGTCGGTAGTCGTTAAGGCCGCTGATAACAGGCTTTTTTGGTAGTGGGATGATTGTGGCAGACTTCAGGCACGGTGGGATGATGGATTTGGACAGGGACAGGTTGAAGATTTTCGTGAAGACCTCGGAGAGCTGGTCTGCACATTCCTTCAGAACCCTTCCTGTCACGCCATCCGGGCCGGCAGCCTTCCTCGGGTTCACCGCCCTGAGCACCCGCCTCACTTCATGCTCCTGCACAGTGAGGGTGTAGTTGTTGTTGTTAGGGGCTGGTGGGAGAATGGTGACGAGCTCTTCTGGTTCTGCCTCGAAGCGAGCAAAGAAGCAGTTCAGCTCCTCTGCCAGTGAGGCGTCGCCGTCGGCCGTCGTGCTGTTGCTGGGCTTGTAGTTGGTGATGTGCTGGATGCCCTGCCACACCCGCCGTGGATCGTTGTTGTTAAAGTGGTCCTCTATCTTCCTCTTGTGGGCCGCTTTGGCATCCCTGATGCCTTTCTTCAGGTTGGTTCTAGCACCAGGGCCAGACCTGAAGGCGGTGTTGCAGTCCTTGAGGAGAATTTGGACCTCCTTTGTCATCCACGGCTTCTGGTTGGGGTACACCCGGATGAGTTTGTCGACGGTGACGTTGTCAACACAGTTCTGGATGTAAAAGAGTACCGTGGATGTGTACTCCTCCAAGTCCTGATTTTTCAAAAATGTCCCAGTTTGTCCTTTCAAAGCAGTCCTGTAGCTGTGAGGAAGCTCCTTCAGGCCAAGTTTTAACAGTCCTGGTGGTGGGTTGAGCTTTTCTCCTGAGGGGGGTGTATGCTGGTGCTAAGTGAATGGATAGATGATCTGACTGGCCTAAGTGGAAGGATTTGAGTATAGGAGCAGGGAGGTTCTACTGCAGTTGTACAGGGTCTTGGTGAGACCACATCTGGAGTATTGTGTACAGTTTTGGTTGCCAAATCTGAGGAAGGACATTATTGCCATAGAGGAAGTGCAGAGAAGGTTCACCAGACTGATTCCTGGGATGTCAGGACTGTCTTGTGAAGAAAGACTGGATAGACTTGGTTTATACTCTCTAGAATTTAGGAGATTGAGAGGGGATCTTATAGAAACTTACAAAATTCTTAAGGGGTTGGACAGGCTAGATGCAGGAAGATTGCTCCCGATGTTGGGGAAGTCCAGAACAAGGGGTCACAGCTTAAGGATAAGGGGGAAATCCTTAAAAAACGAGATGAGAAGAACTTTTTTCACACAGAGAGTGGTGAATCTCTGGAACTCTCTGCCACAGAGGGTAGTCGAGGCCAGTTCATTGGCTATATTTAAGAGGGAGTTAGATGTGGCCCTTGTGGCTAAGGGGATCAGAGGGTATGGAGAGAAGGCAGGTACGGGATACTGAGTTGGATGATCAGCCATGATCATATTGAATGGCGGTGCAGGCTCGAAGGGCCGAATGGCCTACTCCTGCACCTAATTTCTATGTTTCTATGTTTCTAAGTGTGGTAGTGGTGTGGCTCTAAACCCCTTCTTGATGTTTGAGTAGGCCTTGTCTAATGTATTTTCTCCCCTGGTTGTACATTTGATGTGTTGTTCAAACTTGGGGAGAACTGATTTTAAGTCTGCATGATTGAAATCACCAGCTGTGATATGGGCTGCTTTGGGGTAGGTGTTCTCTTGTTTGCTGATAGCGCTATGGAGGTAGCCTAGGGCTATGCTAGCATTAGCATCCGGTGGGATATAGACAGCTGTAACTATGACCGCGGTAAACTCACGTGGAAGGTAGAAAGGCCTGCATCTAACTATCAGGTACTCCAAATCAGCAGAACAGTGTCTGTCTATGATTGTGGTATTTGTGCACCAGTTGTTGTGAACGTAGATGCATAATCAATACAATACAATACAATACAATACAATTTAATTGTCATTGTTGAGGTCCAAACGTAGCCATGCATTACCCCCCAGACCAACATAATTACATCTTTGTTTCTATCCATTGCTGTTAGCGAAAAAAAAACTTATCTGTGCAGCCTGCTAGCTCAATGGCTCCGTCCGGTACGAGTGCGATTGTATTAAAGCCACACAAGTCCACACCGGTCTTGGTGTTAGAGCAGAATGCAACGCTCGCAGAGTCCGCGATGCCACTCGGGCGGGGGTCGAAGAGCTCCCTGTTTGCGGCGACCGGAGTCTTTCTATCCCAGTTGCGTCCTGCTATTCAATTCCGTCCGGTACAAGTGCGTGTAGCCACGTCTCTGTTATTATCAGGCGTTGTCCGTGATGAATTTATGCTGGACCTGTAGTCTTAGTGGTTGGTGATGGATGGTTTGTTGAGAATGATGCTGGGTAGCGGTGTTTAGCGGTTGTTGCCTTAGTCTAGCGGACCGGCGACCACGCTTTTGCTTCCTGTGCCTCCTCCGTCCCCGCCGTTTGCTGGGGCCGACAACAATCCGCGGAGAGCCCGGTGTCCTGGCTATCTCCTCCGGTATGTTGCGTGAAGGCAGAAAAACACACACAACTGCCTGTTTACACTGTAATCCGATAATCAGAAGATCCTGTCGGCTGAAGGTGAGATTCGCACGACAAAACGTAACATTGTCAAACAGACATACAAACAAAAAACACACAAAAAAAGCACCGAAAAGGGAGAGCTTCGAGCCGCTGCGACTGTGCGCGCCGCCATATAACCATATAACAATTACAGCACGGAAACAGGCCATCTCGACCCTTCTAGTCCGTGCCGAACACATAATCTCCCCTAGTCCCATATACCTGCGCTCAGACCATAACCCTCCATTCCCTTCCAATCCATATAACTATCCAATTTATTTTTAAATGATAAAAACAAACCTGCCTCCACCACCTTCACTGGAAGCTCATTCCACACAGCTACCACTCTCTGAGTAAAGATGTTCCCCCTCATGTTACCCCTAAACTTCAGTCCCTTAATTCTCATGTCATGTCCCCTTGTTTGAATCTTCCCTACTCTCAGTGGGAAAAGCTTTTCCACGTCAACTCTGTCTATCCCTCTCATCATTTTAAAAACCTCTATCAAGTCCCCCCTTAACCTTCTGCGCTCCAAAGAATAAAGCCCTAACTTGTTCAACCTTTCTCTGTAACTTAGTTGCTGAAACCCAGGCAACATTCTAGTAAATCTAGAATCTAGTAATATCTTGCACCTATTGTCTATTGTCCTTCATAAGAACATACCTCACTGAAAGCAAAAAAAGAATTTCATAGTACGTCTGTACATGTGATAAAGAACCATTGAAAACTGTAGTAAACCGCTTAACCCCTCAAGCCTGCACCACTATTCAATGTGTTGGTGGCTGATCTGCCCCAGGCCTCATCTGTGCCAGTTCCTCATAGCCCTCAATTCTCTGTTATTTCAAGAATGTTTCTACTTCCTCATTAAATACCTCTCCAGTGATTTAGCCTTCCCAGCCCTCTGGGGGAGAGAATTCCATAGATTCACCACGTTCTGCCTTCTTTTAGTTTAGTTTAGTTTAGAGATACAACGCGGAAACAGGCCCTTCGGCCCACCATGTCCGTGCCAACCAGCGATCCCCGCACATTAGCACGATCCTACACCCACGAGGGACAATTTTTACCTTTACCAAGCCAATTAACCTACAGACCTGTACGTCTTTGGAGTGTGGGAGGAAACCGAAGATCTCGGAGAAAACACACAGGGAGAACGTACAAACTCCGTACAGACAGCACTCGTAGTCAGGATCGAACCCGGCATTGCATTCGCTGTAAGGCAGCAACTTTAGAGTTTAGTTTATTGATGTAGTGTGGAAACAGGCCCTTTGGCCCACCAGGTCCATGCTGACTATCAATCACCCGTAGACTAGTCCTATCCGACACAATAGGGACAATTTACAGGCCAATTAATTGACAAACCTGTACGTCTTTGAAGCATGGGAGGAAACTGGAGCATCCAGAGAACACTCACGTGGTCACAGGGACAACGTACATACAGCAGGGGTGACCCACTGCAATCTTAGAAGTCTGCACCTCTGCACAGACAGTACCTGTAATAAGGGTGTCTATACATGATCCATATCCCACCATTCCCTGCACTTCCATGCACCCATACAAAAGCCTCTTATATGCCATGATCGTATCTGCCTCCACCACCATCCCAGGTAGTGCTATCCTGGCCCCTATCAGTCTGTGTAAATTTGTGTCATTTTGTGTAAATTTGCCCAAATACCATCCCTATAGGACCTGTCCAACTTTCACGACTTTTTTTACTCGTGGACATTTTTCATCAGGCTAGAAAAAAACGCCCCGACCCACTTGATGCCACGAGTACCTACGACTAGCATCACGACCTGCTACGACCTCGTGACGACCTTGCTGCGAGTATGAGTCAAGGGCAAACTCGGCACAGGTCATGGATTAGGTCGTGAAAGTGGGACAGGCCATTATCTCAGTACCTTTCATCCCTCCAAGCTGGGTCTCTGGCGCAAGTAAGGCAGCATCTCTACCGCTGCGCCACTGTGCCGCGCAAAGTCTTCAATATCTCACCGCTGGCTCTGAATCCTGGGACTTGCTGGCACGCCTTCACCAGGACTGCAGCCGTTCAAGGTGATGGCACACAAGGGCAGGCGTGAAGAGGCAACAAATGATGCCGAGATTCTACTATCAGCACCATCTCTATACTGGTCACACTGTATTCTGCACTCTGCTCACTCCTTCTTAGGTTTAGGAGACACGATCTTATTGAATTGTACAAGATTGTGATGTTGGGATAGTCCCAGCCTCAACTACCTCATCTGGCAGCTGGTTCCATGCACCCACAACCCATTGTGTGAAAAAGTTGCTGCTCAGGTTCCCATTAAATCTTTCCTCCCACCCCCCTTCACCGTAAACCTATGTCCTGTGGTTCTCTATTTTCTCTTTTGCGGTGCCTGATGTACTCATGTCTGTCATGATTTACTCAGACAACATGTATAACAAAGTTTTTCACTGTGTCTCGGTACACGTCAGGGGGTGGTGAATCTGTGGAATTCTTTGCCACAGAAGGCTGTGGAGGCCAAGTCGGTGGATATTTTTTCAGGCAGAGATAGATTCTTGATGAGTACGGGTGTCAGGGGTTATGGGGAGAAGGCAGGTGAATGGGGTTAAGGCCCTGTCCCACTTTCACGACCTAATTCACGACCTTTTTTACTCGTGGACATTTTTCATCATGTTGAAAAACGCCCCGACCTACTTGATGCCACGAGTACCTACGACTAGCATCACGACCTGCTACGACCTACCTACGACCTCGTGACGACCATGCTGCGAGTATGTCAAGGGAAAAGATCATGCATCAGGTCCTGAAAGTGGGACAGGCCCTTTAAGGAGGGAGAGATAGATCAGCCATGATTGAACAGCAGAGTAGACTTGATGGGCCGAATGGCCTAATTCTTCTCCTATTCCTCACGATGTGGCAATAGTGCACCAAACCTATATGAATCTGAGTGCAAGTCCTACTGCCATTACATGGGATCCTGGTGAATCTGCAACCAGACTGTTGAGTACAGGTCTGCTCTCCGGACACAAGGAAGAGGTACTTTGCACAAGGGATGGATTGGTACCCAAATGGATGACGCCCCCAACAAATTAAACAGACTGGGTGTGCTCCTTAGGTTTTGGAGGCATGATCCCATTGAAATGAACAAAATTCTGCTAGTACTTGCTTCAACTACCTCGTTCCATATTTAGTCAGTGTGGTAACAGGCCCTTCAGCCCAACTTGCCCACACTAGATGATTACAATCGAGCCATCCACAGTGCACACATACACGAGAAAGGGAATAATGTGAATAATGTTTTAGTGCACGGTAAAACCTGCAAAGCTAGCCGATCAAAGGGTCTCCAATGAGGTAGATAGTCGCTCAGGACCAATCTGTCATTCTAGGATTCCTCATGTTGTGGACGAGGTCTGTGACAAGAGGATGTTGAAGCCACTGCAATCAAAGATCCTATAGCGGAGCAAGATAGACCACTCCTTCTAAATGCAATGGGCTGACGTGTAGTACGCAACGGAGTGGAACGTGGGCCTTTTTAGCATCCATTTCAGTAACCCTTCTTCTTTCGTGCGGCGTGCACAGCCTAAAGTTGTTGGACAACTTGTTCTATTTGATCTTCCGTTTGTGCACGTCGAGTTGATTGCATTAGTCGAAACAGGGTGGACCACGTGACGGTTGCAATCTTCCATCCCTTCCGTAACCCGACCCGACCCGACTCCCAGTGTAATCAATGTTGCGGGGGAACAGTTTGTGTTAATAAATTAAAATTCTGAAAATTAGATTTTCCCCAAATAACTTTTATTTTTACGAGGATGTTTCCGTAACCGGCTTCCGTCTCCGCACTAGTATCCTATTGGATCTTTGGTGCGGAGACCGAAGCCGGTTACGGAAATGGGGCCGGAAATGACCCATGGATCTGCCCATGACCGTACTTCGTCTTGTTGATCGAGTGATCTATCTTGCTTGCTAGAGGATCTTTGGCTGCAACGTTATTGAGGTTACCACGGGCAGGCTATGTCTGTGGCTGTCAGCAGGAAATGGGCGGGATTCCCATTATCACATCCATCACATTTAGACTGCAGATAAACAAGCAGGATCCTGATGCCAAGAATAGCCATAGGGCGTTTTCTTTTCATCTAATGAAACACAACCACACTTTGTTTGAGGAACTATTTTTTCCCCCGAGTATCTCTGACATTGAACCTACTTAGTATTTGATGAGCAATGAATGCAATTGCAGTGAAAAACTTGACCTTACAACACAGTGGTTCCTCTGCCCCGACATCGACACGTGTTACATAGAAACATAGAAATTAGGTGCAGGAGTAGGCCATTCGGCCCTTCGAGCCTGCACCGCCATTTAATATGATCATGGCTGATCATCCAACTCAGTATCCCGTACCTGCCTTTTCTCCATACCCTCTGATCCCCTTGGCCACAAGGGCCACATCTAACTCCCTCTTAAATATAGCCAATGAACTGGCCTCAACTACCCTCAGTGGCAGAGAGTTCCAGAGATTCACCACTCTCTGTGTGAAAAAAGTTCTCCTCATCTCGGTTTTAAAGGATTTCCCCCTTATCCTTAAGCTGTGACCCCTTGTCCTGGACTTCCCCAACATCGGAAACAATCTTCCTGCATCTAGCCTGTCCAACCCCTTAAGAATTTTGTAAGTTTCTATAAGATCCCCCCTCAATCTTCTAAATTCTAGAGTATAAACCAAGTCTATCCAGTCTTTCTTCATAAGACAGTCCTGACATCCCAGGAATCAGTCTGGTGAACCTTCTCTGCACTCCCTCTATGGCAATAATGTCCTTCCTCAGTGTTTGTTTTAAATAACTATTTTCTTGCTCGTATTTATTTGCTTTTCCCTGAATGCCACCTCAACTGATCCTATGGCAGTGAGCTCTGTGCACTTCTCCCTCTCTCCGGGTAATAATGCCATAGAGGGAGTACAGAGAAGGTTCACCAGACTGATTCCTGGGATGGCAGGACTTTCACATGAAGAAAGACTGGATAGACTCGGCTTGTACTCGCGTGAATTTAGAAGATTGAGGGGGGATCTTATAGAAACTTACAAAATTCTTAAGGGGTTGGACATGCTAGATGCAGGAAGATTGTTCCCGATGTTGGGGAAGTCCAGAACAAGGGGTCACAGTTTAAGGATAAGGGGTAAGTCTTTTAGGACCAAGATGAGAAAAACATTTTTCACACAGAGAGTGGTGAATCTGTGGAATTCTCTGCCACAGAGGGTAGTTGAGGCCAGTTCATTGGCTATATTTAAGAGGGAGTTAGTGTGGCTAAAGGGATCGGGGGGTATGGAGAGAAGGGAGGTACAGGATACTGAGTTGGATGATCAGCCATGATCATATTGAATGGTGGTGCAGGCTCGAAGGGCCGAATGGCCTGCTTCTGCGCCTATTTTCCATGTTTCTAATGAGGCCATGAATTGTAGGAGCACTAGGCCATTCGGCCCATCTAGTCCAGTCAAGAGAGTTTATTGTCATGTGTCCCAGATAGGACAATGAAATTCTTGCTTTCCCATCAAGTCTACTCTGCCATTCAATCGTGGCTGATCTATCTTTCCCTCTCAACCCCATTCTCCTGCCTTCTCCCCATAAGACCCCGACACCCGTTCTAATCAAGAAAGATGATCCATCTTTCCCCCATTTCCCAGCTCGGTTGCCTAGAAACTATCTTATATTTACATCCCACTTATGGAGGTCACCAGGAAAAGAAATATAAATATTATTATGCCTGGCTTATGAAATCCTGTCCTGGCCTTAAAGATCGCTTTCCTGGAAACTGAATCTCCGTGTTTAGTTTGGAGGGATATGGACCAAACGCGGGCATGTGGGACTAGTGTAGCTGGGACGTGTTGGCCAGCTTGGATCACTCTATCTCTCTAAACGTAATATATATAAAAATATACATACTTAGCAGAATATCTGAACGGCAGGGTCCATCCCCAATCTCCCATCTTTATCCTGCCTCTATCAGATGTGCAGCCTTAAACATACCAACACTGAAGTATATTTTACATTGGGTCACCCATTTTATTTCATGTTTTTTGTATTTTTCTGCAGACTTACCGATACCTCGCAGCTTGAAGAAGGGCGCGCGGATTACCCTTGGGCACGGGAGAGGGAAGGGGATCCCCACCGCCTGATTCTCTGCTGTTTTAGTATTTTAGTTTAGTTTAGAGATACAGCATGGAAGCAGACCATTCGGCCCACCGAGTCCACACCGACCAGCGATCCCCGCACATTAACACGAGCCTACACACACACACTAGGGACAATTTACACTTATACCAAGTATACAAATCCAAGCCAATTGGCCTGCAAACCTCTCCGTCTTTGGAGTGTGGGAGGAAACCTATGATAGACAATTGACAATAGGTGCAGGAGTAGGCCATTCGGCCCTTCGAGCCAGCACCGACATTCAATGTGATCATGGCAGATCATCCCCAATCAGTAGCCCGTTCCTGCCTTCCCCTAGTATCCCCTGACTCCGCTATTTTTAAGAGCCCTACCTCTTTCTCGAAAGCATCCAGAGAACCCAGCCTCCACTCGCCCTCTGAGGCACAGCACTCCACAGACTCACCACTCTCTGTGAGAAAAAGTGTTTCCTCGTCTCCGTTCCAAATGGCTTACTCCTTACTCTTAAGCTGTGGCCCCTGGTTCTGGACTCCCCCCAACATTGGGAACATGTTTCCTGCCTCTAGCGTGTCCAAACCCTTAACAATCTTGGATGATCTCGGGGAAACCCTACGCAGATCACGGGGAGAACGTAGAAACACTGTACAGACAGCACCAGTAGTCAGGATCGAACCAGGGTCTCCGGCGCTGTAAGGCAGCAACTCTACAGCTGCACCACCGTGCCATTGTATAAAGTATATATGTATACATTGATTGTTGTGGCTGAGGAACAACGCAGGGTTGGGGCAGCAAGAGGTGTCGATGGGAAGTGTGTTCACATCCATCTATGGGCCGAGGGGGCCAACAGGGTACAGTTAAACGTTGCTACATTAGTGGGCTGGACAGCGCACGGCAAAAGCTTTTCATTGTACCTCGGTCCAGGTGACAATAAACCAAACGCAACTAACCTCCCCTGCCTGCCCGTGATCTAGATCACTCCATTCCCTACACTTTCCCGTGCTTATCAAAATGAGTTAAACGTCAGGTATTTTGTCTCTACCGCAACCCCTGGCAGGACATTCCAGGACCCACCCCCAAACTCACCAAACCCACGACCCTGTATGGCACGGTGGTGTAGCGGTAGAGTTGCTGCCTCACAGCGCCAGAGACCCCCCCGTCCATCCTGACTACGGGTGCTGTCTGTACCGAGATTGTATGTTCTCCCAATGGATTATCCTTGGTGCTTCGGTTTCCTCCCACATTGCAAGGACGTACAGGTTTATAGGTCAATTGGCTTTCTGCAACGGTAAATAGTCCCTAGTGTGCGTATGTGCGCAGGGATCACTTGTCTGTGCGGAGGCGGTGCGCCGAAGGGCTTGTTTCCACGTTGTATCGCGAAACTAAACCCTCTGTATTTACCAAGTCAATTAGCCTACAAAACCTATGCAGGTAGGTGGAGTGTAGGAGGAAACCGGAGCTCCCGGAGAAAACCCACGCAGGTCACGGGGAGCACATACAAACTCCATACAGAGAGCAGTCAGTCAGGATCGAACCGTTGGCTCTCGAATGGCGTCAAGTTGGGAAAAGTGGAAGTACAACGGGATCTGGGGGTCCTTGTTCATCTCTCTATGAAGGTAAGCCTGCAGGTACAGCAGGCAGTGAAGAAAGCGAATGGCATGTTGGCCTTTATGACAAGAGGAGTCGAGTATAGGAGCAAAGAGGTCCTTCTGCAGTTGTACAGGGCCCTAGTGAGACCACACTTGGGAGTATTGTGTGCAGTTTTGGTCCCCTAATTTGAGGAAGGACATTCTTGCTATTGAGGGAGTGCAGCGTAGGTTTACAAGGTTAATTCCCGGGATGGCGGGACTGTCATATGCTGAGAGAATGGAGCAGCTGGGCTTGTACACTCTGGAGTTTAGAAGGATGAGAGGGGATCTCATTGAAACATACAAGATTGTTAAGGGTTTGGACGTGCCAGAGGCAGGAAACATGTTCTCAATGTTGGGGGAGTCCAGAACCAGGGGCCACAGTTTAAGAATAAGGGTAAGCCATTTAGAACGGAGACGAGGAAACATTTTTTCTCACAGAGAATGGTGAGTCTGTGGAATTCTCTGCCTCAGACGGCGGTGGAGGCAGGTTCTCTGGATACTTTCAAGAGAGAGCTTGATACTCTTAAAGATAGCTATATAGGCTCTTAAAGATAGCAGAGTGAGGGGATATGGGGAGGAGGCAGGAACTGCTTACTGATTGGGGATGATCAGCCATGATCACATTGAATGACGGCGCTGGCTCGAAGGGCCGAATGGCCTACTCCTGCACCTATTGTCTATTGTTTATTGAACCCAGGTCTCTGGCGCTGCAAGGCAGTAACTCCACTGCTGTGCCGCCCTCTACATGACACCATTATAAGACCGGCACTTGGCTGAGCAGACACCACTTCACACCAGTGCAAATTTACTTACTACTGAGAAAGCGCATTGCTGCAGGGAGCTGGCACATTCAGTAACGAACGGTCTCTGATGCACACAGCCTGCAATGAAAATGCCACTGCACCGATCCGGTACGCAGCAGAGACCCTCCACAAACTCACTGACCCCCACACACCGCACCGCGTCTCAGAGTTATCCTGCAGAAAATTCGGAAGCAATTCCGGACAGCAGAGGCCACACTGTCGAGAGGAAGCATAACAGTAGGAAAAATATTTGTTGTAATAGGCAGAGGTGAGAACAGAAGATAACCAGGAAAGATACACATGGCCTTGAAAGTGAAGACAAACAAAAATAAAACAGAATTCTGAAAATATCTTAGCAGGTCACACAGCAAGCGTGGAGTGTGAAAGTGAATCTTTCAGGTCAAAGATCCTTCGACAGAACAATGATATAGTTCCTCCTCCTCCTCCCTTTTTCCTTCCTTCTCCCCCCCACCCCCCATCAGTCTGAAGAAGGGTTTTGGCCCGAAACGTCGCCTATTTCCTTCGCTCCATAGATGCTGCTGCACCCGCTGAGTTTCTCCAGCATTTTTGTGTACCAAGGATAAATAATGATTTGCTTTGCAAAAAAAGATAGGGGGGAGGGTTAGCTCAGACAAAATGGAAGGGGGAAGTCAGGGTTGCCATGGGGATAAGCTGTAACCCTGTGATCAAATGGGAGCATTTTGAGGCTGTAATATCACCTCAGTTTCTCATTCCACAGACGCTGCCTGACCTGCTGAGTATTTCCAGCATCTTATGTCTTTAGATTTGCAGCACCTCCACTCAATTTGATTTTCATTGACTATAATATTCGGACAGTTCACATCTTGCAATCAGTCACATGCCACGCGCTCTCTTTGGATGAAGGTCATGTTAAAAGGCTGGCAGCGCGGCAGGATAATGTCTTTATATTTGTAGCTTCATCGTCGGATATGATGGTCGGAGTGGTTGGCAGCTTTCCCCAAGCTGCTGCCAAAGACTTTTGGGGATGTTGGATCAAACACTAAGGAGCTTCAAGAGCTCCTGAACACACACACACTCGGCACTCAGAGTCAGTCAGAAGGTTCCTCGAGAAGGAGAAGTCAAACAACCTCAGTTCACTTGCCCCCAGAAGTTGCCTTGCAATCTCCCAGGCGACTCTGGCAATCGTTTTGACGCAGTTTAAGCAGTCAGCTGACTATTTGGTTGTGGAAGTTATCACAGATGAACCCAGCCTGGACTTGCACACATGTGTACGCACACACACAAACATTTACACACACACAAACATGCACACACACACACAAACATGTACACACACGTGTACGCACACATGCACACGTGTACACACACACGTGTATATATACACCCACGTGTACAGTGCCCTCCATAATGTTTGGGACAAAGACCCATCATTTATTTATTTGCCTCTGTGCGCCAGTTTGAGATTTGTAATAGAAAAAAAAAATCACATGTGGTTAAGGTGCACATTGCCAGATTTTAATTTTTATACATTTTGGTTTCACCATGTAGAAATTACAGCAGTGTTTATACATAGTCCCCCCATTTCAGGGCACCGTAATGTTTGGGGCACAGCAACGTCATGTGAATTAATGTAGTCATGTTTAGTATTTTGTTGCATATCCTTTGCATGCAATGACTACTTAAAGTCTACGATTCATGGACATCACCAGTTGCTGGGTGTCTTCTCTGGTGATGCTCTGCCAGGTCTGTATTGCAGCCATCTTTAGCTTATGCTTGTTTTGGGGACTAGTCCCCTTCAGTTTTCTCTTCAGCATATAAAAGGCATGTTCAATTGGGTTCAGATCGGGCCACTCAAGAATTGGCCATTTTTTAACTTTGAAACATCCTTTAGCGGTTTGTTTGGGATCGCTGTCTTGCTGTTGAATGAACCGCTGGCCAATGAGTTTTGAGGCATTTGTTTGAACTTGAGCAGATAGGATGTGTCTATGCACTTCAGGATTCATTATGCTACTACCATCAGCAGTTGTATCATCAATGAAGATAAGTGAGTCAGTACCTTCAGCAGCCATACATGCCCAGGCCATAACACCCCCACCTCCGTGTTTCACAGATGAGGTGGTGTGCTTTGAATCTTGGGCAGTTCCTTCTCTCCTCCATATTCTGCTCTTGCCACTATGAAATGTTAATCTTCATCTCATCTGTCCATAAGACCTATTTCCAGAACTGTGGTTGCTCTTGTAAGTACTTCTTGGCAAACTGTAACCTGGCCATCCTATTTTTGCGGCTAACCAGTGGTTTGCATCCTGCAGTGTAGCCTCTGTATTTCCGTTCATGAAGTCTTCGGCGGACAGTGGTCATTGAGAGATGACTCCTGAAAAGTGTTTCTGATCTGTCAGACAGGTGTTTGGGGATTTTTCTTTATTACAGAGAGAATTCTTCTGTCATCAGGTGTGGAGGTCTTCCTTGGTCTGCCAGTCCCTTTGCGATTAGTAAGCTCACCAGTGCTCTCTTTCTTCTTAATGATGTTCCAAACAGTTGATTTTGGTAAGCCTACGGTTTGTCTGATGTCTCTAACAGTTTTATTCTTGTTTCTCAGTCTCATAATGGCTTCTTTGACTTTCATTGGCACAACTTTGGTCCTCCTGTTGATAAACAGCAATCAAAGTTTCCAAAGGTGATGGAAAGACTGGAGGAAAGACTAGGTGCTGAGTGCTCTCTTATACCTGCATTAAGGGGGCATTTAAACACACCTGAGCAATTACAAACACCCGTGAAGCCATGTGTCCCAAACATTATGGTGCCCTGAAATGGGGGGGACTATGTATAAACACAGCTGTACTTTCTACATGGTGAAACCAAAAATGTGTAACATTACCCTTTAATAAAATCTGACATTGTGCACTTTAATCACATGTGATTTTTTTCTATTGCAAATCTTAAATTGTGGTGTAGAGAGGCAAATAAATAAATGATGGGTCTTTCTCAAAAACATATGTATTTATACACACACACACACACACACAAGTACAGGCCTCGAATATTCCTCTCCATTGCAGGTCTCTGGTGCCCTGACAATCGCCCAGATTAGCTGGTCTGATGAGGAGATGAAACCCAAGTGAGAACGAGCAGCCCTTCAGATCTGCCCGATGTTCACGTCCCCACCTCTCCTGGAAGGCCGATGGTTCGAAGACCCAGGTCAACATGTCACAGCTCGGAGCCTCTCGTGTGTGAGGCAGCCCGGACCGGTCACCTACTGCGCTCCGGCCACCGTCTGCTCACTGTGGTCCACCGTCCAGAGCCGGTAGAACTCCAGGAAGTCGACGTAGGGCTCGACACGGCCGTCCTGGTCGGGTTGTAGGGTGTGAGGGAGCCGGTGGCGATGGAAGAGGTGACCCTGCCCGTCCCCCGAGCTGGAGCTGCTGCTGTGCGTGTGTGTGTTGGTCGACTGCAGCGTGGCCGTCGGGCTTTGACTGGAAAGGAACCAGAAGGGGTGGTCACATCGTCATATTGTGCTGTACAGTCTCTCACCTAACCATCCACATGGAGTCTTATCAAAGGCCCTGCTGTAATCTATATGGACTATGTCTACCATCTTGCCCTGATTATCCTTAGTTTCCTTAGTCTGTCCTTAGTCTGTCCTTCATTTAAAACATTTTTTTTTGTCTCGTTTAATGTGTAGTGGTTTTGATTTTTTTAACTGTGTTTATATGTGGGTGGGGGAAACTTTTAAATCTCTTCCCTGTACGGGTGACCCAACCTTTTCCCTGTCGGATCGCTGTTGTCGTTGGGACCTAGCACCATGGAGCAGCCTCCAGCCGGAACGACCTGGGGGCTCCAGTCATGGAGCCTGCGGACCTACCGTCGTTGGGGCTGGCCGGCCTCAGAGCGTGGACAGCTGTGGTGGCGCGCGGTTGCGACCGGACTTCGGAGCTTTGGGGGCTCCAGCCACAGGCCCGGTGGACAGTGACATTGGGAGCTCGCGGGTCCCTGGTGGGAGACCGCTTTTCGGAGCTCCCGCGGCGGCAGCTTCTCCCGCCCTAGTTGCGGGGTGGAAAATGACCCGGAGCGGGGCCTGACATCGCCCGGCGCGGCTATAACGGCCACGGGACTTGCCAACGCCCGCCGGGGACTTTAACATCGGGAGAGGATGGAGAGTAGGGGAGAGACAAGACTTTGCCTTCCATCACAGTGAGGATGAGATTCACTGTGATGGATGTCTGTGTGAATTGAGTTTGGTTATGTGTCTTGTAAAATTGTTTCTTTTTGTTGTATGGCTGCAGAAGAAATACTGCACTCATAATCTACCTTAACATTATCCACTGCTATCTGGTCTGTGATAAGCAGCATTGTTTGTTCCAGGTGCGACAAAGGTTCACCTGTATCTCCTCCAACCTCATCTACTGCATCCGCTGCTCTAGATGTCAGCTGATTTACATCGGGGAGACTAAGCGGAGGTTGGGCGATCGTTTCGCCGAACACCTCCGCTCAGTCTGCAATAACCTACCTGAACTCCCGGTGGCTCAGCACTTCAACTCCCCCTCCCATTCCCAATCCGACCTCTCTGTCCTGGGTCTCCTCCATTGCCAGAGTGAGCAACACCGGAAATTGGAGGAACAGCACCTCATATTCCGCCTGGGTTGCTTGCGTCTGGATGGCATGAACGTTGAATTCTCCCAATTTTGTTAGCCCTTGCTGTCTCCTCCCCCCTTCCTTAACCCTCGAGCTGTCTCCTCCCATCCCCCCGCCCTCGGGCTCCTCCTCCTCCCTTTTTCCTTCCTTCTCCCCCCCCATCATCAGTCTGAAGAAGGGTTTTGGCCCGAAACGTCGCCTATTTCCTTCGCTCCATAGATGCTGCTGCACCCGCTGAGTTTCTCCAGCATTTTTTTGTACCAGCATTGTTTGTCTGTTTGTTTATTGTACTCTTTATTGTTATTTTTCTTATTTTATCGGTGGTTTTTTTTCTCATTGATTGATTGTGATGTGTTTAACGTGTATTTAACATCAACCTGCCAGAGGGACTAAAGATGGAAATTAGCTACTGGCTATAATCTTGCATATTTACATGTAAATCTTTATCAATATGCACTTCTTCTTCTTGTGTATGGCGTGCACAGCCTCAGCTTGTTCTATTTGATCTTATTTGAATGTGCACGCCAGGTTGATTGCATTCGTCGAAACAGGGCGGACCACGTGAAGGTTGCAATCTCCCACCCCATCAATATGCACTGTCCCGGTTTAAAAAAAACCCAAATAAACATTGCCAATCATTTCAGGACTCATGAATTACATAAAATAAAGTGGTTTACCACTAGTTATTTGGTTAAGGGCGGCACAGGGGCACAGCTGGTAGAGTTGCTGCATCACAGCGCCAGGGACCCGGGCTCAATCCTGACTACGGGTACTGTCTGTTCAGAGTTTGTACTTTCTCCCTGTGACCGCGTGGGTTTCCTCTGGGAAGCTCCAGTTTCCTCTTGCGTCCTCACAACCCAAAGATGTGCAGACTTATAGGATAATTGGTCCCTGTAAATTGCCTCTAGTATGTAGGAAGCGAAAGCGGGATAACAGAACAAGTGTGAATGACTTGGCACAATGTGCCGGAGTAACTCAGCGGGTCAGGCAGCAACGCTGGAGAAAAGAAATAGGTGATGTTTCAGGTCAGGGCCTTTATTCAGTCGTCAGACCAAAGAAGGATCCAAATCCTAAACATCACCCATCCTTTTCCTCCAGAGATACTGCCTGACCCGCTGAGTTACTCTAGCACTTTGTGTCTATCTTTGGTATAAACCAGAGGTCCTTCTGCAGTTGTACAGGGCCCTAGTGAGACCACACCTGGAGTATTGTGTGCAGTTTTGGTCTCCAAATTTGAGGAAGGACATTCTTGCTATTGAGGGAGTGCAGCGTTGGTTTACAAGGTTAATTCCTGGGATGGCGGGACTGTCATTTGCTGAGAGAATGGAGCGGCTGGGCTTGTATACTGTGGAGTTTAGGATGAGAGGGAATCTTATTGAAACATATAAGATTATTAAGGTTTGGGCATGCTAGAGGCAGGAAACATGTTCCCGATGTTGGGATAGTCCAGAACCTGGGGCCACAGTTCAATAATAAGGGGCAAGCTGCTTAGAACGGAGACGAGGAAACACTTTTTCACACAGAGTTGTGAGTCTGTGGAATTCTCTGCCTCAGAGGGCGGTGGAGGCAGGTTCTCTGGAAACTTTCAAGAGAGAGCTAGATAGGGCTCTTAAAGATAGCAGAGTCAGTGGGTATGGGGAGAAGGCAGGAATGGTGTACTGATTATGGATGATCTGCCATGATCACATTGAATGGCGGTGCTGGCTTGAAGGGCCGAATGGCCTACTCCTGCACCTATTGTCGATTGTTTCTACATGGTGTGAATGGGTAGTCGATGGTCGGAGCGGTGGGTCGAAGGGTCCGTTTCCACGCTGTATTTCTAGACAAATGGCTCTTTCTGCATTAGAAACCGGTGAAGAAGTTCCCTTTATTTACTTTATCCAAACTCTGCACACCCCTCCCCTGTGTCACCTGCACCCTGCTCTTTGCACCCCCCCCCCCCCCCCCCCCACCCGCACAATGTAACAGCCAAACCCCCCCCCCCCCCCAAGTGACAGCTTCGCCAGATGCCCCCTGCTTGGCACAGCACTAGATAGCTGGCTCCCCCACACCCCCCCCCCCCCTGCCTCTGGGGCAAGCGCAAGAGATTCCCAGCATCCAGGGCATCTTAGTTTAGTTTAGAGATACAGCATGGAAACAGGCCCCACCCACCCAGTTCATGCTGACCAGCCAACACGCATTCACTATGTGTGCAGGAAGGAACTGCAGATGCTGGTTTAAATCGAAGATCGACACTAACAGCTGGAGTAACTCAGCGGGACAGGCAGCAACTCTGGAGAGAAGGAATGGGTGGCCATTCCTTCTCTCCAGAGATGCTGCCTCTCCCGCTGAGTTACTCCAGCTGTTAGTGTCTATCGACCATACACTAGTTCTATCCTACACACTAGGGAGATAATTTACTAAAGCCAATTAACCGACAATACGGACAGCAGCAGTAGTAGTCATAAATTAAACCTGGGTCCCTGGCACACCTGGCAGCACCTGCATCACCATGCCGCCACAGTGTGAGACACCACTTAGCCCCTCATGAGATGTGCCCGTCAGTGGGCAAAGGGTTTGGGCACTAAAATGTTCTGCTGTATTACACCACACCCAGTCCAAACGCACGTCCTGCTGTAAAACACAAGCACGGCCTGAGATCGTGAGAGACTGCACCTCACTTTCACAGCACCGCCTGGATCAGCTGCTGTGTTACTGTAACTACAAGCACTTAATCCAAGTCATCCATCCCTTGCTTCACCCATTTCTTCCCTCCTCCAGCATACCTTCCTCTGGCTTCACAACTTCCAACCCTTCACTCAGTCTGTCTCACAGCTTCTGCCAAAATCTCTGGCCCTTGTTCCAACCATCCATCTATCAACATCTCCCATCGTATCTATCACAGGGGTGGGCAACCTTGTTCTGCATAGGTGGCCGGGACACATGTCTGTGAGTGGATGGCGGGCCACATCTATCACGTGTGTACACATGGATCCCGCCCCGGATGGCAGGCGTCAAATCACATGTTCACAGAAGGTAGACAAAAATAAGGTAGACAAAAATGTTGGAGGAACTCCAAGGGTGAGGCAGCCTCATGCAATACTTGCATGTCTCACCCGCTGAGTTTCTCCAGCATTTTTGTTTACCTTCGATTTTTCCAGCATCTGCAGTTCTTTCTTAAACGTGTTCACAGAAGGTGAGCGGCCGTGCCGTGCCGTGCCGGCGGGTTTGGGCAGGATGCTGTACAGCCTGAGCTCGGCGCTCAGCAGGCCGGATGATTATGTGGGAAAAAATCCGCCTGTGGGCCAGATGATTTCAGGTTACGGGCCGCATTCGGCCCGCGGGCCGCCGACCCCATATCTATCACCTGCCTCTCCTCTCTCCCAGCTTTCTTCCCTCTTCCCCATCAACGTCTGAAGAAAGGTCCCGACCCGAAACGTTGCCTATCCATGTTCTCCAGGGATGCTTTTTCAAAAGTCCAGTTTAGTTTAGAGAGACAGCATGGATATAGGCCCCTCAGCCCATCGAGTCCGCACCGACCAGCGATCCCCCCTACACTAACTGTGCCCTACACACACACTAGGGATAATTTTATATTTTTACAATTATACCAAGCCAATTAACCTACAAGACTGCACGTCTTTGGAGTGTGGGAGGAAGGCGAAGACCTCGAAGGAAACCCACGCAGGTCACGGGGAGAATGTACAAACTCCGTACAGACAGCACCCGTAGTCGGGATCGAACCTGGGTCTCTGGCGCGGTCAGGCAGTAGCTCTACCACTGCGCCACCGTGCCGCCTCACAGATGCTTCCTGACGATGGGTTCCGACCAAAATGGCCCCTGTTCCTTTTCTCCAGAGATGCTGCCTGACCTGCTGAGTTGGTCTAGCACTTTTGTGTCTATGCTGTCTGACCTACTGTGTTATTCCATCACTTTGTGTCCTTTTGTGTAAACCAGCACCTGTAGTTTCCTGTGCCTTGACCTGGCCTCTCCTCACAGTAACCCCCCCCTCCCACCTGTACTCGGGACACGTACCTGTTCGTGAGCGTAGGTGTTGTCTCGTCCCCCGTGGAGTTGCTGTGGTTACCGTTCATCATTTGATTCTGGGATGGCATGACCAGGGAGAGCGTGACGCTGGTTTTTCCCAGAGTGCCTTGGGTGCTGGTGTACGGGACGGACACAGGGTAGATCCGACCCCCTGGAAGATGGAACAAGAATGAAAACAAACAGACACACAGTGAAAGATTGTTTCCCATCTAAATGCAGAATCAAGTAACTGCAGATGTTAGTTTGCACAAAAGGACACACAGTGTGGGAGTAAATCAGCGTGTCAGGCAGCATCTCCGGAGAAGATGGATGGGTGATCATTCGGGTTGAAGAAGGGTCCCGACCTGAAACATCACCTATCCACGATCTCCAGGGATGCTGCCTGTCCTGCTGAGTTACTCCAGCACTGTGTCTCTTTTTGCTTCTGATTTTGTCTGTCTCTCATACCAATTTGTGCACTGCAATAGGTACTTTAGGCTTAGGTTTATTATTCTCCCATGTACCAAAGTCCAGTGCAAAGCTTTGTGTTGCATGCTATCCAAACCGATCGGATAATACCATCCATAAACACAATCCAGTCAAACTCCGATAGTGAAGGAAGGAAATGCAGATGCTGGCTGAAACCAAAGATAGACACAAAAAGCTGAGGAAACAGCGGGCCAGACAGCATCTCCCTGGAGAAATGGAATTGGTGACGTTTCGGGTCGAGACCCTTCTTCAGAAAGCACGATCGGTTGAGCAAAGGAAAGCAGCTTTGGAACAACTCAGTTCCAGAGACAAACTCTAATGTCCACAATGGGGTAGAGGTGAATCGGACAGTAGCCTAGCTCACGGAGGACCATTCAGAAACCTGTAACAGAGAGGATGAAGGTGTTTCTATGTCTGGAGGTGCGCGTTTTTAAGCTTCTGTATACTCTGCCGTACAGAAGCAGGAAGAAGAATGGCCTGGGTGGGACAACTCGTTGGCTGCTGCTCGTCCGTAGATATATCGTAGCGGCTCGTTATGTCAGCTGTAGGTACTCGGGGCATTAAATGTTACAATTTTTCTCCTCCCGACTATCTTTTTACTCATGGACATTTCTTTAATCAGGCAGGAAAAAACATTCCAACTTACCTGATGCCCCAAGTACTGACATAACGAGCCGCTACGATATATCTACGGACTCCGACGGGCCCATTAAGAACATTCTCCGGGTTTGAATCAAGGGGAAAACTCGGGAGAATTCCTGAGCAGCTTGGGAAAATGGGACAGGCCCTTTAGGGAGCTCTAACGGGATTTTAACCGGCACGTGGTTGTGTAATGGGTGTCTATTGTCTGTCAGTTGTTTCAGACGCTCCGTTGTACTCTCCTGGGGGAGTGATGCCAGCCAGTAGGTAGACCTTGTTTATGTCTGTGGATCGGAGGCAACCGGTGATGCTATGGCAGCTGGCATTCAAGGATGAGTCGATCTTCTTTGCATGTGTAGATCTCTCCCAAGCAGGGCAGGTGTATTCTGCTTTCCCTAGGCAGTGTAAAGTGTGGATGGACTCAATGGTGGGACGTCTGGTCTGTGTGATGGACTGGGCTACATCCACAACTATGTAATTGCTTGCACTCTTGGGCAGAGCTGTTCCCAAACCAAGCTGTGTTGCAGCCTGACAGCGTAGTTTCGGTGGTGGATCTGTAGAAGTTCATAAGAATTGTTGGAGACATGCCAAATACCCTCAGCAAAAATCGAGAAGTTCCCCTCCAACATTTAGTTTAATTTAGAGATACAGCGCGGAAACAGGCTCTTCAGCCCACCGAGTCCACGCCGACCAGCGATCCCTGCACACTTACACTATCCTACACACACAAGCAGCAATTTACAATTATACCAAGCCAATTAACCTACAAAACTGTACGTCTTTGGAGTGTGAGAGGAAACTGCCGATCTCAGAGAAAACACACGCAGGTCACGAGGAGACCGTATGCTTGTCTGTACGGAGTTTGTACATTCTTCAGCCATTAACACTAATCCAGAGGTCACCCTGAACCAAGTTCCAGCAGCAAGTCTGAAGAAGGGTCTTGACCTGAAACGTCGCCCATTCCTTCTCTCCAGAGATGCTGCCCGTCCCGCTGAGTTACTCCAGCATTTTGTGTCTATCCAAGTTCTAGGGGTATATGAGATGTGCTCTCGTGACTGGATTTAGTAAATTAGCCAACGCACGCACACACACGAGTGGCAAGATATGCTCGAGGCATCTTCAGAGAAAGAACCGCCCCTGCAGCCAACTTTGTGCAAATTAAAATCGCAACTCAGTTATAACTGACGCATTTAACTGGAAAACCAAACTCTTGGTCAGCTGCTGAACTGCAGCCAGATCCACACGACCCTCCAGAGTACCAATTATTTCAGTGTTTACACAAAGTCCCGGTCGTTTCAAACAGGAAACAGGTTTTGTTTCTCCTCACTGCACTTTTCCCAAAGCCTCATGCGCAGAGATATTAATTATTCCCCAAAGATCAGGCTGAGGGGAACATGTCCAGGTTTGCCGGTGGCGGAAGGTTAGGCGGGGGAAATCAGAAAAGACGCAGAGATTCTGCAGCGGGCACGTTGGACGTGCAGTAATTCTGTTCCCGATCTAGTTCACACTGCAACGCAGTTGTTTTAATCCATATAATCTGGAATTTTAAAGGGGCGCATTGAACTACCGATTGGAATCACGATCCAAGATGGCGCCCAAGCCAGGCCCAAGCATACGATCTCCTCGTGACCTGTGTGTGCGTGTGTTGGTCCCAGGAGCGGATCTGCAAGCACGCGTTACAATCGCTCCACTCTTACATCTCTACTGCAACAGCAGCATTTCTTACTTACACCACGCTCATCTCCATCTCCCCTCAGATTTGTAAACGTGCCGACTCCCGGGACCAGAAGACTCGCCGCGACGTCTCAGCGCCGCGAGGAGCCGACGAGCAAAACCGACCGAGACCGGCGGCCCACCGACTCTACCGGCAGGCTTCCCCCGGAGTTGCCGAGCCCACGACAAGACCACTGGGCCCAGACCCACAGGGACCTCAACAGGCAAGATGTACAGAAGTGTGAAAACACACATCTCCAGATTCAGGGGATCTGATCTGTATTTATTGATGCCTACAATATTCTGTTGTGCTGCAGCAAGCAAGAATTTCAGCGGTTAACAGGCAACTGAACCAACCTATCAACGACTAGAGAGCAGTCCTGAGCTACTATCATCTGAACCTCGGACTATCTTTGATCAGACTTTACCTTGCACTAAATGTTAGTCACTTTATACCTGTACACTGTGGATGGCTCGATTGTAATCATATGTAGTCTTTCCGCTGACTGGTTGGTACAAAAAAAGATTTTCTCTCGGTACACGTGACAATAAACCAAACTATTTGCTGTAAAATGTCATCTGGATCAGTAATATCCCACGGGTGAACGCTGACCTTATCTGGAGGTTGCAGCCCCAGGGGTCTGGTTCACCCTGATCTGCCTCTGACACAGCCCAGCCCAGCCCAGCCCGCTGGCCAGTTATTAGACACTATCACCATTGAAGAGGGAACTGGGCAGACTGCCCAGCATTAAATAAGGCAGTGTAGTCAGACGGAGCAAAGTCAAACTTGCGAAACCCTGCCCCTGTGGGACAGTGTGTTTGTGGGGAGAGTTGCTGTGCAGACCAGCTGAGCAACATCCCCACAGAACCATATCCTGCAAACACTGTTGCTCAAATCACATTCCTTCGATGCACTCCGACCCACGAGGAGAATAGGCCCACAGTGGTGTACGTGGGAGGAAGTTAAACAATGACTCAAAATTCCACATACGGTCCAAAATAGACAGGGGGGGTTGGGGGTGGGGGATCCCCCAATTACCACTGCCAACATCCTCTCTCAGCCGATGAATCCGCACTCCTCCACGTTGATCCATATTGAAAGTTGGCAAGGGCCCAGTAGGTGGGGGCCTCAATGGTCATTAACAAGATTGACTGAGCTGCTTAAATCCTGCAGGTCATAGATGCCATACTGGGTGTGTGATGGGTCCTGGCTGGAACCGCCATCTCACCAGTCTGCTTGTGCTTGACGGATCTCCCCATGAGACTCACAGCATGGAAACAGGCCATTCGGCCCAATTCACCCACACCGACCAACATGTCCCATCTACACTAGTCCCAAACTGTCTGCATTTGGCTCATATCTCTCTAAACCCACCCTATCCATGTACCTATCTAAATGTTGCTTCAATTTGAAATAGTACCGGCCTCACCTATCTCCTCCGGCGGCTCTTTCCATACACCCACCACCCTTTGTGTGAAAAGGTGACCCCTCGGGTTCCTATTAAATCTTTCCCCCCCTCACCTTAAACCTATGTCCTCCTGTTCTCGATTCCAAGAGTCAAGAGAGTTTATTGTCATGTGTCCCAGATAGGACAATGAAATTCTTGCTTGCTGCAGCACAACAGAATATAGTAGGCATAAATAAATACAGATCAGATCAGTGTGTCCATATACCATTGATAAAGTGCAATAGGCTGCTATAGTTCAGAGTTTGTTTGAAGTTGAGTTCAATAGTCTGATGGCTGTGGGGAAGTAGCTATTCCTGAACCTGGATGTTGCAGAATTCAGGCTCCTGTACCTTCTACCTGATGGCAGCGGAGAGATGAGTGTGCGGCCAAGATGGTGTGGATCCTTGATGATGCTGTTCAGCATCTGCAGTTCCTTCTTAAACACATAGGTTGTCTTCGGGTTTTCGTTCTGCTCAAGGATTGGGGTTATTAATTGACTGAATTTTCTACAGCTATATTAGCTGTAGGGTTTCTACAGCAATATTAATAGCAAAAGGATAACGAGGGATAAAATTGGTCCATTGGAGAGACAGAGTGGACAGCTATCTGCAGAGCCAAAAGAGATGGGGGAGATATTGAACAATTTCTTTTCTTCGGTATTCACCAAGGAGAAGGATATTAAATTATGTGAGGTAAGGGAAACTACTAGTAGCTATGGATACTATGAGTTTAAAAGTAAAAGAAGTACTGACACTTTTGAAAAATATAAAAGTGGATAAGTCTCCAGGTCCTGACAGGATATTCCCTAGGACATTGAGGGAAGTTAGTGTAGAAATAGCCGGGGCTAGGACAGAAATATTTCAAATGTCATTAGAAACGGGAATAGTCCCCGAGGATTGGCGTACTGCGCATGTTGTTCCATTGTTTAAAAAGGGTTCTAAGAGTAAACCTATCAATTATAGACCTGTTAGTTTGACTTCAGTGGTGGGCAAATTAATGGAAAAGATACTTAGAGATAATATATATAAGCATCTAGATAAACAGGGTCTGATTAGGAACAGTCAACATGGATTTGTGCCTGGAAGGTCATGTTTGACTAATCTTCTTGAATTTTTTTGAAGAGGTTACTAGGGAAATTGACAAGGGTAAAGTTGTGGATGTTGTCTATATGGACTTTAGTAAGGCCTTTGACAAGGTTCCTCATGGAAGGTTGGTTAAGAAGGTTCAACTGTTGGGTATAAATGCAGGAATAGCAAGATGGATTCAACAGTGGCTGAATGGGAGACACCAGAGGGTAATGGTGGATGGCTGTTTGTCGGGTTGGAGGCAGGTTACTAGTGGGGTGCCTCAGGGATCTGTGTTGGGAACCTTTGTTGTTTGTCATGTACATCAATGATCTGGATGAAGGTGTGGTAAATTGGATTAGTAAGTATGCAGATGATACCAAGATAGGGGGTGTTGTGGATAATGAAGAGGATTTCCAAAGTCTACAGAGTGATTTAGGCCATTTGGAAGAATGGGCTGAAAGATGGCAGATGGAGTTTAATGCTGATAAATGTGAGGTGCTACACCTTGGCAGGCCAAATCAAAATAGGACGTACATGGTAAATGGTAGGGAATTGAAGAATGCAGTTGAACAGAGGGATCTGGGAATAACCGTGCATAGTTCCTTGAAGGTGGAATCTCATATAGATAGGGTGATAAAGAAAGCTTTTGGTATGCTAGCCTTTATAAATCAGAGCATTGAGTATAGAAGCTGGGATGTAATGTTAAAATTGTACAAGGCATTGGTGAGACCAAATCTGGAGTATGGTGTACAATTTTGGTCGCCCAATTGTAGGAAGGATGTCAACAGAATAGAGAGTACAGAGGAAATTTACTAGAATGTTGCCTGGGTTTCAACAATTATGTTACAGAGAAAGGTTGAATAAGTTAGGTCTTTATTCTCTGGAGCGCAGAAGGTTAAGGGGGGGGACTTGATAGAGGTATTTAAAATGATGAGAGGGATAGACAGAGTTGATGTGGACAAGCTTTTCCCTTTGAGAATAGGGAAGATTCAAACAAGAGGACATGACTTCAGAATTAAGGGACAGAAGTTTAGGGGTAACATGAGGGGGAACTTCTTTACTCAGAGAATGGTAGCGATGTGGAATGAGCTTCCAGTGGAAGTGGTGGAGGCAGGTTCGTTGGTATCATTTAAAAATAAATTGGATAGGCATATGGATGAGAAGGGAATGGAGGGTTATGGTATGAGTGCAGGCAGGTGGGACTAAGGGAAAATAATTGTTCGGCACGGACTTGTAGGGCCGAGATGGCCCGTTTCCGTGCTGTAATTGTTATATGTTATATGTTATATATGTTAAAAAATCATCTATTAGCTCGGTGCACTGCTGTTTCTCAGGCTTGTTATTATGCGGCGTTAGAATGTCATTGTTCCCTTGTTGCTACATATGACAATTAAAGGAGATAGTCAGGGCAATTCCCAGGGCTCAATGCAACTAATTCCATTACCAGCTACAGGAAACTTCAGTCCTGTGTGGCTCTTGGCCAAATATCATTTGCGAGTCAAATTATGAATTATAAATATGCAATTTAATGAGATTTTGTAAACTGTTGCTAAACATTCTTTAAAACCCACTCATTAATCATTCTCCAATTCTTCGCATAAATGACAAAGCTTTTCCCAGTTCTTCCTTCCCATTATCTTTCTAAACTGCTCTTTGTTGTACTGTTAGGAATTGGATGCCGTTAGTTTACAGTAACGCAGCTTACATTTCATTTGGCAGTCGCACCAAATTCTTCCTACAGTGGAAATACAATGGGCCAAGTCACGTACTCTGTGCTCCCGGCTCTTGTCCTGCACTCTATCCGCACGGATAATTAGCCTTCACTCACGCAGCGCCATCCCTTACTGCTGGGCACAGCGTTAGGTGTGGGGTGGAACAAAAGCTCAATGATACCAGCAGATTGCAGAGTGACTCAGCCAAAACAAACACGCACGAGGGTACTTCTGTCAAGGATAAAGCAACTTCTGTTCTAACGGAGGTCAACAAAAATGCTGGAGAAACTCAGCGGGTGCAGCAGCATCTATGGAGCGAAGGAAATAGGTAACGTTTCGGGCCGAAACTCTTCTTCAGACTCATCCACAACAGTCTGCTCACTTTGGAGACATAGCATGGGACAGTCCTTCAGCCCATCGAGTCCGCGTCGACCAGCGGTCACCCGTACACTAGTTCGATCCCACACGTTAGGGACAATTTACAATTTTACTCTACGTCTTTGGAGTGCGGGAGGAAACCGGGGCACCCGGAGAAAACCCACGCAGGTCACATGGAGAACGTACAAACCGTACAGACAGCACGCGTACTCGAACCCGAGTGTCTGACGCGGTCAGGGAGCAACTCTACCGCTGCGCTGCCCCTTCAGACTTTGCACTAAGCATTGACTACATCTCAAACCCTTGAACTCCTCTGAAAATAGTGTTCCCAGACTCGGTCTAGAACAGAAAGGCACAGCAGGAAGGAATAGGCCCTTCAGCCCATAATATCTATGCAAAGATAAATTAATCGCATCTGGCTGCACATGATCCATATCCTTCTATTCATTGCATATCCATAAAAGCCTCTTAATTGCCATCATTGTATCTGCCTCCACCACTACCCCTGGCTGCCCTTTCAAGGCACATTAACTGTGCAAAATGGGTACAAAGAGCTGGAGTAACCCAGTGGGTCAGGCATAATCTCTAGCGAACGTGGATGTGACCTTTCAAGTCGGAACGCTTCTTCAGATGCATTAACCCGAAATGTCACCCATCCACATTCTGCAGAGATGCTGCCTGATCCGCTGAGTTACTCCAGCACTTTGTGTCTTTTTTTTTGTTTACCAGCACCTGCAAGTTGCTTGTGTCTACAATATCTGGGCAACATTGGCAGCAATTGTACAGTGAAGGAATAATGCCTGTGGAATGGAAACAAGTGTCTTGGCTTTGAGATTTCACCCTGTCTCAGTCACATGTACGTTGGAAGTCAGAATCCGATTGGGGATGTTCTTGGTGCAACTTACCCAATAACATTTCCTGTACTAGTGGTTTAGTTTGTTTAAAAGTATGTTTTGGAAGTTTTTTTTAGTATTTCTATGTGGGGGAGGGGGGTAGGGTAATGGGGAAACCGTTTCTCAGTCACTTCCTGGCGAGGATGTGACTATTCTCTGAGTCGCGTCCTCGCCCCCCACCTCGCGGTGCACCAACTGGATTGGCGCGGCCTTTCCTGCCGGGGACTGGACCAGAGCTTCAGCAGCGGCGGCGCAGCGCTGGATACATCACGGAGCGGGCGATCTCTTACCTGGATTGCCATTTGAAGCTCCGGAGTGTTGGGCTTGGGCCTGCTGCTTCAATATCATGGAGCTGTGGTTGCAGAGCTCCCAGCTGCGGGTGGCACTGACTTCAACATCGCGGAGTCCTGGGATCCTTTGCCAGGAGATTTGCATTCAGCTGAGGACCAGATCCCAGGCATTTAGGTCTGGCGACGGAGAAGTATATAAGACGTCCAGATATGACCTTGACTGGGCCATCAAAAGGGCCAAAAGAGACTTCTGCTCCAAGCTGGAGGATGAGGCAGATGTTCGGCAACTGTGGCAGGGCTTGAATGCCATCACCTCCTACAAGGTGAAATTAGGGGGCAGCTCAAGCAACAGCGAAGCATCACTTCCTGACGAGCTCAATGATAGTGAGAACACTGATGTGCAGTCAATGACAGAGGCCGACGTCAGTAGATCCTTCAGGGGGCGAACCCTCGGAAAGCGCCTGGACCTCATGATATATACGGTCAAGTTCTCAAAACCTGTGCAGACCAACTGGCTGGAGTTTTTGCGGACATTTCCAACCTCACATTACTGAGGTCTGAGGTTCCCACCTGCATCAATAATACGGGTGCATAAGAGTAAGGTGACGTGCCTCAACGACTATCAACCGGTGGCACTAACGTCTGTGGTGATGAAGTGCTTTGAGAGGTTGGTTATGGTGCATATCAACTCCTACCTCAACAAGAATCCTGACTCACTACAGCTTGCCTACCACCACAACAGGTCAACGGAGGATGCGATCTCACTGGCTCTCCACTGGACCACTTGGACAATAAAAACACATACGTCAGGCTGATGTTTATAGACTACAGCTCGTCGTTCAATACCATCATCCCCTCCAACTTGGTTACCAAGCTCACGGAAATGGGTCTCTGCGAATCTTTCTCTGCTCCGGATCCTCGACTTCCTCATCCATAGACCAGTCTGTTCGAATTGGCTGAAACATATCTTCCTCAATAACAATCAGCACGGGAGCACCTCAAGGCTACGTGCTCAGCCCCCTGCTCTACTCACTCTATACTCATGACTGTGTAGCTGGACACGGAGCAAACTCCATCTTCAAGTTCACTGACGACACCTCCGTTGTTGGATGAATTACAGATGGTGACGAGTCAGAGTATAGAAGTGAGATCGACCAATTGACCAAATGGTGCCACCACAACAACCTGGCTCGCAACACAAGTAAAACCAAGGAACTGATTGTGGACTTTGGAAGAGGAAGGATGAGGACCCACAATCCTGTTTATAACAGTGGAGAGAGTCAAAAACTTCACATTTCTGGGCGTGCATATTTCCAAAATGAAGATCTTTCCTGGACCCAGCACACTGATGCAATTATAAAGAAAGCACATCGACGACTCTACTTCCTGAGAAGATGACGGAGATTCGGTATGTCAGAGGGGATACTGACTGGTTGCATCGTGGCCTGGTTCAGCAAATTGAACGTCCGGGAGCGGAAAAAAAAAAAAAAAGAAAGCACATCGACGCCTCTACTTCCTGAGAAGATGACGGAGATTCGGTATGTCAGAGGGGATTCTCTTGAACTTCTACAGGTGCATGGTAGAACATACTGACTGGTTGCATCGAAAAGACCGCAAAAAGTTATGACCACTGCCCAGTCCATCATCGGCTCTGACCTCCCCACCATCGAAGGGAATTACCGGAGTCGCTGCCTCAAAAAGGCAGCCAGCATCATCAGTGACCCACACCACCCTGGCCACACACTCATTTCACCCCTGCCATTGGGAAGAAGGTACTGTATACTCAAATGTCCAGGGTTCAGAAACAGCTTCTTCTTTACAGCCTATTTCCTTCGCTCCATAGATGCTGCTGCACCCGCTGAGCTTCTCCAGCATTTTTGTGTACTTTCTTCTTTACAGCCATTTGGTTATTAAACACTACAAAGTTAAATCACTCTGAACTACATAATATATACACACACACACACTCTCTCGTTTTTCATATCGTTCACAGTGTACTATTCTGTCGTGCTGCTGCAAGTAAGAATTACATTGTTCTATCTGGGGCACATGACAATAAAACACTCTTGACATTCAGTTAACACGGAGCTTCAACTGAGTTCTCGTAATTTTGTCCAAATTAAAGGTGGGGGGGGGCGCGAAGGGAGACCTTTAATTGCTGCAAAACTTGTAGATTAGTTCAGAGTCACAGCGAGGAAACAGGCACTTCAGACGACCGGGTCCACACCGACCAGCTATTTACAATAGTTCTATGTTATCCCATTTCAACATCCACTCCTTAAACATCAGAGGGCAATTTGGAGGCCAATTAACAATTTACACAGGCTGATTAACAATTTATTGAGGCTAATTCATCTGCAAACTTGCCCGTCTTTGGACTCTGGAAGGAAACCAGAGCACCCGGGAAAACCTACGCAGTCACAGGGAGAACGTGCAAACTGTGTACGGCTAACACCTGAGGCTAGGATCGCACCGGGGTCTTTGGTGCAGTGAGGCAGCAGCTCTACCCACTGCGCCACTGAGAGGCAGCAGCTCCACCCGTCACGCCGCCTACCTTGGGTTGGGCTGTTGGACGTCTGGCTCATCTCGCCCAGAGGGTAGTGGAAGTTCCGGACGAGTAGGGTCATGTCTTCGTGCCTCTCACAAAACTTCGACCTTTCCCCTCCGCTGACGAAGGTGTCGCGGTGTATCCGCCGCACGCGGTCCACCACCGCCTGGGCTACCGCCTCCAGCCTCGTCTGCAGAGCAAACTCCGTCGCCACCATGGCAGCAATCTCCTGCAGAGCCAGACGGCAGCAACACACTGAGGACAGGAGCAACGGGAACATGGGCCCACACTCACACCCTCCCCACCCACCAACACCCTGGGACACACACTGTGCAAAGGTGTACCCCCCAACCATCCTGGGACACACACTGTGCAACATGTACCCACACACACCACCCTGGGACACACACTGTTCAACATATACCCACACCCCCCCCCACCACCCATCACCCTGGGACACATACACTGTGCAACATATACCCACACATACACCCCCACCACCACCCTGGGACTCAATCTGTGCAACATATACCCACACACACACCACCACCCTGCGTAGTCAGACTCTGTGGAACTTATGTGCAGCCAGGTTTGGAGGGACAAGGACTTCCGGTGGCGCTGGTGCCAGCTGCCTCCACCTTCAGCCCGGTATCTTTTTGTTTTTTTGTTTTTTTTGTTATGTTGAAGTGTGTTTTTTATGTTTTTTTAATGTTTTAATGTGGGGGAAGAGGGTACGGTAAGGGGGATACCGTCCTTCAGTCGCTCCCTGGAGAGGACGCGACTATTATTCGAGTCGCGTCCTCACCCTCACCCCTTACCGGGGATGGCCGTCTGGAGCCTGCGGTACCGACATCCTGGAGCTGTGGTTCGCGGAGCTCCCAATGCGGGCGGCGCTGACAAACATCGTGGGGTCCTGCGACTCTGCCGGCTCGGCCTGCGGACTCGGGAGCTGCGGACAGCGGTGGGAGGCGGCTGATCGGGGAGGTCCGGGCCGCTGAGGAGGATTTTCACCGTCGGGGTTCGGCGTCGGCGTTCCATCAGCCCGACGAGAGGGCCTGAGCATCGGGCCGCCCGGGGTGGCGACTGCGGGTGCTCGGAAGGCCCCAACCACGGGTGAGCATCTGGGAAGATCGGAGGGGAGGCTGGCTGGACTATGGTGCCTTCCTCACCTTGGTGCCATTGTGTTGTGTTGTGTCGTGGACTTGCTGTGTTTGTGCTTTTTTTTACATTCTATTTTATTTTTAATATGTTTTATTATTTATTATTTATTTATCTTTATGATGCTGACTGTAACGGGAAATTCATTTCGTTGTCTCTAATTGAGACAATGACAATAAATTTGAATACAATACAATGGACCAACGTGGGCAGGTGGGACTAGTGTAGCTGGGGCACGTTGGCTGGTGTGGGCAAGTTGGGCCGAAGGGCCTGTTTCAACATTGTATCCCTCTATATAACCACACCCAATCCCACCCCAGGGACATGTTCTGCTGAACACATACACACACACACCCGCCCCCACCCTAGGGCTCCCTCTGCAGAATACGTACACGCACCCAGACCCACACAAATAAACATCTACCCACCCATCATATCCAGTACCCGAGGACATATCTCCAGCCCTCCACATAACCCACTACCACATACACTGGATCAACCACACAGCCCACCTCACACCAGCCCTCGGATCACACATGAAAACCTTCCCACCACCTCACCGGATCCCAAACACGGCACGACACACTGGAATATATATACCCCCTCCTCACCTGCAGCCCCATGCACACAGCAACCCCCCCCCCATGCATACAGCCCCTCTCTACCGCACCCCTCACCTCCTCCCCCCCCCCCTCACACACACAGCCCTTCATCGTTCCCCCAGCCCCTCCTCTCCCTCAGTCCTTCACCCCGCCGCCCCCGGCCCACCTCTCCCCTTCCCCACCACCTCATCGCTCATCCCTCCCCTCCCCACACACAACCCTTCACCCCTCCCCCCCGGCCCCTCCTCTTCCCCAGCGCCTCATCCCTCCCCCACCCCCTTCACCGCTCCCCCCCCCCCCTTCACCGCCCCCCCCACGCACAGCCCCTCCGCCTCCCTCACGCAGCGCTCCCCCCTCGCTCCACACACAACTCCACTCCCCCGCAACCCCAACCCCCACACACAGAGCCCTCCCGCCCGCTACTACCCTCCACGCACAGCTCCACCATCAATGCCAGCCCAACCCCGCGACCACATCGCTCAGAACGTCACCCCATCTCAGACTATCGTGCCCACTGCAGCTTCTACGCAGCCACTGTACAGGGTCAGCCAAGTGCAGGGTCTCACCTGGTTGGCTTGCCCAGGGCCATGAGCTGCCTCCAGGGCTTTGTACAGTCCATCGGTCATCAACACCAAGAATCCCGTCACCCCGTCCAGCGACTGCCCCCCGTGAATCTCCGGCTCTGCGATCACTGGCTTCGTCTTGGCGGGGCTACCCGGGAACACAAGTCAGATCATTGCCTTTGTAAGTAGACGTTAGCCCAGAACATCACACCTCCTTTCCACTGACTCAATTTATACCCTGGCTGCAAGACCAGCTGCATCATCAAGGACGAGTTACATCCCGGCCACTTCCTCTTGTCGGGCAAAAGGTACAGAAGTGTGAAGACGTACACGTCCAGATTCAGGGACAGTTTCTTCCCAGCTATTATCAGGCAACTGAATCATCCCACCAACAACTAAAGAGCAGTCCTAGCAGAACGACTATCTACCTCATTGGGGACCTCACTGGACTATCTTGGATCAGACTTTACTGACTTTATCCTGTACAAAACGTTATTCACCTTACTCCCTTTATTGTAGTCTGAAGAAGGGTTTTGGCCCGAAAGGCTGCCTATTTCCTTCGCTCCATAGATGCTGCACACGTGTGGAGTGGAGTGAAATCCGTTCCCACAGAATTTAGGTGAAAAAAAGAAATAAATAAGAACATTCTTCTTTCAACTCAGTTTCCTGTCGCATGTGGAGATGCTGTCACTTTGCAATGCAGAAATTTGCGCTGTAGACTATATTCTAGGAATGCAACATACCGCTGTACGTGAATTTGTGATTGAGTTTAGTTTAGTTTATTGTCAGGTGTACCGAGGTAGAGGGAAAAGCTTTTTTGTTGCATGCTATCCAGTCAGCGGAAAAGACAATACATGATTACAATCAAGCCGCACAGATACAGGATAAAGGGGATGTCGTTTAGTGCAAGATAAAGTCCAGTAAAGTGCGATTAAAGACTGCCTGAGCGTGTCCAAAGAGATACTGTAGATGGTGGGTTAAGAGCCTGTCCCACTTACACGACCTTATTCACGACCTCTGCCGAGTTTGCCCTTGACTCATACTCGCAGCATGGTCGTCACGAGGTCGTAGGCAGGCCGTGATGCTAGGCGTAGGTATTCGAGGCATCAAGTAGGTCGGGGTGTTTTTTTCAACATGATGAAAAATGTCCACGAGTACAAAAGGTCGCGAATTAGGTCGTGAAAGTGGGACGGGGGCTTTAGGATCGCTGTCTGGTTGGTGATAGAATGGTTCAGTTCCCTGATAACAGCTGGGAAGACACCATCCCTGTACCTCTTGCCTGAGGGGAGAGGGGAGGTCCAGGGTCCGTCATTATGCTGGTGTCCTTGCCAAGGTCCAGTACAGACACCAGGCAACTGAATGGGGAATTAAACGCCAGATCTGCATATTTACAGGCAGCACAAAGGTGGGTGGGAGTGCGGGCAGTGAGCACTAAGCAGAGATGTCGTGGTGTGGTTGAGACTGATTCTCTGGGGGGGGGGGGGGGGGAACAGAGGCATGGCAGAGGCTTGACGATAATGGACAATTGGAGACTCCCAACAGTGGCGGGAGACAATAGGCAATAGGTGCAGGAGGATGTCATTTGGCCCTTCGAGCCAGCACCACCATTCAATGTGGTCATGTCTAATCATCTACAATCAGTACCCCGTACCTGCCTTCTCCCCATATCCCCTTGACTCCGCTATTTTTAAGAGCCCTATCTAGCTCTCTCTTGAAAGCATCCAGAGAACCTGCCTCCATCGCCCTCTGAGGCAGAGAATTCCACAGACTCACCACTCACTGTGAGAAAAAATGTTTCCTCATCTCCGTTCTAAATGGCTTCCTCCTTATTCTTAAACTGTGGCACGTGGTTCTGGACTCCCCCAACATCGGGAACATGTTTCCTGCCTCTAGTGTGCCCAAGTGCTTAACAATCTTATCCTTCTAAACTCCAGAGTGTACAAGCCCAGCTGCTCCATTCTCTCAGCATATGACAGTCCTGCCATCCCGGGAATTAACCTTGTGAACCTACTCTGCACTCCCTCAATAGCAAGAATGCAGGTGATTATCTGAATGGCACATGATTGAGGGATGGGGGATGGAGGAGGGACGACACAACCTGGGCTTCCCTGTGCCCTGGTCAATGGAAGCAAGCATGGAGGCCGCACCAGGCAGTCAAGCAGCAAACATGCAGTGCTGGCTTTCACAGCCAGACGATTCGAATACAGGAACAAGGATTTTGTGGGCCACTTTGCTGCCCTCATGCGAGGGTGGGAGGGGACGGGGGGGCAGCCACCTGCTGGTCTGGTCACGTTCCTGTGCCTCCGGATGTGGTCGAGTGAGCGGGAATCGAGCGCCGCTCACCTCAGCATCTCCACGTCGTTGTAGCAGTACTTCATTCGGTAATCGCCGATGCGCCGACTGCTGTCCTGGCCTCCAATCAGCCCTGACTGCTTGATCTTTGCAACATCCAAGCCTGGAGAGAGAAAGAGAGAGAGAGCACAACATTCAGCATCAGGCGGCCAGTGGTTGAGTGACCACTGCAGGGATGGACATCACTGGCCAGTCTGTGACTCACCAGCCCTGGGGTAGGGCCATCGCTGACCCATTGGTGAGTGACCATCACTGGGACACCGCTGATCGGTCAGTGGGCCACGGCCACTGGGACAGAGCCATCGCAGACCAGTCAGTGAGTGACCATCACTGGAGGACATCGCTGACCAGTCAGTTAGTGAGTGCCACTGGGATGTCAGTGACAGGCCAGTGGGTCACGGCAACCCTTTGCCACGCAAGCCCAAGAGCTGCTCTGCACAACACCGGCTGACGCTTCCAAGGCCACCTGGGTCAAGACGAGATGGAGAGACCAGTGGAAGTCAGCGGAACCATCTAGGCTACACCAGTACATCAATGACCCCATGGACGTCCCTGGCCAGGACCCACCCCAAAGCAGTGGACAACCCTCAACTGGTCAGCTGCTCCTGGAGGTACCGAGGTCTAGTCGGAGGCTCAGAGGGGATAGAGCCTTCTCTGTTGCGGCTCCGGCACTCTGGAACACCCTGCCGTTGCACATCAGACAGGCCCCCTCACTGCCCATCTTCAAATCCAGTGTTAAAACACATTTGTACTCCCTGGCTTTTGACCATGCCTGAGGGCTTTGCTTCTGTTTGTGGTGTTTTGATGTTTCTTTATTTTGCATGTCTTTTCCTACTATTTCTTTTGATTGTTATTTTTGGTGTGTATTAACTTTTTTGTCAATGATTAGTGATGTACAGCACTTTGTTGCAGCTATGTTTGTTTTTAAAGTGCTCTATAAATAAAATTATTATTATTAGTATTATTATAACCGCTCGAGGACAGGAATCGGACCCTGTGGAGTAGCGATGAAGAGGTGGGGCCTCGTGGACAGCGCCTCCTGAGAGTGTGGGGACCCAACACAGGCAGTGGAGCACATCGTCACCAGTTGCCCCAAACACCGGCCACTGAATGGTGAACAAGGTCTGATTGACCTGGATGATGACACGTTGTCCTGGCTCGCCTCAACGGAGCTGCAGGTCTAAAAGACACACGACAGCAGGATACAGCCATCAGTTTATTTTCTTGCCAAGTACAGCGAAGAGCTTTGTGTTGCGTGCGAACCAGTCAGCAGAAAATCAAGACACGATTACAATCAATCCATAAGCCAGAGACACTTCCTCGATTACAGTTTAATAACTGTGAAAAAATTAATACTTAAATTTTGGGGAAAAACAGCAACCCCTGCAATTAAAATGTGGATTACGGAAATGATCGAGACCTTGCATTTGGAAACAATAAGATTTGTCTTAATTGACAAACCAGAACTATTTTTTTAAATATAGTCTCAATTTATTGAATTTTTAAAAAAAGTAAACTGGTTTAACACAAAATTAAAGTCACAACTTGAGTTTAGGGGTGGATGAACAACTATACTCAACATCTCCCAGATCTATCTCCACAATGTTTATATTTGTAATCTTTCTTTCTTGCTTTCTTTCTTTCTTTCTATTAGTTTATAGTTTCTCTTATCTCTTTCTTTCTTTATTTCGTTTCTTTAAAAAAAAAAATAAAAATTGAAGCTACGTAAGAACTCTGTAACCAATTTGTTGTTTGTTTCTATTTGTACATATGCTTTTAATAAAAATTTAAAAAATAATAATAATAATAAATCAATCAATCAATTTACAGTGTATATATGTGTGAAGGGAATAACATTCGAGCAAGCACCGCCATTCAAGTGGTCATGGTACATCAAAAATCTGGATCCCGTACCTGCCTTCTCTCCAGCCCTCTGATCCCCTTGGCCACAAGGGCCAGGCATCGTTTCGGGCCGAAAGACTCAAATATAGCCAATAGTTCAGCACCGGGTAGTCAACTACGCTCTGTGGCAGAGAGTTGTCAGGAGAGGCACCATCGCTCTCCACTGGAACAAAGCCATCACTGACTCGATTTTAAAGGATTTCCCCCGGGACAAGGCCTCGCTGACCAGCAATGTGTGACCAGGTCCAGGACAGGCTGCACGCTGACTGGTTAGTGTGTGACCATTACTTGTGTGACCATCAGTGAGTAACCACCATTGGGACCGGACCATCACGGACCACTGTGTGACCGGCCCCAAGGGACCAGTGAATAATTCGCCCCTCTAACTACGTCTGACTTGGGGAAGCAACCTTTAAATGCAGGTGTATAAAAACAATTACAAATTTGTTCAATTTTAATCTGCAATTTATCTCGTATATTCCGCGATGAGATAGCTGGTGCACTGGTGCAGAGATATTAAGCCGACAAAGTCTGAAGCAGTTCTACAAATGAGACATCACCATTTCAAAGGTCAGGGCACAGTTTGCTGCAGCTGTCTTAAACTCTGAAGGAAATAGGCAGGATGTGCATTTAGAACGTGCCGCAATTGCCGTTCCAGAGTTGCGCATAGGATTGTTTCAGCATCGCAAGACTGGACAGTGAGTGGAAGCACTGGAAGAGGCCATCGCTGACCACCACTGGAACAAAGACATCACTGACCGATCGGTGGGTGACCGGCCCTGGGACAAGGCCATCGCTGACCAGTCAATGGGTGACCAGGCCCAGGACAGGCTGCACACTGACCGGGTGCTTTCTTAGTGTGTGACCATTACTTGTGTGACCATCAGTGAGTAACCACCATTGGGACTGGACCATCACGGACCACTGTGTGACCGGCCCCAAGGGACCAGTGAATAATTCGCCCCTCTAACTACATCTGACTTGGGGAAGCAACCTTTAAATGCAGGTGTATAAAAACAATTACAAATTTGTTCAATTTTAATCTGCAATCCATCTCGAATTTTCCGCGATGAGATAGCTGGTGCACTGACGCAGAGGCTATTAATGGGAATGTGATTGAAGCAGTTCTATTACATGAGACATCACCATTTCACAGGTCAGGGCACAGTTTGCTGATCATGCTGTTTAAACTCTGCTGAATCTACAGGATGTGCATTATAGAACGTGCCGCAATTGCCCTTCCATTCTTGCGCATGGGATTGTTTCAGGAAATAACCAAGTCCGGCGTGTTGTGGAAGCAAGGGTTAACAGTTAGTTTTATTTGTTCGAACTTTAATCTGGACACTTGCAGGAACTTGTAGGGGTAGGGAGCACAGTGATGCAGCTGGTTAAGGGCGCTGTAAGAACCACAGCTCCTCGAGACCTGGGTTTTCTCTGGGATCTCCGTTTTGGTTTAGAGATATACAGATTTGTAGGAAATAAGCCCTTCGGCCCAATTGACCAGCGATCCTAGTATACTAGGTTGTGTTAGAAACACCTTTCATTTACAAACCCTAACCCAACATTATGGTCTTTGGATGGTGGGACTACGTAAACCAGAGCACCCAGAGAAACCCACGTGGTCACAGGGAGAACGTAAAACTGTACAGACAGCACCCGTAGTCGGAATTGAACCCGGGTGCTGTAAGAACTCCAGACCTGCGGACTGATTTTACCATGGGATCTCCGGTTTCCCTCCCAGACAGACAGATCTGTAGGTTAGAGACTGTTTGGTATTATTGTCCATTGCTCACAGTGGGAGGTAGGATTGTGGACTCAGTGGTGGATGTTAATTTGTGTTTACTGTCTGTTCTGTTGTCTATTATTGTATGTATGACTGCAGGCACGAAATTTCGTTCAGACTGAAAGGTCTGAATGACAATAAAGGAAATAAAGGAAATTCAGCTGTAATTTCTACATGGTGAAACCCAAATGTATAAAAATGGCCTTAATTAAAATCTGACTTTAACCACACGTTTAAGAAAGAACTGTAGATGCTGGAAAAATCGAAGGTAGACAAAAATGCTGGAGAAACTCAGCGGGTGAGGCAGCACCTATGGAGCAAAGGAATCGGTGACGTTTAGGGTCGAGCGATTTTCACATGTGATTTTTTCTATTACAAATCTCAAATTGTAGAGTACAGAGGCAAATATATAAATGATGGGTCTTTGTCCCGAACATTATGGAGGGCACTGTATATGGCTAGTGCTTAAATATACAATAAGATTTGGCTGCAAGGGAAAATTCATTCCCACAGCAGCCAGCTGTCAAACTCAAGGAGCTGCAAATGCAGAGAATTGGCACTGCAGGAAATATACACAGGCCAAGGAGTGAGTCAGGCACGTGTCTCTCCACTGTGCTGGCTATGCAAGGTTCTGTTTACTGGCCTGGATTCAACAGAAGAACTCGAACAGAGAGAATGTGCACCCACTCGAACTTTTGTGAAGGGCCTGTTCCGTTTACACGATTTGTCTCGGCGACTTTCTGGCACCTGTCATAGTCGCAGCAGGTCGCCGAAATGTTTCAAAATGTTGAAAATCCAGCGGCGACCAGAAAAAGGTACGACTCTTTGGGAGACTACTGATGACCATACAGGCATCACGTGGCGACATCACAGGGTGACGCCTGTTTGGTCATGAGTACTCGCCCAAAGAGTAGTACCTTTTTCTGGATTTTCAACATATTGAAATTTTTCGGCGACCTGCAGCGACCGTAACAGGTGCCGGCAAGTTGCCGAAAAAAAAAATCTCGTAAGTGGGACAGGGCCTTGAAGCTTCCAAATACAGCACGTTCAACAGAACTGCTGCCCCTTAAATTACAGCAGCAACTAAGTTCAGGGGTAAAAAGTCAGCTTAGAAGGTAAAAAGCAGTATCGGTTAGATCTTTGGGATGCTGGTCCCAATCTCAAACCGGCTCATAAATAGACAGTTATAGAGGCATACAGTGTGGAAACAGGCCCTTCAGCACAACTTGCCCACACTGACCCATCTACACCAGTTCAACTTGCCTGCGTTTGCCCCATATCCCTCTAAACCTGTCCTATCCATGTACCTGTCTAATTGCTTCTTAAATGTTGGGATAGTCCCTGCCTCAACTACTTCCTCTGGCAGCTTGTTCCATACACCCACCACCCTTTGTGCAAAAAGGTTACCCCCTCAGATTCCTATACAAATCTTTCCCCCTTCACCTTAAACCTATGTCCTCTGGTTCTAGATTCCTCCACTCTAGGCAAGAGACTCTATGCATCCACCCGATCTATTTCTCTCATGATTTTTTAACCTCATTCAGATCACCCTTCATCCCCCTCCAGGCACTCCAATGAATAGAGGTCCCAGCCTGCTCAACCTCTCCCTGTAGCTCATACCCTCGAGTCCTGGCAACATCCTTGTGAAAACCTGAGCCCCGAGCTTCCAGCAGCCTGGTGACTGGAAGTGTCCTGAACGTCAGGGTGACCTACCGAGCTGAGAGAGCCGGAAGAGCTCGTCCTCGTTGTCCGTCGTGTGATCGACGCTGACTTGCGTCACCTGCAGCTGTCCGTCGGCTGTGGACTTGCACAGCAGGGCTCGGCTGGTGCCTGCAAATAGGAACAAGAGCCCAGTTAACATGCTGAACATGGCACTGGGTGGGTGGGGTGGCGGTGGAGGTGGCTGTCACGCAAGGCACTGGGTAAATGCAGAGGGCACGGAGATGTAATTGCAGAGATGAGCCAGCGCTTCCACTCTCTCAGAAGCTTAAAGAGGCCACGCAAGTCACAGAATACTCACACGTACAGATGCACTGTAGAAAGTATCCTGACAAACCTTTAGCCTGTACAGCAATTGCAATGGACAGCGACGCAAGAGGCTGCAGAGGATTGTTGACTCAGCCCATCAGGGGCCCAGTCCTCCCTCAGTCTGTGGAATTCTCTGCCTCAGAGGGTGGTGGATGCTTTCAAGAGAGAGCTAGATAGGGCTCTTAAAAAAAGCGGAGTCAGGTTATATGGGGAGAAGGCAGGAACGGGGTACTGATTGGGGATGATCAGCCATGATCACATTGAATGGCAGTGCCGGCTCGAAGGACCGAATGGCCTACTCCTGCACCTATTGTCTATTGTCTCCCCTCCATCCAAAGCATCTGCAAGGAGCTGCCTCAAAAAGGTGGCATCCAAGTAAGGCCTCCACCATTCTGGCCGTGCCCTCTTCTCAATGCTACCCCACCCGGCAGGAGGGACAGAACCCGAAGTTTAACACCACTAGTTTCAAGAATAACTAGTTTCATATAACCACTGAATTCTTAAACTGACCCGCAAACCCTAATCCCACCTCAGCAACAGAACACTGCGCACCATCTCTTGCACTACTGTGGACTTGTTTTCTAATTATATTTTGCACGAATGTCTTGTCGTATTTCTGCAATCTTTTTCCTGGCCCCCAGAGCAGAAGCGTCCACGTGGTGGGGCTGGAGACTGGAAGTATCCAAAGCTAATTCTGCCACCACAATCATCTATTGAAACAAGTGATGGCTCCCACTGATTGTCCCCGGAAGCTTGTGTCCTTTTGATGACACACGATGACATTTGAAACAAGGAAGATGGACACAAAGGGAGTATTTTTCCTTTGCACGGTCTTGTATAAATGAGACATGGTGCAGTTAGTGTGTTGTCTGATTTATGTGCCTGTAATTGTGCTGGACAATTTATACCATCTATCTATCTATAAAACTCTGTGCCTGACGACTGGCTGCCTTTCTGCCTTTTGATTTGTGCCCAATACTTGCAGATGTCCAATCAGAACGGCCGATGCTCGCAGATGTCCAATCGGAATGGATCCTTTTACTTTCTTCCTTTGATTCACTGCCACGCCGAATCCAGACGCTCAATCTCCCAGGTCTTTTCCATTTCGGTGGAGATTTCGCTTTTCTTTCTAAGTATCCGCTCCTCATTACATTTCGTCGCCTTTAAGTACACGTTTTTAATCAAATCCTTCTCCCCCCCCCCCCATTCACTCATTTTGTCGCCTCCTGCTGGCCAGCGACCATAACGGCTGCTGGCCCCCGCATTTCAACCTCAAGAGACGCCATTTAATTCGGCCTTTCAAGAATGGCTTCAGTTCGAGGGTCACGTCTCCCGTGGGGGCTGCGGGTAGGGAACGGCTACGGGTAGGGAACGGCTGCGTTGGGGGAGCAGACCCAACGGGTCTGCCATTGGTCTAGTTATCTCTACTT